>NC_079501.1:8586059-8906319 GCF_030052815.1 Hevea brasiliensis | reverse complement strand
CATAAACTCCAAAAGAAAAGAATAATACTCAACATAACCCAATTCAACAGTAGACACAAAAGCCAACTGAAAATCCAACCCACAGTAGTATATATCGTTCACGATTTCCGTTAAACTTTTAGTAATGTAGCAAAAGAAAAGTTGATTACAGTCTCACGGTTGAAAGAAAATAAGGAAAGCATAGAGAATTTGAACATTGCTGGAAGTAATCAAAGCAGGCCATAATCAAAATAGTAATCTAATTTAGGTTAAGAAAAAGTAAACAATAGCAGCATTACTGGATACTGAACCCTCTCGTCTCAAGCGAAAGCTTTGCCAATTAGGTTCGGCCATTTCTGCTGCTATCTGAGCTTAGAAGTGACAAGGGGGATTGATCATAGAGCCGTTCGGTTTTTCATTCATTCCTTAAATTTTTCTTTTAAAAAAATGGTGCCTTTCTCACAAAAATATAATAACGTGGAGAATAAACCTCACTTACATAATTATGAGAAAATATCTATACCTTATAATACTGAATAATTTTTTAAAAATAATAAAATATTACAGGTATATTTCATATTCATAAAATTTTTGGTGTGGAAGGAAATTTGTTTATATGTAAGAAAAGAAAAGTTAAGGTATGGCTCGATCTCATGAACTGTAATGATTAGCATTCCACGCATTCAATCTCAATTAATAAGAATAAACGATGCTAAAAAAGGGTATATGATACTCACATTTATGTGAAATTTATTTTAAATATATTTTTAAATAAATTTCATCAGATAATTTTGGAAATATTTCATCCGAACACGGGAACGGATGGATGCATTCATTTTCGAGTAGTGTATGCAATAATTTTTCAGGAGGGTGGGGTGGGCTTTTTCGAGTATGAAAATGTACAAAAGCAGCCTTTTTCGCAGAGCATTTGGCATAAAGTTGCACTTTCGGCCATAATTCATAGAACAACTTCATTTCATTTTCAGTAGCGCTAAGTCGGCTAGTGCAAAAGTCACCGATGGAGCTAAATCAACTGAAATTTTACGTTCCTCTGCTTGGTTTATATAATGAAAAAAAAAAATAATAATAATAATAAAATAAGGTAGTTAACAAGGATTTCATGTGACGTCTGAACCTCTTTTTACAAAGATCAACCTGAAAATGACTAATGAAGATTATACAACCACAAAAATTCTTGCAAATCATAGTACCTATCATTATAGTACCATTAAATCATAATTTGCAGATGCATCTGAATTCTGAAGCAGGGAAGATCATATGGAGCTTGCTGCAGAAGAGGTACCTTTCCTTATGCTTTTTAGGTACTACAATACTGTAACAATCCCAAGGACATCAACTAGATCGACACGAACGAACATAATGCACACACATTTGTTGGCTATGGTTGAAAGAATCTAATATGCATTACCAGTGAGGAGCCCCACGGCTGCCAAGAAAATGACTGATGAGAACAGCGTTGGACATGACATGAAAATATCTACATGGTAAAGATGCAGCATCAAGAAAATGACCACCGACCTTAACATTTGCAGAAAGAACACGACAGTGCAAGAAATGGGAAAAGGGAAGTGGGAAAAAAAAATCGAACCGACATAGTTATATGGTACTTGATTCGAAAATCAACATGTAATTTGTGGTTCTTGCAACTTTGCAGCAACATCATGTCTATTTCAACACAGCATCTGGACAATCTACATTCATTTGAGGCCAAAAATGAATTACAGGAGGCAGTTAACCAATGAATTAAATGCATAAAAAAACAGTGATAGTCCAGGGGAAAAATGGAAAAAGGGTCAAGAACCTCGAAACAAATCATGATAGGGACAACCAGATTCTGTCCAAGCCCTGCTGCAACCTAAGTACCTAACCAAGATTAGAGAAAGATTAAGAAGACATGATGTGCTGAAGGGGAAAAAAAAAAAAAAAGAACAAAGATGATTAAAATAAAGGGTTAGAAACACCAGAAATACAAATATTTTCCACGGATACACTGCTTTGCTATTCTCCTATCCTGTCAATACCAAGAAATCCAGATGAAAAATTATAGGCTAATGGTATTTTAAGGACCTAATTGTACAAAAATACGAGGGTGTTACTGACAAATCAACCGTGGAATGAAAAGTCTGCCAAATGATAATTGAAGAAATGATCCACGATGATGATGAACAATAAAGAAGGCTTCAATTTCTTTACTTCGGACTGGAACCCAAATAACCCAATCGCTCAGCCAATACATTTACATCTTCATCTTCACCTCCTCTATTACTCTCACTTAATAATTCATCCCAAAATCCCTCATCAAGTTCTCTATCTCCACTTTCTGGTGGCTCTATATCTTCTTCTCCTTCCTCTTGGCCTCTCCTCGCCCTACTACATCCTTGCATTTCCAATGCAAGTGCTTCCAGCTCTGAAACTTCAAACCCATAATCTCCAAGCTCTAGAGGCTCAGCTTTGATGGCATTTCTACTCTCACCACTATAGCTTGATTCAGCACCACTAGTTCCTTGATCAATAGGCCTTCTTCTTTTTTTGGTCATTGCTTCTTCAAGTTCTTTTCTCTTATCCTTATTCTGGGCTAGTTGCTGTAAAAAGCTGGATTCTGCACCGTCTGGCCAAGAATTGCATCATTTGCTGCTGCTTTATTTCGTACCTTGTAGCCTTTGTTCGATAGCCTGAATATAGGCTCTAGTGTTCTGTTGTTGATGCCTGAGCTTCACTAATTCCATCATTAGAAATTGCTTGTCGCGCTTCAATCGATCAATTTCTCTATCCAATCCGAACTCGCCAACTTCAACACAAGCATCCAAAGGTTGTTGTTGAGGCAGAGGCTGAGAAGGTGTCTTTCTTCTCTTGATGGTTCTCAGGAGATGCTTCTGGCCCTTAGAAACCCTTCATTGGCAAACTCCATCTATCAGGGTCTATCTTTTAAATCCCTGCAGGATTAAAACTATCAATTACCAGGTTCCACTAACAATTAAATTTTACCAAATTGCATTTGGAAACAGAGGACTGTATACTGAATCTTTTACTTCTAGCACCAAATCCAAATACAGCAAGGCCCCACATGGCCAGATGCAGAAAAAGCCATTGGGAAAACGAAATTAAATCAAAGAAGTGCCCCAACTACATTGATAAATAATAAAATAATAAAATTGGAACCAATGAGCATTTTGCAGAGGGAGAAAAAGGAGATTCATATCAAAGTTCCACTTGCATGAACATTCCAGAACCTCTTGAGAACAATCTTCTTTGCTGGTGAATAAAATAGTCATCTTCCTTCAATAGGACATCGTCACCTTTCCTTAAGCATAAAAATATTTAAATTAAATATAAAAGAAACAACCAATTAAACAACACCTCACCCAAGAAGAAGAATTACAAATATAACTGCTACCAATTCAGGTATGAAGTCCGTTTAAAAAGGAATCACGTGAATTTTTTTTCCCCCAAAGCAAGACTGAAGAAGAAGAAGAAGAAGAAGATGATGACAAAGGAGAATTGAAGAATTATAGTTTATAATGCTTACATAAGTGTTAAGCTGCCTAACAAAGCTGGAGAAGTTATTGTGCTTGAAATATCTAGGCAGGAGGTTTGTGGAGAAAGAATGAGGATCCCACACAACGAAGCTAGTACCTTCTGTGCTCCAAGAAACTACATGATTGGTAATTGGGTCATCCACCATCTCTAAAGTCTTGGTCAGGAATGGTGGTGGTCCCGTGTCATGCAGCCCTTCCATCGGTTGCGGCAGGACAGTTATTGGTGGTTCATCACCGGACTGCGACAAGCTTGATCCTGGGTACTCTTCCTTCACCGCGTAATATGGATTCATCGTTGCAGTTGGATTGATCCCTTTACCAGTTTCCGTAATTTGAAAGTAAAAAACAAAAACAGAGGATACTTGTAGGAGCTAGAATCGTAAGTAAAGTAGTAGATAAACAAATCTAAAGTTGAACTCTGGAGAGAAGCACTACATAAAGTTCAGCACAAATAACAGAAAACGGTAGGTGATTTTGACAAAAAGGAGGAGAAAAAAGATCGATTTGATTTTTTTTTTTTTTTTTTCAGAAAGAGAATTTTTTGTTTCCTGCCCTGTTTTCCTTTTGGGGAAGTTCGGCTATAGCATGTCGAAGTTGGTAGGCTGTGATAGACATAAGCAAGGAAAGCCCGGACGTGTTCAAAAACCTCTTAAACAGAGCCAAGGAGATATATTATAAAAATCAATAGAAAGTTCTAGAGTTCTTGGTTGGTTTTTTTATTATGTATTTTAATAATATAATTTTCTAGCACCTTTCCTCATTTGGCAAGTGCAGGGAAGAGGAAAGCCGGAGTGAGGGTGGTCCTCTAGGAAACGTCTGGAACTTCCAAGGGTAAGGATGGCATGGTGGAGGTATGGTCTGGGACCCGTTCATGTCCAACGAAATAAAGAATGGGAATTTCTCTTTTTTTTTTTTTTTAAAAAAATATTTTTTGAAATTTGATTGGTGGAAGGTGGAGACTGGTAGACCCCACAACATACGAAGGAAATCTCACTTAAAATTGCTATATTGGGCCACAATAAAAAATAGCAAGTTTTAGAGGTTAAATAGCAATCAAGTTTTTGCTCGGTTGGTAGGGAACAGGACCAAAGGCTATAACCGAGAGATAAATCCTTATGCATGGAATATAAACTCTATTAAAATTTCTTTGAAAATTTTCTTTTTTTTTTTATTTAATTTTCTCTTATATTATATCTAGATACGTAGCAATAATTATAAGTAATTTTTTATTTTAATTTATTAAGTAATTACAATTTTAATTTATTTATAACCTTACACTTGACAAGCGGTGAATATCAAAAATTGTATTGGATAGAGCAAAAGGCAAAGGTTGGCGTTCTACAACTAATAATCGCCCTTGTTCCCCTTCTGTCAATTTGTTCTTATTCAATTCCCACATATCCACATGGTTTCTCTCCCCACTTCACAGAATACAATATTTTAATATTGCTTCAAACTATATATATATATATATATATATATATATATATATATATATATATATATATATATATATATATATATATATTAAAAAGCCCCTCATCGAATAAAGACCCTTCTACATTCTTCTTGAACCTACTAGATCTTGATCTAAATCGTCTAATATCATAAAATAGCAAAATACTCCTATTTCCTTAAAATTTTATTAAAATGTAAATGTAATAAAAATTCAATTATCTTTTATATTTTTTAAAAATAATTAAAAATACTAGGATTTTACCTATTATCATAAAAAAAATTTTAAACCGTCGTAGGGTGGAATGCGCAATATAGTAAATGCTGTCGAGTGTGGGTGATCTTGCTGAGCGTGCAACCTCCGCAGGCCATGCAAATGTCTTTCTGTTTGGTGAATCAGTTCCTGAGTCATTGCCAAATGGCATGCAAACACTATGTGCACGTTTCCTTTTTATGGAAACATTAAGGTACCTGGCCGATATTCAAAACGTTTGATTGTGTTGAACACCCCCAAACGTGTTCTCTTTTTATTGGTTGTCAATTAAGTTACTTGAGCTTCCGGTCCCTTATAATTTACATTTCTCAAACAAATTAAAGTTATTTTCTCCACACTTTCCTTCCCCTCATTTTCTCTTCCCTCACTTTCCTTCCCGCCCGTACTTAGTTCCAAAACAGAGGGTAGTGTCTGGCACTAGGAGAGCATTATGCCATAATCAAGGAAAACTGTACAAGCAGCGACCACAGAGTCACATACAAACGTCTCCAAACTGTGCATTACATCCACTAAGAAAAAATAATATAATATTTTGTTTACCCTTTTAAATAAGAAATTCATTTGTTACTTCCGATACAACAAGGACCATATCGATTAAATAAATAATAATAATAAAATAAAATATACACGTCTAACTGTGTTGTATATCTTCTACTCTTCTTGAATGAACTAGATTGGGTCGATGGTTCCATAGTGAAAAATATGAGACAATAAAAAAATTTTATTTTTCATTTTTGTTTAATATTTTAATACAGAGAAAAGTAATTTATGTCACACTCAAAATTAAATGTGAAATTTCATATTAACAGAGGATAAAAGTGATAAAAATTCTTAAGAAAAAGAGGGGAAAAAAACTATAATATGCCCGTCCAAGTTTCAACTGTGTAAAGATTTGGTCGCCGTTATTACAGATTTTATTTTAGCGCCTGGCAAGTGGGAAGCGTAGGTCGGTGATTTTGAGTAGAATACCAAATCTTGAATGCTAGTTTTTATGTCCAGGCGTCGTGGCTCCAGGGAGCAATTGCCAATGTCAAATAGCTTGCACCTGCTTCGCTAATGAGCTTAAGCAACGCTTTGAAAAAATAAAATAAATAAATAAAACAATTTACGCTTCATTTATTTTTTAAAAGATAATTTATATTAAACTAAATTTTTATTTTTTTTAATGGAAAATAATTTATAGATGAAAAAATATTTCTATAGTAATTATTTTTTTTAAAAAAATATATTTTTATAAAAATATTTTTTTATTATTTAATTATAATATTAAATTAATATTATATATTTATATTATATATATAATTGTTTTTAATAAAATTATCAAATTTCAGAAAATAACTTTTTTCCTTAAAAAAAATTTAATTTTTTTTTAATTAGAAAAATATTTTCTATAAGTGACACAAACATTAAAAATACATAAAATATTTTTCAGAAAAATATTTTTCATTAAATAAATAGAGTCTAAAAATATGTATTTATATTATACTTATGTATAATGACGAATCCATTGCAAGAAAAGAGAAGTCGATTGACTCCCCTTTTTTAATAAAGTACTTTTATATATTTATATATTTACTTAAATTGATTTCTCATTAATTTAAGTATTAAATTTTTTATTTTAAATAGAGAATATTTTTTTATTAATAAAAAATCAATTGACTTTTTATTAATAGAAAATCAATTGACTCGTATACATATTGAGCAAATTATTGTGTGCTTATGGCGTAAGTTAATCTTTACTCACAAAAGGTATGGGCCTTCTTTTTCTAAATTAAACTCGATTGCTTTTATATGAGTATTGTAATTATTTTTTACTGCATTAAATATATTATATAATTTGCTTAAATATTAGCATTGAATAAAATTTTTTATAGATCCATCCCAGTATGTATTAATATTTTTATATTTTAATAAAATTGTTAAAATTTAGAAAATGACTTTTTATTTATAAAGGAAAAAATCATTTTCTTTTAAAATAATTTAATTTTGCTTTTAATTAAAAAAAATATTTTTTATTAATTTAATTTCTGAGTATCTAAACATTAGTAATAAATTTTCTAAAAAAATATTTTTAGTCAGAAAATGGAGAGAAATTACAAAATCAATTAAATAACTTATATTTTCTATTAAAATAAGTTTTCCATGCCTATAATTGTCGATGAGCATGGATTGGTTTAATGGAAAAGCTCTCTAATCTCCTCTCAATGATCACGCGTTTAACACTTACAGTAGACAAAATGGCCATATAATTTGTTACTTTTTAATATATTAAAATTCTTAATTTGCCTACGGAAATAAACTATCGATTACCAAGCTATACTCCTTGGAGTGGAAAGACACATGCTTCATTTTATATAGGATTAATCTTAAAGTTTCACAGCCTTTCTCCCTACCCACCACCCCCAACAACCTCCCAAGGGTTTTTAGCCTTTTGATTTGTCATCTTGGGCAACTCGCTCCTACTCCTTTAGGTAGGGGATGGTGTGTATTTTCCTTCTCCACACAACCCACATTCGGTGAATTTTACATATTTCTTGAGGTGTTGATTTATTAATAAGTAGTGCTCCAATGTAAGGGTGTAGTTTTGGCCTATATTAGTTTTATGCTTTTGTTAATGTAATTGATCTAAGTAGTTTGGAGGTAAATCTAGTGGCTATGGGTTGATAAATTTCGTTTTACCTGCATGGGTTTGTGGTTGCATACTAGTGATTTGTCATAGTTGTGATCTTCGATTTGGATCATTAGCTTTGTTTTAATAATGGCAGTGTGAAGTTTCAGTGGGTTGGTGGTAGCTCGTAGAGTGGCCAATAAACTTTTCCTGCCTGAAAGGCATGAGTGAATTGCCAAAGAGTGATGTCGCCTTCTTCTTCCTCACTACCAGTGCTGCATGCGCTATTTAAAAAGTTTTCTTAGCCCATATGATTCTACAGTGTTCAGTTTGCCTTAGCAATAGATTTTTTGCTCAACCCTAGGTGGTTCTTGCTTGGGGCCTTTGTTATCAGGCATTCGACCAATGTGTAGCCCTAGCCTTGGGAGTTAGTTTGCTCAAATCTTCCACTGGTGAAAGTTTAAATATGTAGTGATGCTTGATTCTTTAGCCAGTCTCTGTTATTTTTTGTGGCTTGAATTTTGGATATATTTTTATGGATATGAATTGTGACCCGACCTTAAAGTTTCACGTTGCAACCCGATTGAGATAAAAAGTGAGATCTGTGGTGGTAGCGGAGGGCATAGGCCGATAGGCCCGGGCCCGAAGCCCACCACTGATCTCTTTGATGGTGCGAGGGTAATGCACCCGCAGTATGAACCATTATAAATATTTTAATATTCTACCCTTTGCGATAGAGTTGTGAGATATTCGGAAAAAAACATTGGGGTTAGGGTTTGAGAATTTTGATTGATTGTATTTTGCTTTTTTCATCATAGTAAAACATTTTTTCTTATCTTGCCCGTGGACGTAGACCTTATGATTGAACCACGTTAAATTCTATGTTATTCTTCTTCTATTTTTAATACTGTGCGATTGTGCAATTTGTGTGTGTACCTTAGGTTTGTGTGCTTGTTATAATAAACTGGTATCAAAGCTTTGTGCGCAAAACCTAGAGTTTACAGATGGCGTCGTCTTCAACGAAGTATGAGATGGAGAAGTTTGATGGTAAATCGAGTTTCAGTCCGTGGAAGATTAAAATTAAAGCTTCCTTGATCCTACAAGGTCTATGGAAGGCAATCGAGGATAACTTTTCAGAAGGTATGAAAGAGGCGGAGAAGGCTGATCTAAAGGAGAGAGCCTTGAGTGCGATTTTCATGAGCTTATCTGATAATGTCCTATGCGAGACTGCTGGTGAAAGCTCAGCATCTACAACATGGAAGAAATTAGAGGAGTTATACTTTGCCAAATCGCTGACTAACCGCCTGTATCTGAAGAAAAGACTTTATAATATGAGAATGAGCGAAAGTACGCCCATTAAAGAACATCTGAATGAATTCAATTCAATCATTATGGATCTGAAGAATATTGATATTGAGATTGATAGTGAGGATCAAGCCTTTGTTGTGTTATGTTCTTTGCTGCCCTCTTATGAAACTTTTGTTAATACTCTATTGTATGGGAAAGACAGTATTTCACTAGACGATGTTAGTAATTCTCTAAAATTGAAAGAGTTGAAAAAGAAATTTCCAGATAATAGAGAAAGATTTGAGGGGGAAGGTTTGGTGAGTAGGGGAAGAACACATTCAAGGGAGGGTTCTTCCAGCAGAAAGAAATCTAAGGCAAAATCTAAGTCAAGAATGAAAAAGGCCAACTGTTTTGAGTGTGAAGAGTAAGGTCACTACAGGAGAGATTGTCCAAGTTGAAAAATAAAAAGGGAAAGCAACTAGAAAGTTCTGCGAATGTGATTGATAGTTTTATTAATTCTGATGGTGATGACAGTGCTAGAGAAATTTTATCCGTGAGTTCAAATCATGGACAAAATTCCTAGATTCTTGATACTGATGCTACTTATAAAATGTGTCCACACAGAAACTGGTTTGTCACTTACAAACAGATGAGTGGCAAGGTGTTTCTGGACAATGAACGTGCATTATCTGTTGAAGGAATTGATGACATCAGATTAAGGATGTTTGATGGCGTTGTCAGAACTTTAGAGTGTTGGCATGTTCCAGGACTAAAGAGAAACCTGATTTTTCTTGGGACACTTGACTCTCATGGATTCAGATACCATGCAGAGAATGAAGTTCTCAAAGTGTGCAAGGGCTCTATGGTACTCATGAATAGTAATTTGGTTTAGGATTGTATTTTCTTCACGGCAATACAGTTTCAGGGGAAGCTGCAGTAGCATCCGGAAGCAATAATCAGAATCAGACTCAATTGTGGCATATGCATCTTGGTCATATGAGTGAAAGAGGATTATCTGTGTTAAGCAAGCGGGATTTATTGGACGGGCATGAAACATAATCTATGAACTTTTGTGAACATTATGTGTTTGGCAAATAAACCAGGGTCAAGTTCGATAAAAAGGCAATGCACAAGACCAGAGGAACGGTGGATTATATCCACTCAGATCTATGGGGTCCTAACAGAATCCCTTCCAAGAGCGGTGCTAGGTACTTCATGACTTTGATTGATGATTACTCTCGGATGGTGTGGGTGTATTTTTTGAAAATAAAAGATGAGGCATTTTCAATCTTTGTAAAGTGGAAGACGATGATTGAGAAGCAGACAGAAAATAAAGTCAAGCATCTTAGAACTGATAACGGGCTAAAATTTTACAATCGTGAGCTTGATGCATTCTACAACAATGAAGGTATAATGAGACATCGCACTTGTACAAGGACACCACAACAGAATGGTATTGCAGAATGCATGAACAGAACGCTTTGTGACAAAGCAAGAAGCATGCTCTCACATTCAGGATTGGGAAAGGATTTCTGGGCTGAAGCAATTAATATAGCCTATTTCTTGGTTAATAGATCTCCATCTACAGTTATTGAGTGCAAAACTCCTTTTGAGATATGGTCCGGTTCACCTGCTGATTACTCTCAGCTGAGAGTATTTGGTTGCCCTGCTTATGCTCATGTGAGAGATGGTAAGCTTGAGCCGAGGGCAAGAAAATGCATATTTCTAGGGTATGCATCTGGAGTGAAAGGCTACAGGTTTTAGTGCAATGATCCAAAGTCTCCAGGATTAATTATCAGCAGGGATGTGACATTTAATGAGTCTACTTCATTGGATAGTCAGAGATAGAAGTCAATAGCAGAATCAGATCACGGTGTTAGAGAACAGGTGGTGCTTGATATTGATTCTCCATTAGTTCAGTCAAGTGATTCAGAGGATGAGGTGCAAGATCCTGCTCAACAAGAGGATGCACTTGAGCAACAGCAACAGGAACCATATAGTATTGTAACTAACAGAGAGAGAAGACAGATTAGACCACCGCAAATATATGCATATGCAGATCTAGTTGCGTTTGCCTTGTCAGTTGCTAAAACAGTTGATGTGCATGAACCCAACAATTATAGAGAAGCTATTTCTTATTCAGATGTAGATTAGTGGGTCGGTGCTATGAGTGAAGAAATTGAATCTCTTCACAAGAATCAGACTTGGGAGCTTGTAACATTGCCTAAGGGACAAGAAGTGGTAAGTTGTAAATGGGTGTTCAAGAAAAAAGAAGGCACTCCAGGGGTTGAAGCACCTCGACATAAGGCGCGATTGGTAGCAAAAGGCTTTACTCAGAGGGAGCGGATTGACTTTACTGAAGTGTTTTCTCCAGTTGTGAAGCACAGTTCTATCAGAGTCTTACTTGTTATGGTTGCTCTTCATGATCTAGAGCTTGAGCAACTAGATGTGAAGATAGCATTTTTGCATGGTGAGTTGGTGGAGCAAATTTATATGAGTCAGCCTAAGGGATTTGTCATTCCAGATATGGAAAACCATATTTGTTTGCTTAAGAAATCTTTTTATGATATGAAACAGTCTCCTAGGCAGTGGTACAAAAGATTTGATACATTCATAGTTTGTAATGGCTTTAATCGTAGTTCATATGACAGTTGTTTGTATCATAAGAAGTTTTCAGATGATTCCTTTATTTATTTACTGTTGTATGTGGATGACATACTTATTGCTGCTAAAAGCATATCACAAATTAACATTCTGAAAAAGCAATTGAGTGATGAGTTTGAAATGAAGGATTTGGGTGCTGCAAAGAAGATATTGGGAATGGAAATTACCAGGCATAGAAGTGTTGGGAAGCTTTTCTTATCTCAACAGGCCTATGTTGAGAAAGTACTTAAGCGTTTCAACATGAATAATGCTAAGCCTGTGACTGTTCCGTTTGCTGCCCATTTCAAGTTATCTGCAAACATGTCACCCAAAATAGATGAGGACATTGAGCACATGTCCTGTGTTCCCTATTTGAGTACTGTTGGTAGCATCATGTATGCTATGGTATGCACCCATCCTGACATTTCACATGCAGATAGTGTTGTGAGTAGATACATGACGTGTCTTGGGAAAGAGCATTGGCAGGCAGTGAAATGGATTTTGAGGTATTTGAAGGGTACTACAGATGTTGGTCTGACATTTAACAGGGTCAAGATGAGTGATTCATTTGTTGGCTATGTGGATTCAGATTTTGCAGGGGACTTAGACAAGAGGAGATCTTTAACAGGTTATTTGTTTACTCTTTCTAGAAGTGCTATCAGTTGGAAGGCAACATTGCAAGCTACAGTTACTTTGTCTACCATAGAGGCTGAATATATAGCCTTAGCAGAGGCAGTAAAGGAAGTTTTATAGTTATAAGGTTTGGTGGGTGATCTTGTGTTGATATAGAACAAGGCAACAGTGTTTTGTGACAGCCAGAGTGCAATAGATCTCATAAAGAATTAGATGTACCATGAGCGAACTAAGCACATTGATGTCAGGTATCATTTCATTCGGGACATTGTATCTCAGGGGACTGTAGTTGTGCAGAAAGTCTCTATAAATGATAATCCAACAGATATGATGATCAAGGGAGTCAAAGTTAGCAAGTTTAGGCATTACCTAGACTTGGTTGGTGTTTGTAGTACTTAGTAATGCCCTTGCGAGGGCACATGGCAAGACAGAGAGTTTTGTAGTTATTTTGTTGATGATAAAGGGAATTCAAACCAAGGGAAAGAATTATTATTTTTTGTGACTTGAATTTTGAATATATTTTCATGCACCCGAATTGTGACCCTACCAGAAAGCTTTGGCGCTGTGACCCGATTGGGATAAAAAGTGAGATATGTGGTGGTAGTGGGAGGCACGGGCCAATAGGCTGGGCTGTAGACCACTATAAATATTGTAATATTCTACCATTTGCGATAGAGTTGTGAGATATTTGAAAAAATATACTGAAGTTAGGGTTTGAAAGTTTTAATTGATTGTATCTTGCTCTTTTCATCATAGTGAAACTTTTGCTCTTGTCTAGTCCGTGGACATAGACTTTACGGTTGAACCACGTTAAATCCTATGTTATTCTTCTTTTATTTTCAATATTGTGTGATTATACAATTTGTATGTGTGTCTTAAATTTGCGTGCTTATTATAACAGTCTCATTCCCGTACTTAGAGATGTATAGTCGTGCTTGAGAGGTTTCGGGTTTAGAGTTTCAAGCAGATTATCCATCCCAGCTAGGTTTTTATAGTGGGCCTTGAGCCATCTTAAGTGTGTTGGGGTTTAGACCTAGGGGCTATTTAAATGACTCTGTACTGGACTCTCAAGTCCCTGCAGTGCTTATACAAGCACTCAAAGAATCACCTCTCACTAAAGGTGATCACTAATCACCCCAAAACTGAATGAGATTACCGCAATAAATGTAAATATGTAATTATCCAAATATCATAATTGGTCGACTAGGCACGTTCTAATGGAAGATGCAGCCTTTCAGTACTGGATTTACGTGGGACCATTTTTAACCGAGTAAGGAGATTTGAGTAGTAGAGACTCAAACCGGACTCTACCAAGAGGAAAAGAATATGTAAGCATATATTCACATTCTAAACATGATAAGGGGCGTTCACTTTCCACTATAAATTTGCTTTCCAACTGTACTTCTAAAGTTCATGCCATGTCAAACGATTGCGCGAAGGGATCTCATCCCATCAGCAATTATAATTCTAAAGCTTAGTGATTGATGTTGGTCCTTCCTACTTCCTCATTGCACCTTAGAAATCATTGGTAAACTTATGGGGTGTCAAGTCAAGGGAACAATTATAACAGACAAGTTATCATGGCTGCCTTTCTCATATGCAGTATTTATAATACACTCTGCCAATGAGGTTGAAGACAGGCATGAGACTGGCATCTTTGAATCTTCAATTCCTTGGAAATGTGAATTCCATTGAAAAATCAGATTACCAATATCCTGTGGCGTCAAGCTCTCAAATATGCCATCAGATGCAACCACCAAATGCGTATCATTAGTAGTTAAAGGCCTCCAACCTGTATACTCGGGCTCAGCTATAACGCCATACCTAATAACAGAGCATGAATATGTTTGAATTAGAAGATCTGGACAATTGTTGATAACTGTAATTGATAAATGATTTCATCAATTTCCAAAATCCACCACCTTCTGTTGGATTCCAAATGAACTCATTATTGAACAATATTGACAAGGAAGAAAGAGCCGGAAGGGCAGGGAAGCTAAGAAGCTTTTTAAGCTAGAAGAAACTTGCCTTTTCAGATATACATCACCAATGGAACGAGACATGGCAAGCACTCCACTGACTCGAGGCACACCCCAGTTAGTGACAGAACCACCAGCTGCTTCAATTCGAGCTCTTTCATCTTCCCTGTCTGGATGATGATCATATGTTAATGCTGTTGCCGATAGATGAGCTGTTGAATCACCTATCATTTCATCAAAAGTACAATTAAGCATCTCATCTCACAGATATTATAAGATCAGCCTAAATTTCATATGCATGTAGGTCATTGGTGTATGCAGTTCTGCCAACAAATACAAGCATTCTTTAACTTAGGCAGAGGAAATAGAAAGAAAAGGAAATGACAAAAGAAAAAAAGAAAGATTTAGACCTTCAGTCCTCAGAGCAGACTGAATTTTCTCCGATAAAAGAAGAGCCTTCGAGTCACCGACATTGGCAACTAATATTTGCCGACCATACAAAAGAACAACAGTGGCAGTAGAGCCAGAGTAAAAGTTATTTTTAATAGCTTCCTGAAGTATAGAATGAAGCACAAACAATGTTATGACTTTGGAGGAATGAGTACTGGAAAATTAGAGTGAAATAAATTTGAAGCGTGTAGAAGTTTAGAACAAGTCACTACTTGCCTGAGAAAACCTGAGATCAATATCACCAATTGTCTTGGATAATGCTTCTTTAAGAATTTCCAGCTGAAATGATTTATAATCGCTTGAGGGTAACACCCCATTATGATGTGCCATTACCTTGTATGATTGGAACACAACATGCAGGTAAAAGTAATCAAAAAGAAGTTTTGAAGCCATCTCACTACATTCCTTTCCACCATGGCCATCAAATACTGCTACAATTCCAACTGCTTCCTCCTCAAACCCATTTTTGCCAGCATCCTTAGCTTCATAAAAGTAGCTTCTTTTAGTCAACCGTCTTACGCAATGAATCAAATTCAGGGTGAGCCATGATTCTAATAATTTCTTAAAAGCTAGTTCAAATTTTGGATTTTGATTACAATGGATAATATTATAAAGATTAACTAATGCCATTTGCTTTTGAACTATTCTATTTACAAATTAACTTTACGAAGGAAAAAAGAGAATTCAAGATTCAATTGAATAAGATTGTAATTCAGTATAACATACAAAATTTACAAAAAAAAAAAAAAAAAAAAAATATTAGGAATAAAATAAATCCAAAATGTGATAAAAGTGAAACTTCAAAAACCAAAGAAAAGAGAGAAAGACAGGTGTTACCCAGTAATGGTACTTTGATATCAAGATTACAAGCTATAGCATCCTCTTGGTAGTCCCTGCGTCCCTGAAGGATGGCAAACTGGCAATTCAGGTTTTGATTTTGAAGAGATCCAGCAGGAGAAAGAACCCACTGTGGACACTCCGGATATCCATAAACGGCCGGAGCGCCACCATCGTCATACTCCATCATACATGACACCGATAACCCATATGAAGATGGGATCGTAATCAGTACAACTCCAAATAAGAGTGACGCTATCATCAAGTTTGTGGCAGAAGATAGAAAAGGGGAACTCTGGAAATGAAAGCAGGTTTATTTTTGGAATAAATTTTCAAGAAAATAGCAAACATTTTACAAGATCAAAGAATTTTTGACCTTTAATTTGGGCTTTTTTTGCTCGGAGTGAACAGTGAAGTGAAAGGACAATGAAAAGAGGCAAAGAGGTGGTAATTATTTTCTTTATTTGGACATTAAAAAAAGGGAAGGAAATTTTATTTCTATAAATATCAAAAAGAAAAACTTTCACATTATCCAAGGAAAATGAATAAAAATATTTATTTTCTTAATTCAATTCAATAATTAAAGACAAATTTATTCACTTGACAGAGGATTAGAGAATGTAATTCATTTTTTTAATTATTTTGTCAAATATCTAAATAATATGAGAAAATTAATCTTATATTCCTCTACCAACAATTTTTTTTCTTCAAATGGAACCCTTCAAATATGTGTTGATTGAGCTTTGAATTAAAAGGATGACTTTCTCATTTAGATGAGTATTCTCTTCTATCTTTTATTTTTGGAAAGAATAATTCAATATAATATGAATATAAGATTTTATTCAATGTTTTTGAAGCAAGTGCTCCTTCCCTTCTATTGAGATGAGATCCACTTTCCGTAATATATAAAATAATTGTAAACATGTTTTCAAAAAAAAATCATAATAATAATTATAAACATACAAGTGGATAAGATGCATTAAATTTGAGTGCCAGGAGCTTCTTATAAATTTCCTGTGAATACTTTCATTAATTAATTAAATTATAAAAATAGAAAAGCATAAGTTACAAAAAAAAAGGAAAAAAGTTTGAGGATGGGGAATGAATAGTATACAGGTTGCAGGGTGATGATAAGAACCAAGTATTTCCCTTGCATGCCATAGTTTAGTTTTGGCCTTCTGGATTCAAAGTTCATGGCTGTTTACGCGACTGTGAAATTCCAACATTTCTTGATGGTTTGGGTCCACGGAGAGAGCAGCTCGACAGTCACGTAGGGCGGCCAAGACATCACCAATGTGCTCATAGAATGCAGCCCTCAAGTGTAGAAGGTGAAGGTCTGCTTTGAATGCAATTGCCCGTGATAGTTCTGCAATGGCTTCCTTCTCCTTGTGGTTGTCCATCAACACTGCACCAACAACAAAAGCCGTGCAGAAGTGTAAATTCAATAACAAATTCAAAGAAAGTTCACAACAATAAAAAACTGAGAGCATGTTTCTGTCTTGGAAGTTCAAAAGAGTATAAAAAATAACAGCCGCAACTTAAAGAACAATCACAATAAAATGACACCTAATTACTAATTTGGCCCTTTAAAACTTAAATGAATTCTCACTCAAAAATATCGTGATAACATTAGGTGGGGCTCTTCAATTATTTCTATGTGAAAACTATTTATTTGGTACTATAGTGATGTATAGAAGGAATTTAATCTGACCTGCAGCTCGATATTTGTAAGGGTACACTCGAAGTGGATCTAATTTTGTCACAATTTCAAGATCTGCTTTTGCGAGTTCACGGTCACAGTACTCAGACCTCTTTTCATAAGCAGATGCATTATTCCTGGCCTTCTCAATCAGTTTAGTCATTTCCTCATATGCAGCAGCCTTGTCATTTCTGAGAAAATGGACTCTTGCAAGACCCTGGTGCGCTCTTGTGTGTCTGATCTTAAGCGCATTTATGTAGCAATCACCTGCCAAATCTAATTTCCCATGGTCAACATAGACGCTTCCAAGATTGTTAAGTGCCTGGAAAATAAAATTTGGAGAACTAAAATGTTAGCACTTGCATGCCTGTTTATATCTTGGCTTGCAAACATCATGCCAAAGGCATAATGCATTGGAAAATGATACTTGATTCAACAATCTGCATCATATTGATAGTTATACTAATTTATAAATGAACCATAGAATTATTCAGATAGCAGACAGATTGTGGATTGACAAATTCCTAATCCTGAAATTCCATTCACAAGTAATCTTCCACAGATCAGTCTTAAGCATCCTTTTCAATAAATGAATCAGGAAGTTTTGTACACTACCAAAAACTTCAGGTCAACCTACCTCATTCAATTGAAGCTATTGTACATGTCTCCAACTAAGTAATATATCCTGATTTTCTATCACGTTCAAGCAAAACATAAGAGATCTGTAAGCTCATTCCAATTTCACCTTTTGCTGCTAACCCATGATAAACATGTTCTAGTTTATGATGTGCCCCCTACTCAAACCATGAAAGAGCACTCTAGCAGATCCCTTAGAATTAGCAACCTTATCTTTCTTCGCAGCCCAGCAGAAAACAATATTAACAAGAGATTATGCCCAAAATCTTCTCATGCTAACTTGACTTCCATAAGTTCCATTAAATATGAATGCTCATGGTAATGCAGTTCTCACTCTAAATTCAGAATCAACTGTTGCATTATTCTTTCACCACTTAATAATTATTGCCTATCATAGCTTGTTGTGAATTCACATTTCACTCTCTTACCAATAACAACATGTGGCTATGTTCCTTGACCAAAGCCAAAGTTATTGACAGCATAGAACCTTGAAAAGTTGGGAAAAAGATGAAAGCAGATGATGATTCTTGCTTATTTTTTTTGAAGATAAGCCAATATACTGCATGAACATTGTATATGTGGTAGCAAATGCTAGCAAATCAAAGGAAGGAATATTGTAATGAAAGATGTAAGGGACATAAAAACCATACCTGCCCTTTCCGCAATCTGTCTGAAGGGCACTTCAAAGCATCTTCAAGCAATGAAACAACAGTTACAGAACCAGATGGATCACGGCTAGAGTCAGCCAGTGCATAGGCTTTAAGGAAGAAGGCCTCAAAAGACCTATTAAGTTTGATAGATTCCTCTGCTTTTCGAAGCCCTCCCTCACAATGACCAGTGTCATACAAGATCCATCCTTCATAAACTAGACGTTCATGTTCAGTTGAAGCATGTTGACGGGCTAATTGTAAGCTTTGCATGGCAGCCTCAGGACAGTTCAACCTGAAAAAGTACAGATATGACAAATGAGCTCAGTAGCAAACTAGAAATCTTAATTTAAACATCACCATGCAATCCATGCCAACATCCTGAAGCATTAAATTACATAGATGAGAAGATTCAAGGAAAATAGAACAACTAGAAAGCTTTCCCACCTGACATAAAAATTAAAGAACATACTATGCAGGGTGGGAAAATAATGCATGGTAAATAAAACTAAGCATATGCTTTGATTTTCACTCAAAAGAGGATATTTCAAAAATAATCCCATGCTTCCATGATATCACAAATTTTGGCCACATATACCAGCCAGCACTGCAAGGACCTTCATTAAAATGCTGTTCATGTCCTGATGCTGGGCTCGTTTTGCTTGATAAAAAAAGTTAGGTGTTGGTCTAAGTAAAAAAAAGAATTCAAGAGATTTTCCCAATGCCAGTTAAATATTACAATTTGAGAACAGACCTAAGAAGAAGCAGAGACTGTCTGAAATATAGAACCCCTTTTGGTGCATCAGATTCAAGCATTTGGTATATGACAGAGAGGGATCCTATATCATCAACTGAAGACCACCTCTCATACAATTGCATCCAACAATCTGCTGTTGTCCAATTCCCAACATGCTCACACACAAGGGTCCGAAGTTGGTATGCTGCCACCCGCCCCTCAAACATTCTATAATCTGGGGAGAGTGTAAGAATTGCCTGAACATCACAAAGGGCTGCTTGGTAATCCTCAAGAGCAAGATAAAAACAAAATCGGAGTTCCAAGCATTCCAATTCAAGTTTAAAACCAAGAATCCTGTTGATTTCTGCAAGTGCAGCTTGGACATTCTGTCTCCTCATCAAAGAAGCAGCACGATACATGTAGGGATATGTGAGAGTCGGGTCTAACTCAGTTGCTTTCTCAAGTTCCTCATATTTATTAATGCCTTCGCAGTACAGGGACCTCTCTTGATACATCCATCCCAGTGGGGTAATAGAGGAAATCACAGAGCTAAGCCTGTCATAAGCCCAAAGTCTATGGCCCCTAATGTAACCCAGTCTAGCCAAACCTGATACAGAATATATATGACCAGCATTCAAAGCTGCCTCAAAAAGACGTTCAGCTTCATCATACTCTTTCCTCAAAAGCCTTACACATCCCAACTGATGAAAAGCCAAAAGTTTCTGCTGCTTGGTTTCAGCTGATTCCACCAACCTTTCTAGGAAGCAAGCTGTTTTATTGGACTGAGGATCAAGGTTCATGGCAACTTCACTTAATAAACAGTACAGAGAAAATGAGGCAGCCCCAACCATAATAATTCTTTTTTGTTTATCAGCATGGCTAAATATTTCCACCACTCGATCATCATTCAAACAAGTAGGAAGCTCGTGCAAGAAAACTCGCAAACATGATGCAGCAAGGACGGAAGAGTTCTCTTGAAGAGCAAATTCCATAAGTTCTACAGCATCTTCTACAGAGGAAACCAAAGATGCAAGTTTCCTATCACATGCATCTTTTAGCCTTTCACAACAAAACTTGTTTGCAAAAATCAATATTTCTAGCAAAATATTTGGGGAGACTTCATTCAAATTTCCAGTCACACTGAATTCACTTATTGCCTTAAATCCCAAAGGGGATATGTTGTTTTCAGAAAAATCTATGATTTCACAAAGAGATTCTGAGAAACACCCATTAAGCATAGCATGGAATGGAGCAGAAAGGCCCGCAATTTTCTTCCTATCACAAACTATCTTCTCATCTCCAATTCTAAAAATCACATTTCTCAAATTACAGTCGGCATTCATTATAGCAGTCTCATTAGAATTCGAATTTAAATCAGCATGAAGCTGCGAGACAATATCTATTGGTCCAAACTCTTCTGCACATTTACCACAAGTGGCAAGCAAGTCGGAAATAAGCTCCTCTCTTTGCTTCTCATATTTTAACCAAGCCCCAAATACGAGCTTCTCATGCACAGTGCTTGACTTCTGCCAGGCTGAACGGAGGCTTCTTCGCATCAATTTGACTTCTCCAAGGCCCCTAAAGACCTGAAATTGCAACAAATATAGATTTGACCTCTCTTGTGGAGGACATGATTCAAGTTCTTCATGAATCTGAGCTAAAACTTCTACATAATCAACGGGTTTAAAAAAGGGTAGCACTGGAGGTTCAGGGACCTTGATAAGAGATTCTCTACAAATAGGAATCCAAAAGAGAAAAAAGAAAAAAAAAAAAAAAAAAGAAATCAATCTATTGTCGAGAAAGGAATTACATATAGTTATTGAAACTATAAGAGATGAAAACAAAAACTTACGCAGATGAAGAAGAAGAACACGAAGAGAACTTGGAAGAAGTGAGTTTCGATAGTTTCCCTCTTTCAACCTGAAGCCATGACTGTGGATTCAAAGCATGGAGTTGTGACTCTTTACATGACTCAGAGGGGAAGAAAGTCCTCATTGGGCATAAGAGATGAAAGAAGTCCCAGATCTCCACAGTAACCAGATGGATTTTTTCTTCACTTTCTTCCACTCTCTCCCCGTCCCCCACCCTCCCCAGAACTCCCAAAACAAAAAAAGTCAAAAGGTGAAAAGAAAAAAGTTAATATTTTCTTGTGTTCACAAATCACTCCCTCAGCCCACAAAGCAACGAAAACACAATAAAAAAAATCAGAAAATGCAAACACATAAACAAACATACAGACACCAGCAACAATATCACTCCGTTAGTTTGACACAGTTCAAATAGAAGGGTACTCACTCAGAGCAGCAGCATTACAGATGTAATGAGTTAGTTCTAATTGACAATAATGACTAACCAGAAATGCAGTCTAGTAGCTGCAATTATCTAACATGCAACAAACATTAGCATTTAGCATTCTCCTTCAACAACAGATAAAGCAAGATGAAACAAGAAAAGACCAAACTCAACCAATAGCTACGCAATATCTCTACCAAAAAGGCAACCAAACCCACACTATACCCCACCCAATCCTCTCATAACAAGGCCAAAAGCAACACAACGAATAGAAATAGATAGAGTTGAGTTATGACGTCGAAATTGAATACGGAAATCACATATTACAAGAGCTGGAGCTTGCAGATGCAGGAGAAATCAAAGTGAAGGAATCCAAAGGGAAAATTTCTGAATTCCAACTTTTGTGAAGTTTCTTTTGTTTGGTAAAAGGGAAAATCTTTTTCTCTTTTCTTGGCTTTTCCTTCCGTTGGAGACCATAGAAAGGGAAGAAAGATTTGGCGACGCTGTTGGTTTGAATAATAAAACTAAAATTGTTTTTTCTTTGAAAAAAAGTGATAATTTTGAGTTTTGACCCTGTGCCCCCATGGAATAAAAAGCGACGCCGTATTGATGAGGTAAATGTATTTGGACTTTCAACTCTCGGAGTTAAAAGTGTCTAGTTTACACATCAATAATCGTATCATTAAAGTCGTACCCTTTCAATCATTAACAGATTGAATTCTGGCCATCGTGCATTCAGTATGCCTGCTGGGCAGAAAGTACTGTGTGTGAATTGTGATTGCTCCAGTCTAGCCACACATTAAAACTATGCTTGTGTTATTAATCAGACATTCTTATAATATAATATAATTATTATTTTATTTTTATATTTAATTATATAAAAAAAAATAATGTTGTTATAGACTTGTTATGGTCATGAGTTTCATTTTGATTCAAAATAAAGTCGGTTTAGATTGATTTTGATTATGAGTTAGACCAATTGAGTTAGAATCAAACTGTGGCAATGACTACCACAGATCCCATCTAGGTTGAGCCCAAAATCAGTAATTAGAGTAGAATCAACCCAGACAAACCTGGGATCAAAGTATTCAACATTTGACAAAATAATCTGCAGAAAATTAAAATGTTAATTGACAAATGACTAAAATGGCCCTGAGTTCCTTCCTTGCATTCCTTCCCGTTGTTCACTTATAATTCCTCCATACCCACATGCGGACGTCCTCATACAGTCATGCTTATGTCAGATTTTTTTACCTATTTGGCAGTTCCTCATTTTCTTTTATATATATATATATATTTTTAATTTTCATTAATTTGACACCCTTAGATATAAAATAATATCATTACTTTTATATTACTATTTTAATTTTTAAATTTCTTTTGCTTAACAAATAATACATTTTTCTCTCTTTTCATTTACAGTACTTCATGTTGGAGAATCACTGGCTGGGCTATCGCTACTTTGACGATGCATATTTGAGGAACTGCCCCTCGTAACCTGATTTCTTTCCCCTTTCTTTAAAAACAAACTGATCATAAAAGGACAGATTCTGGGTGCTCAATAATTCTATGCGTGATTAATATATTTTTATGCAAAGAAAAGAACATGTCCTTTGTGTTGTATTTTTATCATATACTAAGGAAATAACAAAAATTCAATGCCCATCCATTTCAAAAAGATGGTAAAAATCTAAATCTTTCTCAATTTATAATATTTAAAGTAGTATTTAATATTTTAATTTTAATTAAAATATTATCTTTTTTATTTATATTATTTAAAAATATAATATTTATATTAATATTTATACATTAAGAGAGTAATTCATATTAAAATTAATAAAATAATATTATTATTTTTATATTTAATAATTAATATAATAAATAATTTTATTAAAATTAGAATATAAATAATTAATTATAATTAATATGTAATAATTAATAAAATAATTAATATCTATTAAAATAATTAATATAATTAAATATTATTTTAAAAATTATTAGTGAACACGGTCTTAATGGGAGAGAGAGAGAGAGAGAGAGAGAGAGAGAGAGAGAGAGAGAGAGAGAGAGAGGAGCAAATCTAATGACCCATACCATGAAAGTATGATTTAAATTTTCGTCTGACATTGAGAGATTAAAAAAATTTATTTTAAAAAAATTAATTATTTAAATTTTTTTTTATAAAAAATATTATTTTAAATATTATTATTTTTAAGATGGAATTGTAAATAAAGCTCAAGGACAAGATTGTCAGCCTTGGGATATCACTGCGGAAATAATATGGTCCTCAAAATAATTGAAATATAAACAAAGCGACTAAAGAGACCAACCATTGGTGAGGCTTGGCCACCTTACTAATCAGAGAAAGAGAGCAGGCACCCGCAAGCATCCAAGCAAAATAAGTACATATCATTTTCCACTTCATCAATAATTTGACTTTTTCTCCCAGTCATAGTCATAATAAATACCATGCATACATACCATACCTCTGTCACTTATCCTAAAGGCCTAGAAGAGCCTCCTGCCCAGTTAAATGAGTCCTTGGTGGATGCCCCACCTATCCTCCCTCACATGGCTCATGAATTTCCATTGGCCTACTGCAATCTCTTCACTCAGAAGTCAGAAGTTCCCAACGGATATCAATTTCAATTTATTCGTCAAAGATATCATTGTTCAGGCTGTTTTCATCTGCTCATGCACTTTTGCAGGCTCGCTCGAATGATTTTATCATGACCAAGAGTAATGAGGTCACGGCTCAGGTAATGGAATTAGCAATTGCCCACTACATGATCAGTTACCAGTTACCACTCGCTATTAAGAGAGACAGATTGGGTGGATAAATATTGATAAATCGAACTTGGAATTTATCTAACCAAAAGAATAAAAAAAAGGCCGCAACTTCTATAACTCACTATAGCTTATATTACAAACTCTTCCAAATGAGCTAATCTCTATAGCCTTCTTCGGTGATTCCAGAAAATAGAAATGGCAACTAGTGGAATTCGTATGTTCCTCGCTCACAGTGATAAACATGTCCCATAACAGATTCAACCTCTCCATTTTCAACATTCTTGTACATCTGCAATAACGTATACAACAATCAGAAATCATTGTTCATCCTTAACCTTTTTTCTATATCCATTTACAGATGATATAAGAGGCAATTATCATCAATTGTCTTCAGGGCAACGCCATTGCAATGAAATGATTGTGCCTTGTGATCACTTGTCCATGTTACCCTCAGTTTTTTGTTTCCCAATTAAACTAAATGTGATTTAATAAACTTATCTGTTTAATTTCCATTATCACTTTCAAAGGGAAAAAAAAAGAGGAGTTTAATAGCAGGAAACACTATTGTATATATTTATCCTGGAACAAGAGTTATTGACTAATTAGGGATCCTTTTATAAGGTCATTCATGTGGTGTGGGTGAAGTTATGATAAGTTTGGTAGACTATAATGCAATGTCATGCAATCAAATTTTATATTGAATCTCAATATCTAAAAGTTGATTGTATTACATTGCATTATGGTCTACAAAATATAGCCTTATAGTCTACTAGTTGAAGCAACAGATGCTATATCTAGCACAATAGTTGCCCAACAAAACTTAACTGAGCAAAAACATTAAAGCTATGTTAATTTGGTATACTGTAATGCAATCAAATTTTTCATTAAAATTAAATAAAAAATTTAATTGCATTATAATCTATCAAATGTAACGTGATTACTTGAAAATGATAGTAACCATGATAGATATAAACTATGATAGCTTGGTGACAAGCAGGGATTTCTAGAAAGAACCAACAAGTTGCAAACTTAAGAAACACATGATAAAAGAAATTTGTGTCATGTAGTACGTTTTATGATAAAATTAACTCGGTAAACAACTCTAGAGGATAAAAATTGGTAAAAAGAATACAAGAAAACAATAAAAGCAACATGTGTTATTTGCATGATTTAAAATTCTTCAATTGCAATCTGTATCAATTCAAATGACATAAGATAATCTTAAACATTCCAAGAGAGCATCATGTGTTATTTCCACTACTAGATAAAAATATTTATGCCACAGATAAGCCTGTGTTACATCATCAGCAGGAAGATAAGAACGCTTTGCTCTATTCTTAACAGAGCTCTGGTTGATGCACCACTTATGTTCCATTGATCATTTGAGAATTGATCTCCCACTCGATGATGTAAGGCATTGCCATCTTTCTCTTGTTCTTGAAACTTCACGTAACAGGAATATGGGACTGCTTGATTTACTTTGTTGTCATAAGAGCATATATACTATCTATGATACCCGTCTTTTAGCTTCTCAAGATACCTCTGTTCTGATGCTTTTCTACTTATTGGGCCTTCTGAAACATTTTAAAAACAGATAGTAAATATATCATTGTGAAAGAAGTAGAAATCCCGTTAATAATTGAGTATTTATGATGAACCAATTTCTACCTACTTATAATCACTGGTTGCTACACTATGGATGGAGAATGAGAATCGATAAAGAAATTTTTAAGGGAAAGAAGAAAACTCTTTCTCCATCAAATTCCCTTGTATTATTTTTAAATTATTTATAGTATTTCACTAATATTGAAGCGGATTCTAGAAAACAGATTGACCTGGCCTTGGAAACAGACTGATTTGATCAACTAAACATGGTTAATTTACATGGGATGCCAAGATATTCAAAAAAAAAAAAAAAATTCAGTGTCTTGGTTTCAGAAGCAAAATCAGTCTGAATTTCAGAACCTGGTACAATCAATAAAACAAACCCTCACGAAGATTGGAAAACAAAAAGCTACCGAACTAGTGGAAAAGTTCAATAAGAAGAGATAAGCAACATATGATATTTCAAAGGTTTCCTGTGCAAATGCCATAAAAGTAATAGGAAAGGAAATAGGAAAACAACTTTGACAAAGTGGATATACAGTTATCATCAATTGGAACAAGAATTCAAGAATTTGATCACAAGTCACTCCAATGAAGAGCTATCAAGTTCCCGTTTCTCACAGGGTTTATGTTGAACCATTCAATTCAATATAGTATAACAGATCCCCATTTATAATTTGCAGCCAAGAAGGAAAATATTAAATACAAATGTATTGAAGTAGGAATAATCTAAATTAAATCAGTAAATGAGTGCTTCGAAATATTTAAAGTACCAACTGATAAAGGACAGCACTAATTATGATATATACAGAAGTCTATTAATTGGGGTGTCATCTGCACTAGTTGGTTTTTGAAAAAAAAGTTATGAGTTTTGACTTATACCACGCATAGAAAAGGGAGAGGCGAGTCAGAGAAATAGGAATTTTATCATGAGGTAACTAGCTTAGCATAGGTATTAACCTAGGTTGTCTTCATGTGATATGTTGCTCTCTTCCCTGAGCAGCTGACAGTTTTCTGCCACTTTACCTGTAAAGTAAAACCAATGAGAACCTGTTAGAAAGAATTATCCAACTAGAAATAGAAAAGCCCATTACCAACAAACATTGCACCTTAAGAAAAGAATTGCAGGCCATTTATGCCGTTAAGCCGCTAATAAGTAAATATACCTCCCAATACTCATCATGTTGATAATTTTGGACTCAGGAGCCATAATACTAGTAGGAATACGCAAGGACAATAAATAAATATTCATGCATACGGAGCTTGAGAACCAACCTGTCCATAGGGTTGGAAATATCAACATATAAGAACTAGGAGATGTTTTGACATTTGGAGTTTCTAGTTGGCATGGAATGGGCCGTAATGCTGGAATTGTGTCAGATGAAGTTTCCAGAGAAAAGTGGGTAGGCATTAGGCAGCAAGCTGCGTTATTGCTCGCGCCTGATAATAGTTATATCAGATGGCCAGTCTGCATCAGTATACTCTTCATATAGCCTTCATGCAAAAGAAAAATAATATCTGGCAGTCTTTCTACAGAAGAAATTTCTACCCTATCTCTTGGCACATCACCATAGACGTTGACCTTTCCACAGTAAAAAATTGTCATCTGTCTCATGGGCTCATTTGCACTTTTAGTCATTGTCAAGTTTTTTTTTTAAGTCCTTGTCAAGTTAAGAAAAACATTAATACACTTTTTTAAACTTTAATTTGTTTTCTATATCGTCATCGTCGAAGTGAAAATTGGATTAATCCGATTAATTAAGTCAGTGATCGATACGATTTAAGTATTAAACACACGTTTTATTAAAATTGGGGTTAGCTTCTATGAACCGATCAGTTAATCCATGAACCGGCCAAACTGATCGGGTTTAAATGGGCTAATCAACTACTCACCAAAAAAATTTGAAATCAACTATCACAGAGGAGATTTGAACCCTGTACCAATTGTGTGCATGAGAAGCTGTTGCCAACTAACTTAAGCCAAAGCTTTATTTATTTCCTTCACAAATAAACATAAATATATATAACGGGCATAAATCTGTGGAGCATTAAAAGACTTCATCTGAATTTAAAGAAATTTCATATCAGTCCATTATTCTTTTAAATATGTGAATTTAGGGCACCTTCTATTAGCTATACAATGCAACTCAATTAAACTTTTATCCCAAAAATTTGGAGTCGACTATATGGATTCGCTTTCTCTACTCTAAATGATTTTAGATTAAATCTTCATAAATGTGTAATGTTTTTAGGTCATGTTATACTACTCTTCTCCAAGTCAATTTAGGTTTACCCTTTTTTTTCTTTCTATCCTCTAACCTAATGTGCTCTACTTGTCTAACTGGAGCCTCCGTATGTCTAAGCTTTATATGACCCAACCACCCCAATCTCCCTTCTCTCGACTTATCTTTAATTGGCACCAATCCTACATTTTCTCTAATACTCTCATTACGGACTTTATCTAGTTTAGTATGGACACTCATCCACCTTAACATTCTCATATCTGCAACTCTTATATTAGATGCATACGAGTCTTTCAGTGCCCAACACTCACTACCATATAACATAGCCGGTCGTATATGTATATTATATTAAAACTTATTCATTTTTTTAAATTGTGATAGGAATAATTAATTATGTCAATAATTTATTTTATTAATATGTCAACCTGAATTATTGAATTATTTTTTATTTTATAATCTTTTTATAATAAAAAATATATAAATTTTTTATTTATGATGCCATAAAATTTTGATATATGAAAATTTATTTTTTATTAATATAAATAAATTTCATTATTATGAAAAATTTATTCGAAATATGTAAAAGTTTTATATAATTTTTGTATACATTCTAAATTTATTAAAATGATGATTATAACAATGTAATATAAAACTTTTTGATGATTATAAATTGTAACAGAATTATCTCTAAACATAAAATGAAATATAAAACTTTTTGAACTTTAAAATTTTATACAATTAAATCATTATAATCCTTAATAGTTGATTTATGCATTCAAAAATAGCAGTGATGTGAATAATTTTTTTTATATGATATTAGTAAAATCAGTTATAATTTTCTTTACAAATTAATTATAAAAATATCTCAGCTGTATAAAATAATAAAATATTAAATATATAGCAGCTGATTAGAAAGACTTTACTTTAAAAAATAATGACAATCATTCATGTTATTATTACTTTAGATTGTATATTAATATATTATTTATAAATTAATTATTAAAAATTAAAATAATTTTATAATATAAAATTTTAAATTTTAAAAATTTTTATATTATATTTTTAAGTTTAAAAATAAATTTATTATCACCTTAAAATTTAATGATAACTATTAAAATTTATTCATATTTTATTAGTCACATAGACAGTGTCATAGTAAATTGTACTAATGAAAATCTCAAGAAAGCAAAGAAAGAAAAATCCAAACGGAGATCAAATAGTAACAATTCTAAAGGCTGGGAATTTGAAGGTGCCCACGATGGAAAAATTACACCGACAAGTTATTGTGAGGGTGTAGATCTGGAGACATCATAATAAAATTAGAACCCCACTCTGAAGAAGTGGGACTCTGGCTATAAGTCTGAAGCACTTTCACACCCACGAACCCATGATCTGCCATCCATCTCCACTCTTGCACTGTTTAAACCCAGCACAAGCTAATTGGATCTAGAAGTCATTTCATCTTAAGACAAGTGATTTACAAAGAAAATGCTATTCTATTATTCTCTCCGTTCCATTGTAATAGTAAGTTACCACTTTATTTACTATTTTAAAAAATTAAAAAAACATTAACTATCTTTTTTCAGTTTTGTTTTGTGTATTATTATTTTCAATGTGTTTATCTTTTTTTTTAATATTTTTCTATGTTCCAATAATATTATAAAAGTACTTTTTTTTATAAAAATTATATTATTTAATTATTTTCTTAATTTTTATGTAAAAATTTTAAAAAACAATTTAAATAGGATGGAGGGAGTAAAAATAAATAATTAAAATCCTTTTCAAACTTTAAAAAAAAAAAAACTCCCAGTGTTATGATTCAACTAATATGAACTTATAACACAAAGATGTGAGAGAGTATATCACTTCATAATGACAAAATTACAATGCAACTTCCTATGGCTCAACTGCAGTAAATACTAGACAAGTAGGACTAGCGGCGGTACTACGTTGTAGGTAGGGGCTGTAGTCCCCTAAAAGTTTTCAAAACTATAATTTTACCTTAGCTGAAGGGCCAGGAGGTCATGCAAGCATATGGTCTCGCTACTCACAAGAGGTTGAGAACATTTAATCAATTTCCACAAGCAATCGACTTCGTCTAGACAGTTAGAAAACTCGAGGATGGTTTCAAGCTGGAGCATCAGGATTAGGCTTATGTAAGATGGTCATGTAGTCTTCGCTCATTCCATTTATATAATCGTTCAAAAACACCACCATAATTCCATCTATAATTCTCCTCATCAGATCCTTAGGACCTTCCCCTTTCTTGCGTAAACCAGTGAACATGTTATTGAAATCAAGTATAGATTCATCTAACATGTACATTGATTATAGAAAATTCTTATTTAGACACGATCTATCATAAATTCAATATATAAATATTTGAGATCCATATATTTAATAAGTGGGCTTAATCATACTTATTATATCTTAAATTTATAGTAAATATAATCTAAATAAGAAAAATTTTATGACTACAGAGGAAATTTTTTACTAGACTTGATCCATTATGAATCTAAAATACAAACATGTAAAATTTATATATTTAACATATGAGTTTCACTATACATTTTATATTTTAATATATGATAAATCAAGTTTAAGCAAGCTGCACATTTGTAGATTTTTCAAATTATTTATTAAGCTTAGCAATTAATTTCAAATTTTAAATTTCATAAATTTTAAAAATAAACTTATCTACATTATTAAATTTTATAATTTTAAAAATAATTGAAGTAACACTAAATTTAAATTTTGGGTGAAACTAAAATTTTAAAGTGACTAATGGGCTTTCATTATTATTATTATTATTATTATTATTATTATTATTATTATTTTGCTTCCTTTTCCCATATTGAGGTGATGGTAATTTTTTTTTTCCAAAGATAATTTCATTGAAGCCTCAACTAGGCGTGAGAGAAGTTGCAAAGTGTATTTGAGACAAGGGATTATAAATAAAAGAAGAATCATGCAAGGTAACAGAGGCCAAGGCCTGGGCTGCCTGATTGCAAGGTCTTCTAACAAAACTGAAGCTCACCCAGTCAAGATCAGATATAAGATGCTTGATTTTATTATTGAGACTTGCATCAAAATTGATCCAAGCTTGATTTTATTATTGAGACTTGCATCAAAATTGATTTTGCAACATGAATCTAGGGGCGGAATCCAAGTATCTCCTGGATGGTTCTAATTTAAATAAGAAGTTGGCAGTGCTTCTTGAGCTTCCATGAAATCAGTATAATAATTCAAAGCCAAAGTAATAGAGTCACTAAAGGACACTTGTTACTGGTTAAAAACTAAGGCATTCCTGGATTTCCAAAGCTGCCAAAGCAAAAAAAAACAACAACCTAATGAAGTCTAAACCATCTCTTAGCTGCTGAGAGAAGTTTAGACATTGGGTCCAATAATCCTTGATAGAGCCCCCATGCAATAATGATGAACGCAACATTAGCGGAGAGTTAAACCAGAACTCAACTGCCCTTGGGCAAGTAAAAAACAAATGCTGGTGTGTCTCAATTCCCCCACAGTAAATGCACTCTAGATTAATGGAAGGGATTCTCTTGCTAATTAATGCCCTTGTTGGCAATCGTTCCTGTAAAAGAGACCAAGCAAAAAGCTTAAGTTTTGGAGGAAGATTAATGCTCCAAAAGGCATCTAATCCCCTTTGTGTTGATGGGCCAGGACTTACCTAATTAGGTGTATCTAAATTATGGAGAATCTGTTTAGCTACCTAATATCCTGACTTAACTTCATATTTCCCTTGTTTTGAGAAATGCCAAATTAGGTGATCTTCCCTTCTCACAATGCATACTGGGATAGTTAATATGTTGTTTATCTCCTCCTCGTCAAAATTTTCTCTAAGGATCTGTAAATTCCAAGATGGAATGTTGGGGTGAAAAAGTTGTGATACGCATACAATTGACTCATCGTGACTGTCCTTAACCTGCGGTTTAAGGGGAAAGAGTTTGGGATCCAGTTATCCACTTTACACATGATGGATGAGCCATCACTAACCTGCCATCGTAGTCCCTTTTCAAGTGCTCTCCTTCCCCAAAGAATGTTGTGCCAACCCCATGAAGGATTGCTGCCTGCTTTAGCTTCCAAAAACGATGTGTGAGGAAAATATCTAGCTTTGAGCACTCGTGCCAACAAAGAATTAGGGTTAGATAGTATCCTCTATCCCTGCTTTGCCACAAGAGCCATGTTAAAAGCTTGCAGATCTCTAAAGCCCAGTCCCCCCTGTCGTTTAGGCTCACACATATTCTTCCAAGCAACTAAATGCAATTTTACCTCCTCCTTATGTTGACTCCACCATAAATTAGCCATAAGACTATTAATCTCATTGCAAAGGATGGCAGGTAATTTAAAGCATGACATAGCATAGATGGGAATGGCTTGGGCTACAGCTTTAATGAGCACTTCTCTTCCATCTTTAGACAACAGTTGTTCCTTCCACCTAGCCAACTTGTGCCTGATTTGCTCCCTGAGTTCATCAAATGTTTGCTTCTTTGATCTAGATACAATGGCAGGTAGACCCAAAAATTTAACCTGTCCGCTGATGTTGGAAATGCTTAAGACTGAGGATATGTTTGATCGAATGTCCCTTGGAGTGTTGCTACTAAAAAACAAGAAAGACTTATTCATATTGATAGTTTGTCCACTTGCTAGAGAATAATCTTGCAGTATTCGCTTAATTATCTCTGCGTCTATTGAAGAGGCATTGGAGAAGAGGATTTGATCATCGACAAACATTAACTGAGTAACTCTACGCCCTCTTCTGGAGATTCTCTAACCCTGGAGATTTGAGTGTTTGATTTTGTGTGATAGCCCTTCAGCACAAATGAGGAAGAGGTAAGGCGATAAAGGATCACCTTGTCTAATGCCTCTGGATGGTATGATAGGTCCTACCTTATGACCATTAAGCTGAATGGAGTAGGACACTGTTGTTACACACTCCATGATCCATTTGGTCCAACAGTCATTAAAGCCAAAAACTTAGAGCATATGCTAAAGATATTACCATTCCACACATTCATAAGCCTTGCTTATGTCTAATTTGAGAGCCATACCATATTTCTTTCCTTGCTTCCTAAGTCTCAAGTTGTGCATTAACTCATGCCCTAGAAGGATATTATCAGAGATTAACCGCCCCTTTGTAAAAGCACTTTGCTCATCTCCAATAATGGTATTCATGAAGGGTTGTAATCTGTTCGTGAGAATTTTGGAAATGATCTTGTATAACACATTGCACAGGCCTATGGGACAGAGGTCCTTCATCGTTTAAACTTGTTTGACTTTAGGAACAAGTGTAATGACTGTGTGGTTGATACTGCGGAGCATTTTCCCATTGTGAAAAAAATTTTAGAATAGCAGCACAAATATCAGTCCCAATTATATTCCAATACTTCTGGAAAAATAGCCCAGTCAACCCATCTTCACCTGGGGCCTTAGAGGGATTGATGGAGAATGTTGCTCTTTTGATCTTCTCTATCGTAACAATAGCAGCAAGAGATTCATTCATCACATCTGATACTCTTGGTTGAAAATTTCTTGTTATACTATCAAAATTCATAGGATTAGATAAAGAATAAATCTGCGAGAAATAATTAAGTGCAACATTCATAATATCCTCAATTTTGTGTTTCCACATACCTTGGCTATCTTTCATACCAGCAATATGATTCCTGCGTCTTCTCTGTATAACCTTTGCATGGAAAAAGCTAGTGTTTTTATCCTCCAGGTGAAGCCATTCAATTCTGGCTTTTTGAGCTCAGAAGCATTCTTCTCTATTAAATTCCACCGTAAGTTCTTTTTCAATGGCTCGAATATCCTCTCCCTTCCAATCATTGTGAGTGCTCTTTGCTATTTAAAGCAAGTTCTGTAGCTTCATAATGCGTGACCTCGAGTTTTGATTGGTTACTCAAGTCCAATTAACTAAAACATATCTGCAAGACTTCAATTTTGTATAAGCTCTATATAAATTTTGTCCTCTGACCTCCTGTTGCCAAGATGATTGAATAATCTGCTCCACCTCTTGTTTTTCTACCCATCTTGTATCAAATCGAAATTGTTGCTTTAGCTTTTTCCTACTCGGTTCAGTGTTTAGTAATAAAGGATGATGGTCTAAACCCACATCTTCGAGATGGAGAAGAATTGCATTAGGAAATAACAGCGACCAAAATGGCGATACTACTGCTCTATCAAGCCTTTCTCTCACATTATTCATCCCGTCCCTCCTGTTGTTCCATGTAAAAAGGGAGCCCTGGAATCCTAGATCATGAAGACCCAATCCATCTATAAGGTCAGCAAATGGCCGAATTTTAGTATGAAAATTGCATATGCCTGATGACTTCTTGTTAGTGCTTAATAAAGAGTTAAAATCTCCAATCAACAAAACTTCTTTGCTCAAGTTATTTTTATAAGACAAGAGAAATTGAAATTGAGATTGAGATATTCGAATATCATCAACACAGTTCGCATAGACAAAGATAATATCCCATTTGTTATTAGATTGGGGTTTGATACAAGCATGGAAGAAGAAACTTTCTACATGCACAACAGTTAAATCACAGTCTTCCCTCCAAGCTAGGCTTAACCTTCCTGCTGTTCCTCTAGGCTCTATAATAGATGCCTCCACAAAACCACATCTTCGAAGATGTTTCTACACTAGTTTAGTATTATTTTTAGTTTCTATGAGGAAGACAATATATGGGGAATGGGAATAACACATCTCTTTAAGAGTATGGACTGTCAGGGGGTTCCCCAAACCATGACAATTCCAGCTTAAAAGCTTCATTTATCTGGTTGGGGCCACTTGAGGCTGGCTGCCACCACCTTGTTAGAATGAGCTCCTTTTGTGCAAGCTTTCTCGCTAATCTCTGTACTTGTTTCCTCAATACGACCTCTCTTGTCCTTATTAAAACCCTTACTAGCAACACTCAATGCTTCTTGGGACACTTCTTCCAATTCACTAATAACAACCCCTGATTGTCGTTGAAATTTTGTTCTGGCCTTCCTTTTCTAGTTTTGCTTGAGAGACAGTAAAGTGGGAGTTTGTTCTTGTTGATTAACTTTAGATAGGGGTTGAGGCTCTACGCATTGTCCATGGGTTGAAGCAGGCCATATAAATGTTGTAGCAATTTGGATGAGGTGATCCAATGGATTAAATTCATTTGGATTTGCCATAGATTGATGGATTTCTACAATTGGGCAATTAACCATCAAGGCCTTTTTGTGTTCAGTCCAGGTAGGTCCATACAGGAGGGTTGACATCTGGGCCTAGGTAGTAAAGGGCTCTGGTTGTGCATTTTAGGCTAGTGGACTCTGCATGGCCTTTTGTAAGGTTGGGTTTGTGCAGTGGGCTATAGAATATGGGCTTTTTGTGCAGTGGGCTAGAGGATTTGGGCTTTTACTATTCTTTATTATGTGAGAACTAGTGTCCCTTGGATTACTCTCCTTGGGAGAAGAAAGATTTTTCCTCTGCCATGCATCCTCTCCTTGTATGCTTGGAGCAGTGAGAACATTAAATGCTCCCTACTGAAAGTATTAAAATCTTCGAAAAAAAATCCTCTGTATCAACCCCATGAATGACTAGGGAGGAAATATATCCTCTGATATGATAGGATGTCTCTTCTAGGGAGAAAAGCTGAGAAGAGCTAAGATTTGCAGGCTTCAAGGGAGGCACACTGCTCGAGGTTTCCTTCACAGGAGAGTTATCGGTCAACATTGTATTGGTGATCTGGGCTCTGTCTAGATCTGCAATACGGATTTCCGATGGCAATGGAACTTTCACAAGTGAGAACATTTGCATGGCTAATAGAGGTTCTTTTTGAGGTAAGGTCATGGTTATGGAGTTTGTGGTGTTAATGTGCTGGGTTATGTTGGGTTGGATAGCCTGTTTGGGACTTGAAAGCATTAGGTCTGGTAAAGTAGGTACAAAAATCAGCTGGTGTAAGTTAACTTAGGGATCTTGAGGTCTTAAGGTTGGTGATTTGTGGAGGATGGAATGAGGGACCTGGTTTTGAGTCACAACTGGTTTTAAAGGAGTGTTGACAGGTGTTCTTGCCTTTAACCATGGGCCATAAGTTGTTCTGTTCAAAAATGTTCCTTCTTCTTCATTGTGCTTACCATTTTGAAAGCATGTTCTGCTTTGATGGCCTAGAGAACTACAACTATAGCAAATGTCAGGGAATTTCTCGTAGCGAAGACAAACCCAATGAAGACTGCCATCAGCTTTGCTATTTTGAAACCCAGTCACAAAGGGTTTTTCCAATGGTACTTCCACTCGCAATCGAAGCTAATAGGGGTATCCCTTTGTACCTTTATGAATAAATTCCTCCCTCATAAACCTACCCACCATATTCCCAATCAACTCTGCATTTTGTAACACCCCCATTTGCATAGCCTGGTATATTTTACTGTTCCGTTGACTGGTGTCGGTCCGGATAATTAAGGGGATTAGAACCACATCTAAGATAACTAAATAAGCCATAAACACAAATAATTAGCAATTGTCAATTAGTTAAGTATAAATAAGAAAAACATAACATAAGAAGTTAAACGAGCCGAGAGTCACAACGATGGGTGACCTTCTCGGGAAGGACTGCGAAGTCATTTTAAACTCAAATTTCGAACCGTAAAATGTGACGCTGCTTTCCTTAGGACCCTTATGAACACAGTGGAAAAGAGAAAATCACAAAAAAGAACTGTTAAGCCAGTCAAATAATTAGGTCAGGGAGCCGGAAGAAATATTGAATTAATTGCAAACCGGGTTGAACCGGCGAGGGGCAATTTGGTCAATTGACCTCGAGAGCTGACTCCTGACCTAACTGTCAAATAAAATCAGAGAAAAGAAAATTTCGGGATCAAGAATTAAATTAAAGAACTATTGAAGAATTAAAGAAAAAGAAAAAGAAAAAGAATAAAAATGATACTTATTACATCATGATGATGACATCATATAAGATGTCAAAATTAATTTTAATTTTCCAACCTTTTTTGACCAAGTCAATTATGGGCATAAAAACAAAAATTGAAAAGCCAAATTTTATCTCTTCTTCTTCTTCTTCTTTTTTTTCTCTCTTTCCCGTAGCTCCTCATCCCTCCCCCTTTTCTCACTAAATCCTCCATGGCTATTTAATTTCAAGCTTTTAAAGCTTGAATCAACCCCGTAAATCCCATAATTTTCCTAAATAAAACTTGTTGAGAAGGAAATTTGAAGGAAAATAAAAGGGAAATTGAAGCTTGGGGAAACTTCACAAGAGGTTAGTGACAAATTCTTCAAATTGTCTATTGAATTTTTGTTTAAGTAATTGATATAAGTTAGAAATTAACTTTAAATGGAAAGAAAACAATTATTGAGGGACTATATATGAGTTCAACCAGCTAGGGTTTATGTTTGAAATGGGTGATTTGATGCAAATTAGAAAGTAGTTAAGTGAGAATAAGTGAATGAGAACTAAATATGCATTTATAATTTAATAAATGAACTAAACATGGAAGTTAGGGTTTTGCACTTAGGGTTTATGAACAAAAAATGTAAGAAATGAGTAAATGGTGTCTTGGACCTATTGTGAAGTGAAAAATGGTCATTTGTGACCAAATGAGTTGTGTTGGAATGGTTGGAGTGAAAGCTAAATTCGGAGGGAGTGTGGTCATGCTGTTGGCAGCATGACCAAGTCAACTTTGAAGGACCAAAACTGAAATTTTACAAGTCCAATTGGTATGGGACCAATTGGGGATGAAAATAGACATAAAATGACACAATTTCCATTTAGGAACCATGCCCAAAAAGTGACAAAAACTTAGTGAACAAATTGACCAAAGTTGGATAAGTGCAGGCTGCCACTGCACAAACTGACCAAATGAACAGTATTTGTTCATTTGGTCATAACTCGAGCTAGGAAGGTCAAAATGACCTGAAATTTTACCAGTAATTAGATAAGATATAGATCTAAAACTTTCATGAAGAACACCAACCCAAATTATGCCATTAACCTAATCAAATTATTGAGCAAAGTTGAGTTACTAAACCTGCAAAACTGCAGAATTGCCATTTGAACAGTAAAGTTTCAATGGCTATAACTCTCTCTAGAAAACTCCGATTTAGGTGAATCTTGAACCGATGGAAACCTAAGACATAGTAGAACATTTCGTATGAAGGAAATTAGACCAAATTATGGACTTAACTTGATCAAATTATTGAACGAAGTTGGATAAAAAATCTGCCAGAACCAAAATCTGCAGCATGAACAGTGCACGTAAACAGTAACTGTATTTTGGCTATAACTTGAGCTACAAAACTCCAATTGGGGTGATTCAAAAAGGAGAATAAACTTAAGACAATAAGGAACATTTTCTATGAAGAAAGTTTTGCCAAATTCCAACAGTAAACTGACCAATGAAACAGTACAATTAGGGATACAAAAACTGAAAATTTGCAATTTTGCCTAAAAGACCTAAGTTTTGAAAAAATGACTAAAACCAACAAGTTTAGTGACCAAAATGTGGTATGTGGGTGAAGTTGGAGTTCCCATACCTATTAAGCCTTAGAAAGTCAACTATTTGACTTGAATAGTATAGTGAATAGTAACCCGAAACACAAAATTTCAAGAACGTCGAGTTAAATGCGTTAGAGCTAGGTAAAAGTGAAGCTAAATTTATTTTGGATTTATTTTAAGTTATAGTACTGAAACACTATAAAATTGTGTGTTTCAGTTGGAAAGAATACCGGGAAAGAACCCGAGGAACCGAGTCAAGGCCAAGAGGCGACTCGCTTGAGGTTTGTGCACAACTAACTCTTTTGTTATTTTTCAATTCCAAATTGATTTGAAATAAATTTATTGTATGATTTATGATTTTGTTGTGTTGAGAATTTTAACTTATTGAATGAAATTGTATAATTTGAATATAAATTTTCTTATGCATTTAAGGATTTATTGCATTGTTTTGAGGATTATAAATTTTAAGTTTGATGTGTTGCCAACCTTGAGCATGAATTTATGATGATTAAATATGTTGATTTGTAAATACTTTGGAAATAGAAATTATTTTGAATATGATTTGAAACCACAGTTGACATGACAAAATATGTTGTGAATTCTCATTAGCTTGTCTAGTGAGATAACTCCTCCACTTAATGGGGCAAGTTTCTTCCTCTCTGGCTTGCCAGTTGGGGAATGATGTGAATGAGTACTCATATATACTAGCTAGTCTTTGTTTCTCCCTTTTAGCCTCGGTTATTGAGAGAATGTGAAATGTTGTGGTGTACAACACGGCATCTATTCGAATTTTGGGTCATGGGTTCGACTGTGTGTATTGTTGGCAACGCCTTTTAAATTATGCATGATTTGATAAATTGTGATTGAAATAAATAATTTGTCAATGATTCAAAAATTTCTTCATTATCTCGAAATTTAAAAGAAATGTAAATAAATAGTTACTATTTGATCAAAATGTTATTCGAATGAATAATTTGCATAAATGAAAATGTTGATTTCTGAAGGTCATGGATTTTGAAGAATTTAGAAATTTTAAAATTCTATTTGTTATGAATTTTCAAGCATAAATTGTATTAAGTTTTAAATTATTAGTTTGTGCACCACTGAGTTCACTACTCAGCGATAGCTTTGTATGCTGTCGCAGATATAGAGACTAGAGAAGCAGCAGATTGAGCTGCTGAGGACAGGGGAGTTACCTGCTAGAAGTTATCGGGTATAATTTATACCCTGACTGGAAATATTTCTTTTGATGTATATATTGCACATAAATGTATGGACATGTAAAAATGGGTCTTGAGCAGTTTGTATAAAATTTGTATAAAGTTGTAATATATATTGTAGTTTGAAATTCTCTTAATGTAAATTTTGTAATGATGTGTTTTGTTTCTAATGAAATATGAATGGAACTATTTTATTTAATTTGAATGAAATGGATTGCTAGTATTTTGATAATCATTGGATAGTGGATTTGAAATTTGAAAGTTGATAAATGTGTTGAGAAATTGATTGAGATTGAGTATGAAATTAAAGCAGTTGTTGAGAAAAATTTTTAGAAGTGCTTTTTACAGGTATTTGAAGAACTGTTTTCTCAAAATACAGAGGGAACTCTGTCAAAATTTTTATAAAATTTGCGTAAAAATAAAATGGGCTAAAAATATTAACTAGTTTTAATTTTAACTAAATGTTTTAAGTACTTATTAAAAAATGCTCACCACTTATCAAAAGTAAGAAAATTGTTTTAAAATCCCTTGTAGGGTACTTAATGAGTTATCGGTAGGTGAAGTTCGGTAGTTCATTAGGTATTCTACGGGATCACGTTATGCCTTACAGAGGGATAAGGTGTGACACATTTTGCATGTTAATTTGATTATGGGGGAGTCCATGTGCCTGAATCCCGAAGGGTGAATGGCTAAAATTGATTTCATCAAAAACGATATCCAGTGGCCACTTTTGTAGGGATAAATGTTGATTTTGCACTGACCATGGTCGATTCTTGAACACAAATTGAGCGTCAATTTCTTGGTCAAATGTGAATAAGAAAACATTGCTCATCTTGGTGGTGATGTGGAAAGTTCTGTTGGTCCAAGACTTGGACAAGGCGGCTTTGAGAACATTTGCATTAAGTATTTTGTGTGAGAAGAGCTTTCCCGCAAGAATCGCCTTTGGGTAATATCATTTAGATTTGGGATTGTAGTGAGATGAAGGATTGGTTCCTTGCAGTTGAAACTCTGGGTCTTGTTAATGAGGTCAGATATAGTTACCTCCAAATCTGTCATTGCATAGAGGGTGGGAAGGAAATGACAAGTATTGAGGTTGGAAAGGTTTTGGGGAGAAATAAATGAGAAGTGTGGATATTAGGAGGAAGGGAAGGATTCAGATAAAACAAAAGAAAAGAAAAGTGTTGTATTTAAGAGGTGAGAAATCACCACCAGACGAGAATGCCTAGAATGGCCTTCACCTGAGAAGGTTGTCACGGAGTAAGAAGTTTGCTCACCTCAAACGTGCTTCAAACCGTGCGGCCTTAGTCTTCCCCCAAGACTAAGTCAGCCTTTCAACACCACAAGTCTATATAGATAGACTAATAAGGGTGACAAGGGATAAAAATGGTGAGAGAGTGAGTAAGGAACAAGGAACACACTTAGAAAGAGTTTGGCAAAGGAAAAGTAACTTTACTACTCAATGAAAACAGCTTTACAAGTCTAAGGCTTACAAGAGAGTAATAAAGTGGGCTAAATGTACAAGAACACTTTAAGAAGCTTTGGTATGGCTTGGATGCTTGTTGAGACCATTGGATGCCCAAATGAAGGCCAAAGACCCCTATTTATAGCCTTCATGCCGAGTTGGAGTGGTTTGGGAGGCCAAAATTTGAATTTCGGTGGGCTGGCAGATTTCTGGCGGGGTACCTCGTTTTGGCAGGCTGCCAGGGCGGGTGAACCTCGTTTGGGCGGGCTGGCAGCCCGCACCTGCCCCGCGCTCGTCCCGCGCTGGCCTAGCCTCTCCCGCGCACATTTGAACCTCTCCCACGCGCCCAACAGTCCCCTGCGCCCGCTCCCGCACGAAGAACCTCATTTCGCGCCTCGTCTGCCCGCTTGCTACTCCCACGCGGTCCGCACTCCCAGCAGGCCCATTGTGCGCCAGACTTGGCCCGTGAACCTCGTTTTGGGCCTCCCATTAGCCCGGCACGCCCAGCAAGCGCCCATCACGCCTCTAGCCCCTCTGAACCTCATTTTGGCGTGTAATAGGCAGACTTAACCTCATTTTGGCCTGCTCCTCTCGGCAACTCTCTTGCTCGCCCGGTTGGCCTGTTTGCCCCGAAAATCGACTCCCGCATACATTGCCTCCCAGCAATGCACCTTCGCTTCGCCCCACAAGGATTTACACCTACTGAACCTCCCTCGGTAAGCAACCTCGCGAAAAAAAATTGGACTTCTTCGGGAGACTAATTTTGTGGAGTGACATTCTCCCCCACTCAATCCGCACTACGGCCTCGTCGTTTGGACTTCCTCCCATGTCTCCCCGCATGTCCCACATAGTTGCTTCGGGCTTCCTCTAACTGTGCTCCTGTAGTACCTCCCTCATCCCTGTGGCTAAGTGCACCAGCTCTTTCCTCGGCTTTGCACTTCTGCCTGCTCTTTCGCAAACGATGTCGCCTCGGACCCTCCTGCCTCGGCGATGACTCCTCCCTTGGACTTCTGGCTACTGCATTTTCCCTTGCACCGTCCACCTTCTTCCTTGGTGGTTGCCCCTTCCGCAACTTCAGAGTGTGTCCCCTCTTACACTCCTTCGGATCCTTCTTCGGAGTACCTCCTCCTTTCCCAAGCTGCTTCTCTCCCCGAGCAGCTGATGAAGGATCATGCATCTCAACATGCATGGTTGTAAGGGCGTTGGATGCCTTCCCTCGCAATAATGGCACCACACATGTACCACCTCCCTCCGTGATACACATGCTATTGGCGAATATCATTGGGATCGCCTTTGCTCGGTCCACGAACTCGACCCCAAGCACGCACTGATAATCATCCATGGAGACAATAAAGAAATCTAAGGTACCATGCCAGTCTCCAATGCATACCTTAGTATCTCGGGCTACACCATGTATCAGGTTGGGTGTGGAGTTGACTGCCTTCAACCATCCCATCTCCTTCTCATAAGGGATGCCCAACCTTTTAGCTTCCTCCAAAGTTAGGAACTTGTGGGATGCCTCGGTGTCCAACAATGCCCGCAACTCTTGTCCTCCTACCTGGATCTGGACAAAAGGTCGCCCCTTCTCCACATTCACGGTCCCTTTCTCCTGGACTTTAAGGGCACTCAACTGCAAGGATCCCATGGTCGCCTCCCTAGGTTGGAAAGGTGTCTCCTCCCTCTCCTCGACCAATGTCGAGAGCTTGCTCCTCTTTGGGCACTCTCTAGCTTTATGAGGTCTATCACAAAGAAAGCATGAAAGAAAAGGGCGTTCCATACCTTGATCTTCTCTTTGACTCCTGGGGTGCCCCTCCTTCGGCTTGTAGGATTTGGAGCTTCTATCCTTGCCTTGGCTGTTGCCTCCCTCGCTCCTGTCCTTCTGTGGACTGAGTCTGCTCATTTAGCTCCTCTGGAACTCCACGAGGGATTCAGCTATGGAGATGGCGGTAGCTAGATCACGTGCTCCTCGCCTCTCTATCTCTATTTGGGCCCAAGTCTATAGGCCATCCGTAAGGGCAAAAAGAGCTTCCGCATCTGGGTAGTCCGGGATCTCCAACAGAGTCTCCATAAATTCCTTCACATAGTCCCGAATACTCCCCTTCTGTGACAGACGCCTCAATCTGGCCCTTGCTTCATGCGCAACATTTTCCGGGTAAAATTGCCTCTTGAGCTCTCTCTTGAACTCCTCCCATGAGGCAATGGTGCAAAGCCCTTTCTGCATATCACCGTGCCTCCATCTCCACCACACCATGGCAGTATCCACTAAATACAAGGGCACATGGTCCACCTTCTTGGCATCATCCGTAATGCCTATCGCCCTAAAATGCTGCTCTAAGCTTCAAAGGAAATTATCAATCTCCTTCGCATTCCTATCGCCACTATACACACTTGGCTTCGGAACCTCCACACACGAAGGGATGACTAGACTAGCCTTGAAGCGGTGGCAACTCCCCCTCGTGCCACGGCCATAGCAACAAGAGACACTTGCTGCTCTACTTCCTTTAACTTCCCCATGGCCTGGTCCAACTCTCTCCTAAGGTAGCTGTTCTCCTCTACTACCTTATCCAATTGTTCCTTTAAGGACCTATTCTCATCCCTTAAGGCAGCACATTCACCCATATGAGAAAGGCATAGGGACTCATCTTCACTAGCCAGCTTATCGATTGCAGCGTTCAAGGCACCCTGCATATCCCCTTGAAGCTCTTCCATCCTCCCATCGAGCTCCACCAAGCGGGTGTCCATCTCCTCAAACTTCTCCTCTCCTTCAACGAGATGCAATTCGACCTTGGCGAGACATTTCTCTAAGTCTCCCAAGTCCTCCCTTGCTCGACTAAGCTCCCTTGACTTACCTCTACCTTTTCTCCTGCCACCTTCATGCTCCACACTCATAGGAGCAATACCCACACCAAGGGTGATCTCACTCTAGTCTGCCATTGTCACCTTCAAGAGCAACCGAAGCTCTGATACCACTTGTCATGGAGTAAGAAGTTTGCTCACCTCAAACTTGCTTCAAACCGTGCGCCTTAGTCTTCCCCCAAGACTAAGTCAGCCTTTCAACACCACAAGTCTATATAGATAGACTAATAAGGGTGACAAAGGGTAAAAATGGTGAGAGAGTGAGTAAGGAACAAGGAACACACTTAGAAAGAGTTTGGCAAAGGGAAAGTAACTTTACTACTCAATGAAAATAGCTTTACAAGCCTAAGGCTTACAAGAGAGTAATAAAGTGGGCTAAACGTACAAGAACACTCTAAGAAGCTTTGGTATGGCTTGGATGCTTGTTGAGACCATTGGATGCCCAAATGAAGGCCAAAGACCCCTATTTATAGCCTTCATGTCGAGTTGGAGTGGTTTGGGCGGCCAAAATTTGAATTTCGGCGGGCTGGCAGATTTCTGGCGGGGAACCTCGTTTTGGCAGGCTGCCAGCGCGGGTGAACCTCGTTTGGGCTGGCTGGCAGCCCGTGCGCCCCCTGCGCTCGTCCCGCGCATGCCCAACCTTTCCCGCACACATTTGAACCTCGCCCGCGCACGCCTCTCCCGCGGGCACCCAGCAGTCCTGCACGCCCGCTCCCGCGCGACAAACCTCATTTCGCGCCTCGTCTGCCCGCTTGCTGCTCCCACGCTGCCCGCACGCCTAGCAGGCACATTGTGCGCCAGACTTGGCTCGTGAACCTCGTTTTGGGCCTCTCATTAGCCTGGCACGCTAGCGCCCAGCACGCCTCCAGCCCCTCTGAACCTCATTTTGGCGTGCAGTAGGCAGACTTAACCTCATTTTGGCCTGCTCCTCCCGGCAACTCTCCTGCTCGCCCGGATGGCCTGTTTGCCCCGAAAATCGACTCCCGCATACATTGCCTCCCAGCAATGCACCTTCCCTTCGCCCCACAAGGATTTACACCTACTGAACCTCCCTCGGTAGGCAACCTCGCGAAAAAAAATTGGACTTCTTCGGGAGACTAATTTTGTGGAGTGACAAGGGACGTTGATCCCAGTCATAGGGCTGACCCCTAGCTAGAGAAGGATATTAAACCTTCAGAGAATAAGAGATGACTCAACTTCCCTCTTTCTATGGGATCATCAAGAAATGGTTAGGTGATGGTAATATTGGGGATGATAGATAGTGGAATTCTCAGCACCAAAAGTCTAATTTCTTTTCAGACTTGTATTGCTAACAGAAGCCCAATAAAATCAGAGTCCTAGCTGCAGCCTAGTAATTGTAAAGCAGCCCTGGGAAATGCAAAATAGAAATTTAAAAACTAAAATAGAAATTGTATATAGCAGGCTTCGCAAGGGTTTAATTTTATTTATAGTTAAAATAAATAAAGTTTTAACATTCAAATAAGAGCTAAATATGATGAGAGATGATAAATAGAATTTAGTCATAAGTAACCTACAAGCTAGTGATAGCAAATGATAAGAATTTTAATTACATTGAAATTAAAATTCAAAAATTTTTCATTGAAATTAAAATTCAAAAATTTTTATAATATAAATTAAAGTTACAATTACCTAAAACTAAGGGATTATTGATGAGATTAATTTGATTTTGTAAAGAGCAATAATATTACATATTCTTGGTTAATTAAATTAAAGGCGTAAGAGAAAAACAAAAGGGAATAAGAGAATGAATAGAAAATTTAAGTTTGAAAAAATTAACTAGTGGGGCATGCATGAACTTGGTCCTGGACTCCTGGTTTTTCATGCTTCAGTGAATTGGATTGGAGCAAGCTTCACAGGAGCAACAGAAGTTCCCTTCACAATGGCCATGTAGTCTCCGCTTTCACCTTCAAAATAAACCTTCAAAAACGCCACAACAATGCCTCCTACAGTTCTCCTCATCGGCTCCTTTGGATTCACACCACTCTTGCACAAAGAATTTGTCAATCTCCCAACTATGTCCGTTATATTGTCATTTAACATGTCCATGTGTCCGTAGTCAGTAGTAACAAAATGACCCGCAGGAGCTCTGCACTCATTGAAAAACTCCTCATGATTCATTTCATCAGGTGCACAAGCAGGGCATACTAGCCAACAAACAGGCTGATTGCCCAACCCAGTACCAATTACAGTTACAGGGATCGATAAGTTAAGAGATCGAGGGACATATGTGAGAATCTTGGGCTGAATAGGGTTGTTTTTGCTTGTACCTTCGACGGGGTCTATGCCTGCAAGTGTTGAAATTTTAACTTCTAGGGGTGTGTCGGCATATCCAAGTGCAAGCGCAAACGCTGTCTTTCCTCCTCTACTGTGGCCGCTAACAGAAAGCTTGTTTAGGTCGCCTTTAACATTTTCAGGAAGCACAGACTGCAGGCCTGAGGGTGACCAGTTCACAACTTGTACTGCAAACTCGAGTTCTGCAGGTCCACTTATAGGTAGCATAGGTATCACCCGGTTTATCAAGCAAGAATACAACTGAAAACAAAGATTATATGAAATTAATAATAATAATTCTAGGGATATATAATACACGTAAAGAACCTTCAAAGAAGTAAATATATACATATATGTCTGGATACAGAATTAATGAAGTACCTGGGGAGCAACAACTATATATCCATGAGAAGATATATGTTGGAGGAGGTCAGTGTAGAAAGAGTTGCTGAGGCAGGTGCCATGGAGAAATATGATGACAGGGTACGTGCCCTGTATAATGGGTGTAACAATTAACAAAGGTTTTGGAGGTGAAGCGGGGTCTGATTCTTCCACTTGATAATATGTTGTGGAAAATTTTCCTGTTTGAAAAGAACTGATTGTTCCTGAATCAGACTGAGCTTCCAACAGGAATGCCAGCAGTGTTACCAACAAAGTTATCACCAGAAGTTTTGCCATTCTGAGTGTGAGACAATGAGAAACAAAGGAGAAGAGAGGAGAGGGATGGATGAATGGATGAGAAATTACACCTAAAACTGCGAAATTTATAGTGCTTGGACTTGGAGAGATGTTGCAATTTGTAGTTGTTAATGCATGAATCTTACGGAACTCTTTTTTGTACGTATCTAGGCCTTCTGGATTCATTCAAATCCAATCATCCTCATACAAAGATCAGAATAGAAACATTAGTACTTGCGATGGGCTCGTAAGCCGCCTGGAGCCATCGAAGCCATCGTGAAAAACGCGACCCAAAATTCAAACTACTTTCTTACTTTTCCTCTTAAAGAGTTGTTCATTGATGAATATCCTTAATAGTATTCAATTTGACCTTTTCAACTTAAAAATATATTAACGAAAAAAAATTCTCATACTTTTCACGTGGATTAGTATTGCATGGATGGAAGAAATTAAAAGTTAGACCAATGAGAGTTTCAAAAAAAAAAAAAAATTAGACCAATGTGTTGGCCAATAATACAAGAATCAGGGGAAAAAAACTCATATATATTATTCAAAGCAATAAACAACTTGTTGAGCTACACTTCATTTAGTTTATTAATTCGTTTAGTTTCGTGAAAAAAAATTCAAGGCCATCAAATTAATTGATTAACACCAAGGCTGTATAATTAGATCACACTCTCCCTCACTGTCACATGGTTTCCAGATGTTGCTCGAATTACAGTACCTATCAGCTTGGACTCTCTTACTCAACAATAACACTTCATAACGAGCATTTTTATTTCTTGAATTTTCCATTAATCATAGTGTTCTTCTTGTTGTGTTGGCTTGTGGTACGTCCAGGCCTCGCAAGGATTATTCACCGCACAGTGGCCAGGACGACGACTATGATCAGCACTTGCACGTGCATTTTATTTTATTTTTGGAATGGTAGTCATCTTCGGATTTTTGACTGATGCTTGTGGATGGCATTCTATAATTGGAGCTTTCACCTTTGTACTTGTTATACCCAAAAGGGAGTGTTTAATGCTAATGCAGATTTGTTTTGTACGTAACAGGAATTATACTTACTGCCTTCTTCTGGACCTGCGGTTTCAAGTTCAACCCCCAAGGTTCAAACAGTGTTGTTTAAATCATTTAATTGACTCTATTATTTCGTTAGGTTATTATCGAAAACTGGGATCATAATCAATAAAATTTAATTGCTGCTCATGTTCAATCTCACACAATAATTGCAGATTATGAAGATGAACTAGCAATTGATCACATCAAACAATTAACTAATAGGCCTTTTTAGCAAATCATTCAATAGATCAAAGACAATGAAATAAAAAAAACAATAGATATTCAAAAAGACATAAATTAAATTAAGAACCTGATCTCACAAATCATGCAAAAGAACTTGAATCTCTTAAACTGAATTAAGAACTTAGTCACTCATGTTCATGGCTTATAGAAAAATAAAATAGAAAATTTAAGAAATCTAGAATGTTTATGGATATGGAGAACAAAGGTCTGAATCCCTTGTATCGGCTGCTGCCTCTTCTATTTATAATAAATGGCCTAGGGTTAGGTTTTTAGAGTTCCTGAGGTGTTAGGAGTCTCTCTCTCTGTCAAAAACTGCAATTGGAGCAAAATCAGGAAACTGATTGTCGACGAATATACGGCCCGTGTATCACTACACTGCCCAGGACCGTGTAACTTATTGGAGCTGAATGGGTATGTCTTGCATTGGCACAGAAGGTTACACGAGTCTCTAGGATTTACACAGGTCAAGTTACACGACCCATGTACTTTATTTCTTCCTCGGTTCTCTGGATTTCTTCTGGCAGAATGTTACACGCGTCCGTGGTTGTGCTTACACGACCCGTGTACCTTGTATCAGCAACACTTCTATGCTCTGGAACTTCACTAAAACCCTGAAAAATACAGCAAGAGTCAAATTAATGTCAATGCTAAAAATTTCTCCATTTAACACAATTATTCCAACAACTCTCTAAACATATGCCTAATAGATAATTATACTTTAATCAACTGAATTAGGCATAAAGATACCCTACAAACACTAAATGTGATGGGAGTAAAATTAATAAATTATGCACTTATCAAATTCTCCCACAATTATTCCATGTTTGTCCTCAAGCCTGACTTAAACTCTCAATCAACTCCACTTAGAAGTTCCTTAACTTCACCCTATCACAACATTCTCTAACAAAAGATTAAAAATTTGAAAGAATTGTTAGTAGTATACCCTAGAGCATATCATTTAATATGTATCTTGTACATCTTTTATTAATAAAAAGAATTTCCACTTTTCCGTTTACATAATATATTTATGTGTAATAGAAAAGGTCTATTGATATTTTGTTAGAAATTCTATTCTTAAGTTGTTAAGAATATGAGTGACAGTATTTCTAGTACAAAGTATCATAAATAGGTTCACAATCAAGGATACTTCACAATAAGGACATGACTTATCCATAAAGATTGTATTCATGTTTGTTCTCAAGTTATTTATATGAGATATAAATAAGATGGAATGATGAGTCTCATGCCATATGACAAACATGATAGGCACTTATACATGATAAGTAGGTCGAACCAGTGACACTTATGACAAGCACATGGAGTTTACTCTTGTCAATGCATTGTCATAAATCATATCAGTACATATAATCTTTAGACCTGAGATAGCACAGTTATCTTGTATATAGGTAGTTTGAGTTTGATACTGCTTTCATACTTGTACTGCGTATGGGTGTATGGGCATGTGTTGACTCCTACTAGTTATATATGGAGGTAGGTGGGAGATTGTTAGTAGTATGCCCTAGAGCATATCATTTAGTATGTATCTTGTACATATTTTTATTAATAAAAGGCATTTCCACTTTTCCGTTTACATAATATATTTATGTGTAATAGAAAAAGTCCATTGATATTTTGTTAGAAATATTATTCTTAAGTTATTAAGAATATGAGTGACAATATTTCTAGCACAAAGTATCAGGTTCACAATCGAGGATACTTCATAATAAGGACATGACTTATCCAGAAAGATTGTATTCATGTTTGTTCCCAAGTTATTTATATGAGATATAAATAAGATGGAATGGTGAGTCTCATGCCATATAACAAATATGATAGGCACTTATAAATGATAAGTAGGCCGAACCAGTGACACTTATGACAAGCTCATGGAGTTTACTTTTGTCAATATTTTGTCATAAATCATATCAATGCATATAATCTTTAGGCCTGAGATAGCATAGTTTTCTTGTATATAGGTAGTTTGAGTTTGATACTGCTTTTCATACTTGTACTGTGTATGGGTATATGGGCATCTGTTGGCTCCTACTAGTTATATATGGAGGTAGGTGTTGATCAAGATGGAATCTGTTCCTCTAAGTAAATAGAGATAAAATCCTATGTTCATTTAATTATTCTTGATGTTTCAAGTTCCTGGCCAGGACAGATAGTTTTATTCAGAAAAGAGTTTCTGATGAGAAAATCTTTTTAATCAAGAACTGGAATTAAAAGAGAACATAATATTCATAGCAAATGGAGTTTGACATAAATCGTGACTCCAGCTTGAGTTGGGATTTTGTAACAGAGAGATTCTAGTGCATGGTAACATATGATTATAGGTTCATTTAAGGTAAACCTTATTACTAATTGGGTGGCCATGGCATGCTATGCTAGGCGTTAACCATGGTCTATGAGATTCATAAAATGATTTAGAGAAATCATTTATGGTAAAAAAAGAGTTCTGATGATATTAAGAGTTGATATCATGTCTCATTGCCAATTAGTGATGAGCCTAGTAAGTCACACACATACACAAGTTATCACCTATTTAAATATGATTTAATTAATTAATTAAAGAGTTTAATTGATTAATTAAATAGGTTTGGTTTGCAATTAAATTACAAAGTCCCTAGCATGACTTGAAACCAAATCTAGATTATTGGATGTATAGTATAAGTTAAATTTATATTTAAAGTGTTTAAATATGAATTTAATTAATGAGAAATTAATTAATAGAGATTAATTAATTAATTTATATTTGATATAAATTGATTAGAAGAAGAAAAATAATTGTTTTGGGTTAAGAACTCAAAATTAAGATACAGAGGCATTTTGGTCATTTCACAGTGTGACACGTGGCATCATGAGATGGTGACATATGGGATTACACATAAGCTTGCCAAATGTTTTTTAATCATGTAAGATGATTAAAATCAAGATTAAATATAGGTTTGACACTTAGCACAATGTGATTGGGTCACTTAAACCTAGAGCTAATCAAAGGGTGACATGTGGCAAGGGTTTAATGTGTTAACCTAGCTATTTAAGTGTTGTTATGAAAAGAAAATCAACCAGCAGCCACTCCTCTCCTTTGTCACGCCACTTTGAGGCTTTTCATCTATTCTTCTTCATCTCTCATCAATTCAAAGAGATTAGCCATCAATCTCTTGAATTAAGAACACTAGAAATTGTTTCTAGTGTCCTATTTATATCTCTAATCTCTTAAAAGGCAGAACTTGAATTTCTAATTAATAAAAAAAACTTTAGAAGCTATTCAAGGGCTGCCATAGGTGTTCTTGGTGTGGACAAGCTAGAGGGACAACATCTGGTGTCCTGAAGACCAATCTCAAAGGCGCAGACACGCTGCAGTGCATCAAGAGGTTAGTGTAATCGTTCTTGATTTAATCTAGGGTTCTAAAATTAATCTGATTAATTTTAAAATCTTAAATGGCAAATACAGATCCAAAAACATATTAAAAGAGTTTTAATATGTTGTTTATCATTGAAATCAAATAGATAAAAATAAATCTGGCATGATGCATGTGACCCTAGGTGAAAATTTTTGAATTCAATGGTATAAACTTGTGTTTTTCACGCTTCCGTTCCTTCAGTGTTGATCAAGATGGAATCTGTTCCTCTAAGTAAATAGGGATAAAATCTTATGTTCATTTAATTGTTCTTGATGTTTCAAGTTCCTGGCCAGGACAGATAGATTTAATCAGAAAAGAGTTTCTGATGAGGAAATCTTTTAATCAAGAACTGAAATTAAAAGAGAACATAATATTCATAGCAAATGGGGTTTGACATAAACCATGACTCCAACTCTAATTGGGATTTTGTAACAGAGAGATTCTAGTGCATGATAACATATGATTATAGGTTCATTTAAGGTAATCCTTATTACTAATTGTGTGGCCATAGCATGTTATACTAGGTGTTAACCATGGTCTATGAGGTGTATAAAATGGTTTAGAGAAATCATTTATGGTAAGAAAGAGTTCTGATAATATTAAGACTTGATATCATACCTCATTGCCAATTAGTGATGAGCCTAGTAAGTCACACACATACACAAGTAATCACCAAATTAAATATGATTTAATTAATTAAAGAGTTTAATTGATTAATTAAATATGTTTAGTTTGCAATTAGATTGCAAAGTCCCTAGCATGACTTGAAACCAAATCTAGGTTATTGGATGTATAGTATAAGTTAAATTTATATTTAATGTGTTTAAATATGAATTTAATTAATGAGAAATTAATTAATTAATTTATATTTGATATAAATTGATTAGAAGAAGAGAAATAATTATTTTGGGTTGAGAACTAAAAATTAAGACACAAGGATATTTTGGTCATTTCACAGGGTGACATGTGACACCATGAGATGATGACACATGGCACTACACATAAGCTTGCCAAATGTCTTTTAATCATGTAAGATGATTAAAGTCAAGATTAAATATAGGTTTGACACTTGGCACAATGTGATTGGGTCAATTAAACCTAGAGCCAATCAGAAGGTGACATGTGACAAAGATTTTAAGTGGTGACCTAGCTATATAAGTGTTGTTATGAAAAGAAAAATACAACCAGCTACTGCCTCCCTTTGTGCCGCCACCCTTGAGGCTGCCATTTTCTCTTCTTCTTCTTCTTCATCTCTCATCAATTCCAAGAGATTAGGAAATAATCTCTTGAATTAAAAATACTAGAAATTGTTTTTAGTATCCTGTTTACATCTTTAATCTCTTAAATGGCAAAACTTGATTTTCTAATTAATAGAAAAAGCTTTAGAAGCTGTTCAAGGGCTGCTATAGGTGATCTTGGTATGGACAAGCTAGAGGGACAATATATGGTGTCCTAAAGACACATCCCAAAGGTGTCAAACACACTGCAGTGCATCAAGAGGTTAATGCACTTGTTCTTGATCTAATCTAGAGTTCTAAAATTAATCTGATTAATTCTAAAATCATAAATGGCAAATACATATCCAAAAACATATTAAAAGAGTTTTAATATGTTGTTTATTATTGAAATCAAATAGATAAAAATAAATCTTGCATTATGCATGTGACCCTCGGTGAAAATTTTTGAATTCAATGGTATAAACTTGTATTTTTCATGCTTCCGCTCCTTCAATTGATATCAGAGTCACTATATTTGCCATTTAGATTGTTGATTATATGATTTAATTGTGTGGAATAGTCATGAGATGATAGATCCATTGCTGGTTGGATAAAGAAGTGTGGCGGTATGCTTGATCTCACCATCAATGGTGCGACATCTTTGGGCTTCATGGGTGGCACAAGATTTGGTTTTAAATTCTGCAATTGTTGTATGATCTAAGGCTTATCCTATGTCTAATTAAATTGTTTAATTAGAGTTTTAATCACACAATTAAATTTTGATTCAAATCATAATTTTAAAAATTGTTTGAATATGATTCAAATCAGAATTTTAAAAATTGTTTGAATGTGATTCAAATCTGAATTTTTAAAGTTATTTGAATCATATTCAAATCTGAATTTTTAAAGTTGTTTGAATAATATTCAAATCTGAATTTTTAAAAATTGTTTGAATGTGATTCAAATCTGTTTTTTAAAAATTGTTTGAATGTTATTCAAATCTGAATTTTTAAATTTGTTTGAATCATATTCAAATCTGGATTTTTAAGTCGAATATGAGATATTTAATTAATTTAAGTATGTATGTTTTATTTAATTGTTAAATAGTGATATGCATGATCGATGATCATGGACTATAAAAGACCAATGTGATTGGATTTATTTCTTTTATGTTTCTTTGGGATTGTAAATTAATTAATTTATTTTAATTTATTTTGGGCATGTATTATTAAGGTTGTAATAATTTTGGGTTGTAATTTCACTTATTTAAGTTCTTGTAAATTCGCCTTGGTATGCCAAGGATTACTATGTAATATTGGATTGCAAGAAAATCAAGGAGGTCAAGAGCACTGGTGGGACTAGTGGGAGGAATTCAATATCAAGTGTTGATTATGTACTCCTTCAGCAACTCTTGTAATATGAATGAATGAAATGCACCTAGGAATACCCTGATTCAATTCTTGGTGGCTCAGAATTGAATCCCTTAGAAAGTCCATGATTATACCATATTTACTGTTTATCCATGAATGCATGAGATGTATGAGAATGTATGCAATTATATGATATATGCATGCTAATTGGATAATGCGCAAAGTGAGACCTTAATAGTAATTAGGATGACCATAAAATCTTCCAAACAAATGATTAAGTTGAAAATGTTATAATTAAAGTAATTATAACATGAGCCCACCATTGAGGCAATTATTTTAAGAAATTTTAAATACTTACATAAGATGTAATTAATTTAAGAGATTTTCTTAAGAATAATTGTTAAGCATGAGATGTTGTAAATATGTAAATGGTTTGGTGGCTAATATTGGATTTACCTGAGGACATTAAAATTAGTTACATAATTACTGGCTCAATGTGATCAACTTAACTAATGCAAGATAAATCAATAATGGATGTTCCTGAGATTTTGAGCATTAGGGGCTAGGTAAATGATTGAACCTCATATGATATGTGATGGGCAAGGAGTTACTCACTTATAGTTTATTGTAATTCCAATAATGGATGTACCTGAGGATGATCAATAAAATTATAAGAATTCAATCACCCACTAGAAATCTATCCAACTAGGATTTCCGTTTTCTACTTTGGAAGTGTAGGATTCGCTAAGTTAGTGGGAGGACCAATTTGACTAAAAGACCATAATCATTTTGGTTAATTACATGATACATTTAGTAATTAATCTAGTTATTTTCTACAGTTAATTTTCTGATAATAATGAGTACAGAACAACCACCACCATTCAATATCCTTGCAAGCATACTTGATCGCAATAGGTTGACAGGACCTAATCTGTTTGATTGGCTAAGAAATTTGAAACTTGTCCTGAATCTTGAACATGTAGGATATGTTCTAGACTCAAATGTTCCTGGTCTCTTACCTCCAGAGGCCACTCAAGAGGAACATAAAACTCTAGACAAGTGGAAGGAGCATGATATGAGAGCTAAGTGTTACATGCTTGCTTCCATAAGTAATGAGTTACAGAAGCAGTATGAGAACATGCAGAGTGCGAGTGAGATCCTCCTTCACCTACAAGAGTTGTATGGTGAGCACAGTTGATGTGTGTCACACCTTACCCCTCTGTAAGGCATAACATGATCCCGTAGAATACTTAATGAACTACCGAACTTCACCTACCGATAACTCATTAAGTACCCTACAAGGGATTTTAAAACAATTTTCTTACATTTTGGAAGTGGTGAGCATTTTGATGAGAATTTAAAATCATTTATTCAAGTTTAAATACTAATAAAATTTTTTGTCCATTTTAATTTTATTGCAAATTTTATAAAAATTTTGATAGAGTTCCCTCTGTATTTTGAGAAACCAGTTCTTCAAAGACCTGTAAAAAGCACTTCCAAAAATATTTCACAACTCCCAACCTTCAATAACTCAATCATCTCAATTCAATACACTTCAAAATAATTTCACAATACAAATCAAGTTTTCTCATCTCAAAATATTTAATATTTCCATTCACCAAGCATAAAGCAGAAAATTCATATGTACAAATTTTAAATTTACAGAAGAGAATCCAAAATAATATTATTACAATTTATTTACAACTGCTCAACTACATTGATACATGTCGACACCATATTTTGGCCGATCATCAGAATCAATAAACCTTGAAACCGATCCCCAGAATCAATAAACTTTGAAACAGATCCCCAATACCAAGTATCCCTTTGACTATTAAATCATTCACCGATCTCTCAAAGCCATTGTCGAATCTCCGGACCAGTCAAGTATATTCTTGATCTTTGTTGACAAACTAAATGAACTGATACTAGATCTTTTCTTACCAGTTTTATTGCCGATCTCCCTTTCAAAAGTTTAAGAATAATCAAAGGTTCCGTTCCGGTTTAAGGATGATTCCGATCTTAAATGTTCAAGCCAAATTTCTAATTTTAATCAAGTTCCGTTTAGCGTTGGTTCTCTACCGATCTTATGCTCATTGTGTCTTCCGATCTCTCACACTTGGGTTGATAATCACTTTCAGTTCTTTCAAGATACTCAAACAATCAAGTGTTTAATAATTTAGAAATTTTCCGATCACAACCATTCATCGAACAAAAGAGGCATTCCATTTCATTTCATTTCAAAATTTGTACAAGTTATTCAGCTGGAGGATCACCCCCAGCCTGATCTACATTTTGTCCGTCTTCTCCCTCACCCTCAGCCTCCTCCTCACTATCCTCACCCTCGCCTCCGGGAGCCAGGTCGGCCATCCAAGAGAAGTCCTCCTCTGGGTAACGCTTCTGGAGCTCGGCCAAGAGATCCTTGTGAGCATTCACATAAGCACCGGCTATTCCTGTCACCATCTCTTCATCTTTTGCCTTAAGCTCCTCAGTAAGGTGAGCGACCCGAGCAGCTTCGTTGGCCCGGAGCGCCTGGACTTCTCCAAGAGCATGATCCCTTTCAGCCAGAACATGAGCCTGTTCGGCCAGCTTATCCTCATAGTACTTCATACGCCCCTCAATTTGAGATATGTAATCCTGAGCGGATGAGAGTTGGGATCGGAGGGATGCCACTTCTTGACTCTTCTTCTCGACCTCCTTACCCAGGCGGTGAGCCTTTTCCCGGACTATGTGCTGGTTCACCAGGCACTCTACATTCAGACTCATGGATCGGGTCAGGATGTCGTCGAGATTGTCCGGAGACAGTCGGTCCCGATCCTCCCGAAGGCAGATGGAAGACCCCAAGACTTTGGCAAAACCTGGGTTCTCCCGAACAGTCCGGTTCTTCTCCAGGGAAGCGATCAACACTTGAGCGCCACGAGGAGGGGGCCTCGCAGAAGGTTGAGAAGGACCCCCTTCTGTGCTTGGAGCAACTGGAGGAAGTGGAGGCGGCTCTTCTCGCCGAGGAGGAGATCGGACAGCTTCTGCGATCGGCGGTCCCGAAGGTCGAGGCAGGCCTCTTTGTATCTCCCCAGGTTCATGGCCGGGTGTTTGAAGCAGTTCCGAACGCTTCATCTCTTTTATCTTCCGGGAAATCTCTCTTTCTTTCTTCCGCTTCTTGGAACCCTCACCACCCGCAATACCTGCACAGAGAAGAGGTCAGTGAGATCGCTAAGGTCCTGAGATCTGAGATGTAGAAAGTACCGATGCCGAGGTCAGAGAGCGGAAGCTCGCGATCTTGGCCGGTGATCAGCTGTATAGTCCAATGATGCAGCTCGGCAGTCACCGCATCTAAACAGGAGAACTTTTGAGTGGTCGCCTGATTCTTCAGTTCCATCACTATTAGGCCTTCCTCCTTGTTTAGGGTAATACGCTTCGGAATCAAGGGTCCCTGGTGCCACCAGCTACGAGGGAAGTCCTCAAAGCAGTTCGGATTTTTTCTCCTCAGAATGAAGAAGTGGTTCTTCCAATTCTTAAGGGAGGAGGGCAGATCGGTAAAGAGCCCACAATGAGGCTTCGCCTGAAAGAACCAGTGCTCGTCGTCCTTTCGGCGAGTTAGCCTGTGCAGTTCGGTGAACACCTTAGCCGTAGGACTGATTCCCTTAGCTCGGCACAGACCTCGGAAGGCTACTAAGATCCGCCACGAGTTAGGGTGAACTTGGGCAATGCACACTTGGTGATATTTTAAGACCTCTTTGAAGAAGTCGTCCAGAGGGAATCGAAGACCGGCCTTTAACTGTTCCTCGTATACCATAACCATGTCGTTCTCTTCAAAGAAGTGATCGGCTCGGTGATCGCCGTGACACCGGATAAGTTCGTACGAATCAGGACGAATATTGTACTCCTGGCTGAACGATTGCAGATCGGTTTCTTGCAAGATTGATGGCAGCTCGTCCACAGGAAGATTCTCCCTCCCTGAAGAAGGTACAAGCCTCGATGGTGCGGTCCGCCCCCGGGCTGGAACGGAGACCCTAGGAGGTTCTGGTCGTGCGCTTGGCCCGACCACCTCTACTTCATCAGACGACCACGAGAACTGAATGGAAGGAGGGCTCGTCGCTCTCTGACCTTCGGCACCGCTCATTTTCAAAGGAAATAAAGATTTTAAACTAAAAGAAAGATCAAAGCCCTTACCGGAGTCTGATCGGTGTCGGAGGAACTTGAGAAAATGGGAGGATTTCGGGGTTGTTCGCGGGAGACTGAAAATGACATAAGAGAGCGAATGGCTGGCCCCTCCTCTATTTATACTCATCCGAGCATTTAATGCTCACTCTGTCCTAGGCGGCGCATCGGTTAACGGGATTCGCCAGCTGTTCTGACACGTCTCACGCATATTCCCAAGATCGGTTAATTATAGAGCGGCAGATCCAGGTGTTTCGAATTACGGATCGGATAAGTGTCATTCAGGTAAAGAACTAGATCGGATAATCACATTAGAGATCGGAAAATAATCAATGCAATAATAATAAGATGATAATCGATAAAATGAAGTCTTTATTTTCAAAAGATCGGATTACATCATTTGGGAGATCTCTAGGGATCGGATTACACTAAAATTGGATTATATCATTTCTGTGATCTCTAGAGATCGGATTACATTGAAAACAAAATACATCATTTGGGCGATCTCTAGGGACCAGAATGTCACATTGTGACTGATCCAAAGGGGTGTCACCGACCAGAACCGAGGCGCTGTCGGAACACCCAATGTGGAGGAAAGCCGCTGTCGGAACACCCAATGTGGTGAGAAACCGAATAAACTTGGAAGAGCAACCGTCAAGGGTCGGCGGAACATCAGCAATTTGCTCGGCCAAAATCGGTTCGCCGATTATGCCAGTTGAACGACTCGAGATTGGCACAATCAAGGTTCGCAATCCAGATCGGTTAATTGATTCAGTTCTCTCAGCATCATCAGATAAGGTCATCACGATTATTCGATCACCAGGGTCATGAGTTTTCATCGGAGAATAAAAAGGTCCATCGAAAAGATCAAAACCACAATCCTGGAACGATCATTTAAATAACTAGAATAGGAAAGTAAAGAAGAAAAGAGGAAAATCGGATGGAGAAAGTTTTTGGGTTAGGGGTATATATAGGGGAAATCAAGCATTTATTGCTAAGCGGCAGCGGGCTTGGGAATCAAGGGAATTAATGCTTTGACCGGGCCCGTTAAGGGAAGTATTGGAATAATAGAGATCGGAAGAGGGAGATCGGTATGAAAGATCGGAGAAGGACCATGTTAAGAAGATAGGAAAGGAAGAGAAGCGAGAAAACAAAGGCGCCTCTGCGTCACCATAATTAGAGCCGAGGTAGTTAAAGCATTGCCAGGTAAAATCTCAACCGCACGCCCCAGAATCGCCCACATTTCTGACATGCGTACGTCAGGATGGCGCTGTACATCCTAATCTCCACCGTTGATCCAACTTGTAAGGACGAGCCCAGAGCCCTTGGATCAAAGAAGAAGATGACAAAACCAGCGTCTTTCACTCCTAGCCCTTGGATCGCCTCGGACAAGAGAATTTGGGGCCGTCAGATTAGATAAGGAAGAAGACAAATATTCTGAAGTGGATCTCGGCCGTCTGTTCTGATTCTCTTTAATTCTTGAGCTTAGGATTATGTCCCTTGAAATCTTGACCCTCCATCTCCCTTAAGATAGATCCTGACCCTTCAAGGGGAACACCCGGTCCCTATAAATACCTGCATGAAAAACTGTTCAAGGGAGGAAAAATAGAAAAAAGGCAGTGACCATAGTGGAAGAACTCTGAAACTTAATTCAGTTCGTTACTCTGCTATTGTAGCTTTCATAAGAAAAACTTTGGAAACCAGTTTTCTGAAGTGTTTTCTTGCAAAGGGATTTTTGAATACTGAAATTCTTCATTTTCAGTCCGTTCATTATCCTGTGACACTCTCACCTTTTGTCTTTGTTATCTTCTATTTCCAATTCATATTGTCCAAGCTCAACTTCATTCAAGCTTGGTTATTTTGACCTGTTTACATTTTAACAAAGAATCCTTCATTCCGAGGCGAACCTTAGTCCTCCAGCTATCAACCTGCAGTCCTGTTACATTCTGTGATTCCATAGTTAGTTTAGTAGATTCGACTCCCTACAGGTGAGTGCTATATCGTTATTTTATCAAATGTTCTTCTTTATTCACGTATTTCATTTATTCTTTTTCTGTTTGTAATTTTCACCAAGTTTATACTATATTTTAAACACGGAGACGGTCATTCTCGAGTTTACTTCTTTGTTAATCAGTCTATTCTTTGATTAATCTTCATTACTTCTTAGCACAGGAGTTCTGATCCCGAATAGCGTAGAAGTAATTAAACAAAATGTAGGTAACGGCAACTTAAAAGTCCTTTTATAATGATAAAAGGTCTAAATAATAAGACAGGGAAATGGTGAAGCCGAATCACTAGGAAAATCCAATAGGTCATTAGGCAAGACGTCATAAGACAAAATGAAACCAAACCTTGGATAACTAAATAGAATAGATCGGGCATTAATAGGTATTGGTAAGGTGACCACATGGGAGGTCAGTAAATTCAGTCTAGTATCCCCCGTCTAATCACAAGGTATCAATTAGTTAAAAGAAGCCTTATCCCCAGCACCTTTGAATGCCAGAATCCTTAGCTTTAGGCTCTTAGGACATGTAGCTGAAATTAAAATTCGGGACATCGGAAAAGTCCCTTTCAGGCTCCTGTTAATTCAAAAGAGATCGGAGGAGAGTTCTTATCCGATTCTCAGCTCAAAATTTTAATAAGTACTTAAAAGAGATCGGAGGAGAGTTCTTATCCGTTTCTCGATCTGAAATTTCCATAAACATTTAAAAGGAGATCGGAGGAGAGTTCTTATCCGATCTTCGAGCTAAAATTTTAATAAATACTTGAAAGAGATCGGAGGAGAGTTCTTATCAGATTCTCAATCCTAAATTTTAAATACTTCAAAAGAGATCGGAGGAGGGTTCTTATCCGATCTCCACTCAGAATTTTAATAAATATTTAAAAGAGATCGGAGGAGAGTTCTTATCCGATTCTCACGCCAAATTTTAACCTGTACGCAAAATAATCCCAAAACCAAAAATGACATGCGACGTCAATTCACTGAGGTTGTCTCATTTACTTATGTATCTGGGTAATCCGAATTTAGTGAAAAATCAAATATTCCTTTTTGTTAAAAAGGATTAACATTTCCATTCAAGCCCTCCTAACTAATTTATAAAAATGCAAAGTTAAATCTACTTACCCTTATTAAGGGACGAGGTGGGGTGCCTAACACCTTCCCCACCCGTTTACGGACCCTGAACTTAGAATCTCTGTTTTGAAGTGGTTTTATTGCAATTTGTCTTCACAAATGGTTTTCTTTAGTTTCCCTCAAAACTAAGGTGGCGACTCCTCATTCTTTTCCACTTCGGTGAGGGTTCGTTCAGGCGACCGCAAAATCCCTTGCGACAATACATACAACATTTTTATATTTACATCAAGATTATCTACAAGGGTATAAAATAATACCCGTACAAAATGGTCAAAGTAGTCCTCGATTTAACAGCAGCTCACTCTGCTGCTTTCTCCTTGCTCTTATCTACGACAGCAAAATAAACTATCGCTGAGTATAAAAATACTCAGTGGTGCACAATAAAAATTTAAAATGCAATAATTAAATCATTCATTGCCAAACACAATTCAAATGTTTCTCAAATACATTTCAACAATTATCAAAGTTCCTAATAACACCATTTTGTCAAATAATCTATTAAACACAGTTTAGTCAAAAGATTTCATAAACACAGTGTTGCCAAAGTCATACACAACTTAAGCCATGATACAAAATTTCCGATCAATGCCGCGTTGTACACCACGACAAAGCAATCTCAACCCCATTAATCGAAACCAATGAGGGAGGTGGCTAGCTAGCTAATGAGTACTCATCCGATCTACAACCTCAAATGGCAAGCCAGAGAGGGAGAAAAATAAACGATCTCAACCCCATAAATGGAGGAGGAAATGTGGTACTGTCATGCTAAGTGTGAATCCAAAATCAATTTAAAACAATTATTGTCAATAATTTATAAGAGATCCCAACAATTTTCAAAGTCATTTTTGTAGTCACAAAGTGGCAACACAATTCATAAAAAACACAGCGATTTCATAAAGTATAGCAACTCAAATTTTTAATTGGAAAATAATTACATAAATTTATTGTGCACAAACCTGACTGGAGTCGCCTCTAGGCCTTGACTCAGTCTTTAAAGGCTTCCAAGTCTTTTTCAGCTGAAACACACAATTTCACAGTGTTTCAGTACCATAACTTAGCATAAATCCAAAAATAAATTTCACTTCATTTTTACTAGCTCTATTGCGTTAAATTCGTCGTTCTCGAAGTTTTTGTGTTTCGGGTTACTATTCACTACACTATTCAAGTCAAATTGTTGACTTTTTAAGGCTTAATAGGTATGGGAACTCCAACTTCACCCACATACCACATTTTGGTCATTAAACTTGTTGGTTTTAGTCATTTTCTCAAAGCTTAGGTCATTTTGGCAAAATTGCCAATTTTCGGTTTTGGTGCTCCGAAGTTGCACTGTTCCATTGGTCAATCTACTGTTGGAATTTGGCAAAACTTCCTTCATAGAAAATGTTCCTTATTGTCTTAAGTGTATTCTCATTTTTAGATCACCCCAATCGGAGTTTTGTAGCTCAAGTTATAGCCAAAATACAATTACGCTCACGCAATCGCTCATGCTGAGATTTTGGTTCTGGCAGATTTTTGGTCCAACTTTGTTCAGTAATTTGATCAAGTTAAGTTCATAATTTGGTCTAACTTTCTTCATATGAAATGTTCTACTATGTCTTAGGTTTCCATCGGTTTAAGAATCGCCTAAATCGGAGTTTTCTAGAGAGAGTTATAGCCATTGGAACTTTACTGCTCAATGGCAATTCTGCAGAATCGCAAGTTACTATTCACTACACTATTCAAGTCAAATTGTTGACTTTTTAAGGCTTAATAGGTATGGGAACTCCAACTTCACCCACATACCACATTTTGGTCATTAAACTTATTGGTTTTAGTCATTTTCCCAAAGCTTAGGTCATTTTGGCAAAATTGCCAATTTTCGGTTTTGGTGCTCCGAAGTTGCACTGTTCCATTGGTCAATCTATTGTTGGAATTTGGCAAAACTTCCTTCATAGAAAATGTTCCTTATTGTCTTAAGTGTATTCTCATTTTTAGATCACCCCAATCGGAGTTTTGTAGCTCAAGTTATAGCCAAAATACAATTACTGTTCACGCAATCGCTCATGCTGAGATTTTGGTTCTGGCAGATTTTTGGTCCAACTTTGTTCAGTAATTTGATCAAGTTAAGTTCATAATTTGGTCTAACTTTCTTCATATGAAATGTTCTACTATGTCTTAGGTTTCCATCGGTTTAAGAATCGCCTAAATCGGAGTTTTCTAGAGAGAGTTATAGCCATTGGAACTTTACTGCTCAATGGCAGTTCTGCAGAATCGCAGGTTACTATTCACTATACTATTCAAGCCAAATTGTTGACTTTTTAAGGCTTAATAGGTATGGGAACTCCAACTTCACCCACATACCACATTTTGGTCATTAAACTTGTTGGTTTTAGTCATTTTCTCAAAGCTTAGGTCATTTTGGCAAAATTGCCAATTTTCGGTTTTGGTGCTCCGAAGTTGCACTGTTCCATTGGTCAATCTACTGTTGGAATTTGGCAAAACTTCCTTCATAGAAAATGTTCCTTATTGTCTTAAGTGTATTCTCATTTTTAGATCACCCCAATCGGAGTTTTGTAGCTCAAGTTATAGCCAAAATACAATTACTGTTCACGTGCACTGTTCATGCTGAGATTTTGGTTCTGGCAGATTTTTGGTCCAACTTTGTTCAGTAATTTGATCAAGTTAAGTTCATAATTTGGTCTAACTTTCTTCATATGAAATGTTCTACTATGTCTTAGGTTTCCATCGGTTTAAGAATCGCCTAAATCGGAGTTTTCTAGAGAGAGTTATAGCCATTGGAACTTTACTGCTCAATGGCAATTCTGCAGAATCGCAGGTTACTATTCACTATACTATTCAAGTCAAATTGTTGACTTTTTAAGGCTTAATAGGTATGGGAAATCCAACTTCACCCACATACCACATTTTGGTCATTAAACTTGTTGGTTTTAGTCATTTTCTCAAAGCTTAGGTCATTTTGGCAAAATTGCCAATTTTCGATTTTGGTGCTCCGAAGTTGCACTGTTCCATTGGTCAATCTACTGTTGGAATTTGGCAAAACTTCATTCATAGAAAATGTTCCTTATTGTCTTAAGTGTATTCTCATTTTTAGATCACCCCAATTGGAGTTTTGTAGCTCAAGTTATAGCCAAAATACTATTACTGTTCACGTGCACTGTCCATGCTGAGATTTTGGTTCTGGCAGATTTTTGGTCCAACTTTGTTCAATAATTTGATCAAGTTAAGTTCATAATTTGGTCTAACTTTCTTCATATGAAATTTTCTACTATGTCTTAGGTTTCCATCGGTTTAAGAATCGCCTAAATCGGAGTTTTCTAGAGAGAGTTATAGCCATTGGAACTTTACTGCTCAATGGCAATTCTGCAGAATCGCAGGTACAGTAACTCCAATTTGCTCAATAATTTGAATAGGTTAATGGCATAATTTGGGTTGGTGTTCTTCATGAAAGTTTTAGATCTATATCTTATCTAATTTCTGATAAAATTTCAGGTCAATTTGACCTGTCTAGCTCGAATTATGACCAAATGAACAGTTACTGTTCATTTGGTCAGATTTAATCTTGATGGCAGCCTGCTCTCATTTCACTTTGGTCAATTGGTTCACCAAGTTTTAGTCAGTTTTTGGCCATGGTTCCTTAATGAAAATTGTGCTATTTTATGTCTATTTTCATCTCCAATTGGTGGCATATCAATTGGACTTGTAAAATTTCCGTTTTGGTCCTTCAAAGTTGGCTTGGTCATGCTGCTAGCAGCATGACCATTTGACTTACGAATTTGACTTCCATTCTAACAATTTCCACACATTTCCTTTGGTCATTATTGACCATTTTTTAGTCCACAATTGGTCAAAGATATCATTTATGCATTTCTCCAAAATTTGGTTCACAAATCCTAACATTCAAACCTTAATTTCACTACTTTGTTGCAATTAATCACATGTAAGAATTTCAACTTAACCATTCAACTAATTAAAGCTTTTAAACTCATTCTAATACATCAAACCATACAAATTATGTCCCTTCTTCAAGCTGGCTGGAATTTAGCAATGGCCCTTCCCCCATATTTTTATTTCATTTCCTTAATCCTAAGTTCATTTCAACCATTAATCATGCATTTAAATGAAGAAATAAGAAGTTTAACATACTAACCTTAACTTAAATGCCAATTCTTCACTTTCTCTCTTCCTTTCCTCTTTCTTCTTGTAATCCTTGTGCTTAAGTTGAGATTGCAAGTTCTAACAAGGTTTTTAGGGGATTTATGAAGATTAAGTGGAGCAAATTAAGCTTAAGTGTAAGCTTAATGGAAGAAACTTTTATGGAGAAGAGAGGGAGAAGGTGGAGCGGCACAACAAGGAAGAAGGAAGCTAAAATAATTTTTGTTTTTCTTTTATTTTCTTTAATCTTATCCCTTTTGAAGACCAAAAATCCCAAATTAATAAAATAAGTTAATTAATCTTTTATGACATCATTCATGATGTCATCACCTTTGACTTTTCTAACTTCTTTCTTTTTTTTTCTATTTATTTTTTTCTATTAGTTCTTTAATTTAATTCTCGATTCCGAAATTTTTTTTTCTTTTTTTATTTGTGATTAGGTCAGAGTCGACTCTCGGGGTCAATTGACCAAATTGCCCCTCGCCGGTTCAACCCGGTTTGCAAATAATTCCATATTTCTTTCGGTTCCCTGACCTAATTATTTGACTGACTTAACAGTTCTTTTTCGTGATTTTCTTTTTTTCACTGTGTTCATAAGGGTCCTAAGGACAGCAGCGTCTCATTTTACGATTCGAAATTTGAGTTTAAAATGACTTCGCAGTCGTTCCCGAGGAGGTCACCCATCGCTGTGACTCTCGGCTCGTTTAACTTCTTATGTTCTGTTTTTCTTATTTATACTTAACTAATTGGCAATTACTAATTATTTGTGTTTATGGCTTCTCAAGTTGTCTTAAGTGTGGCCCTAATCCCATTAATTGTCCGGACCGACACCGGTCACCGGAACAGTGAAATATACCAGGCTATACCAATAGGGGTGTTACAATGTGCTAGCTGTGAAGTAGCTTCTGCAAGTGAACGGTCACAGTAGTATAGTTTTAAAAATAATATCGTTCCCACAGAGAATTGTGCTTAAATTGAAAATAAAAAGATAAGCTAATTAGAATGGTAAAATTTAAAGATATAAAATAAAATTTAAAATTTAATATTGGTATTTGAGGAATTTAAGCTAAATCAAACAATTAACTAAATTAATTAAACTAGATTACCAAAATTTAAATTGAAATTGCTATTTATGAACTTTGGAGGAATTAAATCTAAATTCAATAAAAATTAAAGTGATTCTAGAGATAGGGTTTTCAATATTGTTTGCATGTGGTTTATCCCTAATTTAGCCAAATACATGAGAATTGTAATTTTGAGGGAAATCAATTCTTAGTTCTTTGAAACCTTTTTGAAGCATTTTAAAGTTGGTATTCATTAAATCAAACCCTGTTTTCATGGTATTTCAAACCTAACAAAAACCCAATTAAAGCTCTAATTGATTTTTGAAGGTCCCCTTAATCCTCTTAGCTTATCTCTAACACCAAGAAAACTAAGTTTATTGCAAGATTATCTATCCCAAACATTCACTTTTCAGTCCATCTGTCAAGGATTATAACTTAACTTAATGAGGGCCCATTCATCAAGCAAGGCAACAAGCTCACAAGCAATGAATCAAAATGCAGCAAATCTCATTTAAATGACTAAATCAGTTCAAAAACCATAATACAAAATAATATTTACAAACCCATCTCTAGAATCTCAAAGATCTACTCACAAATCAAGGTTTCAAGACAAACCCAAGTATAGAAATAAAGAAATAATGAAAATCTAAGCGAAGGAATAGAAAAACCCAATAAAATGATGAAGGATCAGCTGCTGGAGAGTTGCAGAAATGTCATCTGCTGCTGCTGCAAAACTGATTCACGTGCTTCTCTTCTTTTCTCCCTCTTTCTTGCAAAATCTCCCTCTTTTCCTCCTTGTGGAAAGAAAGAGATAAAGAAGCTTTTATATGGTTCAAAGGTCTGCCCTAGAATGGGTAAAAAGGTAGAAGATTCTAGAGAAAGTGAAGTATTAAATCAGAGGAACGAAAATACCACGTCAACCATTTTCAGTAAAAACGACACAAGCTGAATCGGTTGTGTCACGGGTTGCGTCGCAGGTTGTGAAACCTGCTGCCTGAGAAAAACTGCATATCTGACAATCGACAAAACCTGTGACACAAGCTGTGTTGTAGGTTGTGTTACTTTTGACCTCTTTAATCTCAACTTCAAAATTTTGCAATTTAACTTTAATTTCTTCCAAATGACTGCTCTGATCAAAATACACCAAATTTCTCCAAATTTAACCTAAAAAACAAATAAATTCCATAAATGAATGGCTCTAGTGCTAGTGGGAGATTGTTAGTAGTATACCCTAGAGCATATCATTTAGTATGTATCTTGTACATCTTTTATTAATAAAAGGCATTTTCACTTTTCCGTTTACATAATATATTTATGTGCAATAGAAAAGGTCCATTGATATTTTGTTAGAAATTCTATTCTTAAGTTGTTAAGAATATGAATGACAGTATTTCTAGTACAAAGTATCATAAATAGGTTCACAATCGAGCATACTTTACAATAAAGACATGACTTATCCACAAAGATTGTATTCATGTTTGTTCCCAAGTTATTTATATGAGATATAAATAAGATGGAATTGTGAGTCTCATACCATATGATAAACATGATAGGCACTTATATATGATAAGTAGGTCGAATCAGTGACACTTATGACAAGCACATGAAGTTTACTCTTATCAATGCATTGTCATAAATCATATCAGTGCATATAATCTTTAGACCTGATATAGCATAGTTATCTTATATATAGGTGATTTGAGTTTGATACTGCTTTTATACTTGTACTGTGTATTGGTATATGGGCATGTGTTGGCTCGTACTAGTTATATATGGAGGTAGGTATTGATCAAGATGGAATCTGTTCCTCTAAGTAAATAGGGATAAAATCCTATGTTCATTTAATTGTTCTTGATGTTTCAAGTTCCTAGCCAGGACAGATAGATTTAATCAGAAAAGAGTTTCTGATGAGAAAATCTTTTAATCAAGAACTAGAATTAAAAGAGAACATAATATTCATAGCAAATAGGGTTTGACATAAATCATGACTCCAGCTCTAATTGGGATTTTGTAACAGAGAGATTCTAGTACATGTTAGCATATGATTATAGGTTTATTTAAGGTAATCCTTATTACTAATTGGGTGGCCATGGCATGCTATGCTAGGTGTTAACCATGGTCTATGAGGTGCATAAAATGGTTTAGAGAAATCATCTATGATAAGAAAGAGTTCTGATAATATTAAGAGTTGATATCATATCTCATTGCAAATTGGTGATGAGCCTAGTAAGTCACACATACACAAGTAATCACCAAATTAAATATAATTTAATTAATTAATTAAAGAGTTTAATTGATTAATTAAATAGGTTTGGTTTGCAATTAGATTGCAAAGTCCCTAGTATGGCTTGAAACCAAATCTAGGTTATTTGATGTATAGTATAAGTTAAATTTATATTTAAAGTGTTTAAATATGAATTTAATTAATGAAAAATTAATTAATAGAGATTAATTAATTAATTTATATTTGATATAAATTGATTAGAAGAAGAGAAATAATTATTTTGGGTTGAGAACTCAAAATTAAGACACAGGGGTATTTTGGTCATTTCATATGGTAACATGTGGTACCATAAGATGGTGACATATGACACTACACATAAGCTTACGATATGTCTTTTAATCATGTAAGATGATCAAAGTCAAGATTAAATATAGGTTTGACACTTGACACAATGTGATTGGGTTAATTCAACCTTGAGCCAATCAGAAGGTGACATGTGGCAAGGGTTTTAAGTGGTGACCTAGCTATATAAGTATTGTTATGAAAAGAAAAATACAACCAGCTGCTGAAGTGTTGTTATGAAAAGAAAAATACAACCAGCTGCTGCCTCCCTTTGTGCCGCCACCCTTGAGGCTACCATTTTCTCTTCTTCTTCTTCATCTCTCATCAATTCCAAGAGATTAACAAACAATCTCTTGAATTAAAAATATTAGAAATTATTTCTAGTGTCATGTTCACATTTTTAATCTCTTAAAGGGCAAAACTTGATTTTCTAATTAATAGAAAAAGCTTTAGAAGCTGTTCAAGGGCTGCCATAGGTGATCTTGGTGTGGACAAGCTAGAGGGATAACATCTGGTGTCCTAAAGACGCATCCCAAAGGTGCCAAATACAATGCAGTGCATCAAGAGGTTAGTGCATTTGTTCCTGATCTAATCTATGGCTCTAAAATTAATCCGATTAATTCTAAAATCTTAAATGACAAATACAAATCCAAAAACATATTAAAAGAGTTTTAATATATTGTTTATCATTGTAATCAAATAGATAAAAATAAATCTTGCATGATGCATGTGACCCTAGGTAAAAATTTTTGAATTCAATGGTATAAATTTGTGTTTTTCATGCTTCCGCTCCTTCAAGAAGAGACAAGTAAGGTAATAACCATCATAATACATTCCATCAACACTATACCAATATATCAATAATTTTCCAATGTAAAATAAAAGGCTTGAAATCAATTAAACTCATACAATTAAAGTTCTATAAAATTTTAAATCAATATACATTAAAATACAAGGTTAATTTATCAAGGCACAACAATTATAGCTCTTTGCAAATCTTAGGGGAGATAGAAATGGTTTTTTTTTCTTTTGCATTTGGGCTTTACATTGGAGACAATGTAAGTTTTAAGTATGGGGGAGGAGAAATTTGTCGCTTTAATAAAATAAAATTTGTTCTTATAAGCTTGATTCATGATTCTATATTAACTCTTGGAGTGAAGTGCTTTGTCCTTGAAATGATTTTTCTATTTTAGATTGAATTTTTGAGATTTTAGGCAAGGTAATAGTAACTTTAATGACGGATTTTCCCTCTGCTCCATACCATAGAGCAATTTTTTTTTTTCTGCATAAATCATTTAGGCTTGATTTAATGGCGAAATGATTAGTTATGTGTACTTTAAACTAGTGTCATGTATATTTCAGAACTTTGTTCAATCTATCAGGGCTCGAATTGACTATAATTATTAACTGAATTGATATTAAGCAATCCTCATCAAATTAATAACTGCTTTAAGAATAGGAAGTTGTTAAACTGAACAATAATTTATGAAACATAAATCATTTAATTCACCCTATTGTTTCCTTGGGTTATTATCGAAAACTGGGATTATAATCAATAAAACCTAATTTCTACTCATGTTCAATCTTATACAACAATTGCGGATTATGAATCCCTTGTGTCGGCTGCTGCCTCTTCTATTTATAATAAATGGCATAGGGTTAGGTTTTTAGAGTCCCTGAGGTGTTAGGAGTCTCTCTCTGTCAAAAACTGCAACTGGAGCAAAATCAGAAAACTGATTGTCGACGGATACACGGCCCGTGTATCACTACACGGGCAAGGACTGTGTAACTTACTGGAGCTGAATGGGTATGTCTTGCATTGGCACAGAAGGTTATACAGGTCTCCAGGATTTACAAGAGTCAAGTTACACAGTCCGTGTACTTTGTTTCTTCCTCGGTTCTCTGGATTTCTTCTAGCAGAATATTACACGGGTCCATGGTTGTGCTTACACGAACCGTTTACTTTGTATTAGCAACACTTCTCAATCCTTTGACCTTTCCAAGCTTCCTTCCACACTTCTATGCTCTGGAACTTCACCAAAACCCTGAAAAATACAGTAAGAGTCAAATTAATGCCAATGTTAAAAATTTATCCATTTAACACAATTATTCCAATAACTCTCTAAACATATGCATAATAAATAATTATACTTTAATCAACTGAATTAGGCATAAATATACCTTAGAAACACTAAATGTGATGGGAGTAAAATTAATAAATTATACACTTATCAGTATTCACATCATCGTAGTGTTAATAGCCATAGTTTTGGCATGCTCCGCCAAGATTATTGGCGTTTTTTATCTTCTCCTTCTTCATCGGCATGCCTACTCGTGAAGGACCGAAGGCATAGCTCTGGGAATGCTAATGCTATGAATACCAAGGCATTTTAGCTTTGATTGCTTTTAATATTGGGTTTATGCCCATTTAGCATTGAGTTTTAGAATAAAAAGATTTTTCGAAAAAAAATATTTTAAATACTGTTAAAAAAATAATTTTAAAATATTATTTTAAAATTTTTATGACTAAAATATATTAAATTTAATTTTTAATATTCTATAATTTATATACTTAAGATAATAAATAACATATTTTAATTTATCCCTAAATTAAATTTCTATATCTAGTCTCCAAGTGTGGATGATGAAGATGAAGGTGCGAAGCAGAACAAAGAGAGAGAACTTGGTGATTTGCATATCAATGCAAGATGATTCAGTAAGTTTGTAGAATCGGTAGCCCTTTGCGGGAATGATGTACTGGCCACAATGATAAGAATGAATGGGGCTTATTACACGTATAGGGAGAGGGAAGGGAGCAATTTCCCAATCGACTAGTAGGCTTTTAGAGCATGGTGAGTGCAAGGAGCTGGGAGGTCTAGGAGATGCATTACTTTCATCTGATTTTGCACAGAATTCGTCTATTCTTGTAATGAGTTCCGAATGGACCAGTCAAAGAACATTATTAATTAATTAAATATTGCAACGGCTAAAGCAGCGAAGGCTCTTGAGTGCCTAAGGCCAAATTAGCTCCTATCTTAGCTTCAGAAATATTAATTAATGCATCATTTTCTTACAGCTAGTTGAGATCTCTCGTAATTATGTGGATCATTTTCAAGTAGATTGGATGCATCAGAAAAATTTCAAGGGCGGATGAAAAATTGTTGTCTAGACCAAGAAAAAATCCATTCTATAAAGAGAACTCCAGAATACAAAGGCTAAGAAATTCGCAATTAATGGGGCCATTTATCATTATCAAAAAAAACAATGACAATAATTCATCAACAGATTATTCTACCAAAACTCGGTTTACGATGCACCCAAAAGACAAAATACATGGTGAGATCTATCCCATATGATTATATATTGGGTTCCAGATGAACCCAGTTTAAACTAGAATTTTCCCCTCCAAAATACATTTAGGCGTTAAACTTGAGCGTGATTTTGTTCTTCCTTAAATTGGACAGGATCCAGCTTTGCAGGAGCAACAGAAGGTTCGTTCAAAATGGTCATGAAGTCTCCACTGTCAGCTTGGAAATAAGCCTTCAAAAATGCCACAATAAGGCCACCAACAGTCCTCCTCATCTGATCCCTAGGATCCTTGCTATTCTTGCATATAGAATTTGCTATAATCGCCAATATACCAGTTGGATTATCATCTAACATGTCCATGTGACCATAATCTGTAGTCACAAAATGACTAGCAGGAGCTTTGCACTTATTGTAAAACTTCACATGGTTCATATAATTTGGAGCACAAGCAAGACCTACCACCCCGCATACCGATTCATTACCCAACCCGGTACCGATAACGGTGACCGGAATCGATAAGTTAAAAGAATGAGGGACATTCGTGAGAATTTTGGGATCAGTACTAACCCTTCCAACAGGGTCTAGACCTACTAGTGCTGAGATTTTCACTTCTAGGGGCGTCTTAGAATATCCAAGTGCGAGTGCAAATGCTATGTTTCCACCTCTATTGTGGCCTCCAAGAGCAAGCTTGTCTTGGTCCCAAGTAACTTTTTCGGGTAGCACAGATTGTAGGCCTGAAAGTAACCAGTTTCCCACTTCTGCTACGAACTCAATCTCTTTCGACTCCCTTATAGGCAGTTTGGGTATCAACCAATTTATACAAGAATATACCTGTGGAAAATCTATTAAGAATAAGATATATACATATACACATTGGATATTAAGCAAAAGTTGTGGAAAAAGAGTAGTAAGTACCTGAGGAGCGACAACTATAAATCCATGAGAAGCAATATGTGGAAGGAGGTTACTGTAGAAATAGTTTTCCAGGCAGGTTCCATGTAGAAACATGAAAACAGGGTATGTGCCATCAGTAATTGGTGAAACAATTAGCAATGGTTTAGGAGGTGAGGCAGGGTTCGATTTCTTCACGTCAATAGATTTTGTAGGAAAAGATCCTGTTACGAAAACATCGAGTATATCCTGAACAGGCTTGGTTTCCAGCAGCACTACCGTTGGAAATTGGGGCTTAGCTTCCAACGCGGAAGCCAGCAATATTACCAACAAGGTTACCAACATTTTTTTGATGCTTTGAGAGAGTAATTCAGAGATACTCCTCAACTCTTCTTCTTTGTACTAGTTCTATGATCCTATTCATCGTTGTGACTTGTGCCTTTGGAGGTAAGTTTCCTTAATTAAGCTGACAAATAATTTCAGGATTATTCTTCTTATTTAATATATTATTCACATTTTTTTTAATATAACATGTGAAAGTAAAATTCACGCACCTTTCCGTTTTACATTATGGCAGGAACACTTTTCACTGTTCTCATAACATGTTTTTATACATTTGGTAATATATATATATATATATATATATATATAAACTTTTTAATTTTAATGATATAGACCAAATTAAATAAACTATTTACAATTTTCTTTAATTTAATAATATCTAATTTATATAATTGTTTTTTTTTAATTTAATATAGGTACCATGAATTAGGTGTAAATGACGGACCATATAGCGAGAAATAATTCTCTTATTTCTTATTATAAATGTGAATAATTTTAGAATAATTAGAAGGAAAACTATGATTATTAATTTCTCTTGCTGATTATAATTTTATTAATAGAAATTGAATTGATTGTCAAAATTAAAAGTCTGATTTGATTAATTGAATAAAAACCACTAAATTAAATTATAATTTAAAAAAATGACTTTTTTCTTTAATTATTGAACCTATACATTTTCAAGAAAATACATTTATAAAAAGTATAATCAAACCTTTCAATTTTCATTTTATTTATTGGGTTCTTAATTATATTAGTATTTTATAAAATAATTAATTTGATTTTCAATAAATCAACAATTATGCAACATATACGCAGCCACAACAATTATAAAAATAGGAATACATCAGAAATCTCAAAGCACACCAGTCATCACTCTCTACAGGTGGAAGAAACGTTTTAAAATTAGTCATATAATTACCTATAATAAAGTTTATATTCAAATTCTTAATTGCAATTTAGCGCATTAATTGCAATGAGTAAAGAATGATGGACGCCAATTTACCAAAACTTCACTAATGGACTTGGTTTAACACCAAATGGACCCAAGCCACTGTTTTCCCAAGGTTAGCCCAAAGCATTGTCTTTAGGATTTAGCAATGGCTTAGAGCTGCATAATTAAACAAATTTGAGGCTTCGCTAAAACCAAATAGAGAAAATTACTATTTTTTTTTTTAGAAAAAACAAGAAGGAAGCAAATCCTTCAAAACAAATTAAAAAGAACTATTTCTAAGATAGGCTATTCCACATTTGTCATGAAACAACTAAACCATAGATTATAAACAGGTCAAATCATCTTATAAATTTTAAAATGAATTTAATTATTTGTTTATTTTATTTTTTTAAACTTATAAACTTTTTTAAAAAATAAACTTGAGATAATCAGTTTTTGATTTTGATATTTATAAATTAATTTAACTAATTATTTTATTCTATTATTTTCATTTAATTTTTAAAATTTCACTGCCTATATTTCAAAATTTCACCACCTTTCTCATTTTACCAACAAGAAAGCTCACCGTAAGCTCTCTTCAATAACAATAATTATTTGGTAATCTTATCTTGGAAAATAAGTTAGTTAATTTCTATATATTAGTTAAAGAACTTGTTTGAAAAAGTCTAGACTCGAGTTGTTTCTAAAAAGAATAAGATGAACGAGGAAAAAAAGAGCTCTTGGCATCAAGAATGAATTGTGAGAAACATGAATTTGAGTCATTAATATGAAAAAAAAATTATATTTAAAAATAAAGTTTTGTAAAATAAAAAATTAGAAAATTTAAGAGTTGCAAGAATATGATTCTCAATGCTATTATCATTAAAAATCAACGGAGAAGTGCTAGACAAGAAAATAATAGAAGGAGAAGACGAATAATGTACAGTTGCCAAAGAAGAAGAATAGAGAAGACTAGAGGAAGAGGATGAAGGGGAGAATAAGTATATACAAAACAGCTACTATCAACTCAACAATCGTAACATCTAGCGAAGTCTTCAACATTTAAATGGAGGATTTTGATATTGCTATTTTTTTTTTTCTTTCTCCGTGAAGGGGCGTCAGATATGCTCACTTCACAAAATTCAAGTACCTCAAACTCATAATGGATTAAATATTTTTTCGCATATTTGATTCAATTGAATTTATTAAAATTAATTTAATCTATATATAATTAAATTTTTGATTAATTTAAATTTTAAAATAATACTCATATGAAATTTAAGCCGGTTCACATTTTAAGTGTTATGTATTGAAAAATTCTCTGCTTTTGTGGTCAATATTTAGGATTAGTTTTTGCAAACAATACATGATAATTTAGAAGATACTTAATTTTGTTTGGCTTATAAATCAGTCAAATTTATATATGAATAAAAAAATTATAAATAGATTAATATTTGATTTGATTTATACGTTAAAAGATTTATTTGAAATAAGTCAAAAATAAAAAATTATAAAGTATTTATTATTTATAATTTATCTATTTATTTTAATTATTTATTGACGAAATATAAAATTATATTATCCTAAAAATTTTTAAAAATATTAACAATTCTTATTTTAATAACTATAACGCCAAATTATATATACTTTTTTTATTATTTTAACAAATTAGATTTCTTTTAAATATTTTTTAATTAAATTCTTAAATTATTTAATAATTAATTTTAAATAATTTTATTAAATAATTAATTATATATTTTAAAATTAATTTAGAAATTACAAAATATATTTTAAATTAAAAATTAAAAGTAAATAATTAAGCCAAATGCCTTTTAAAATCAGTTATTGCACATCAAAAATTGTTGATTATTTCTGAAATATAAAGTATTATTATAATTGTAACACCCCAAAAATTTAAATTTTATTATTTATGAGCATTTTTTGTATTTTAATTTTATTTAAATTTTAGGAATTTTTTTGAGATTTTTCGGTTTTTAAAAATCGGGTTCGATTTTCCGAAAATATAAATTTTGATGATTTTTAAAAATTAATTTAAAGACCACGTGGCAAAACTAAAAATATATTTGAAGTCTACGAATTTTTCTGAGTTTTTTGAAATTTTTTCAGAATTTTTGGACCTCATTTCCGGTCCCGAGGCAGAGTAAAAATTTAAAATTTTGTATCCTGAATCGATCCGGCCGAATCGAACCGGACCGGATCGGACCGGTTGAATCGGACCAGCCTTTTCTTTTTCTTCTTCCCTTCCCCGCGCGCGTCCGACCTCCTCCCCTTCTCTCTCTCTTTTCTCTCTCCTCCCTCCTCCCCTTGCCGCCCCGCCACCTCCCCTGCCTCCCCACCTCGCCGGCGCGCCACCTCAGCCCTCCCCCACGGCCGGCCGCAGCCTGGAACGCCAGAAAACGGCTCCAGAAAAGACGCGCAGCGCGCGCGCGACTCCTCGACTTCCGGGCCGAAATCCTGCCGATCCGGCTACCAATTGGACCAGGTCTTGTATCTAAAATCATCTACTCATCGAGAGCTTTCCATAGACACCAAGAACACCGAAATCCATCAAGCGGTTTGTCCAATTTTTGCCCGGGAAGTTTTAGCCCATTTTGGCTTTTGGGCTAGATTTCTCACAAACCGTAAACCCCACGAGAAAACCGAGAGTATCAGAGCGCTCCACTCATCGAGAGCTTCGCGGGGATATAAATTTCAAAATTTTCCGACACCGTTTTTCGGTGGGTCCCACAGAACTTCGCAGTGTTTTTCCGAGCATTAAATGAGCTTAGAAAATTCTGAAAAATTTATGTACTAACCCCCGTGTTGTGGGCTTCGTGTAGGTATCCTCAATTCGCGAAAATTCGGCGATTGACCAGTGCGTGAATTTCCGAACGCATGCACTGCTGGAAAAGTCTCCGAATTGGACCGAGGTTTTGGCTACCCCCCATTGTCAGACATCCCGAGCGCGTTCCCCAAGTCAGAATCGGCAAAGGTAAACCTGAACCTTGCTTTTTCGTAATTTTCTAGTGCTTAAATAGGATTAAAAATCCATAAAATATTCGTGGTAGCTCAGAAAATTATGATTCTTTTTGCAATAGCCTAGTAATATTGCTAAAGACCGCGGGGCAAAGTTTTAGAATTTTTAGAGCTTGTTTGGGTAGTTTTTGCAAAAATGATCAATTATAAGGACTAAATTGAAATTTTACATATTGTGATGGATGACTGATTTGATGGGCCCAGGAGGGGCTATGTGATGTGATTGAATTGTGGATATATGGATTGTGAATATAGAAGTGTGTTTTGAGCCCTTTTGCAGGTTAGGTAGGTCCTAGGTATAGGGGAGACTCTGCCGAACTTTCGGCACGACTTATAACGTACTTGGTCTTTTCTTGATTTGTATTGAGTCATTTGTATTAAATAAATGTAATATAATTGTCAGGTGAGTCGGGACAGCCTTCTTCCTCCGCCCAGCCGCCACAGTGACCGTTGTCAAGTTTGTGAGTAAAATATTAATTTTAATTGTAATTTCACTATTATTATATGTTCAAGCATGCCCATGCATCACTTATATGCATATATTTATGTAGTTAAACTCTAGACACGATTTATGTTGCATTCATAACTGTTAAAGTGCCATGTATGTTGCTGTGGTAATTTGGAGCAGTGTGCGTGCGTTGGCGTTCGTATGATGTGGTGTGGACTATGGATAGGACGGGTAGTCACGGCTTGAGATCTTCGCTGGACCCGATCCTTCGGGGGGTAGTCACGGCTTGAGTTCTTCGCTGGGACCTCCGATTTGGTTTATTAAGCGAAAGTCCGGCTTGAATTCTTCGTTGGCACCAGGTTGGATTTAAGAGAGCTGTATAGGGGATCAGCTCCCATATATTATGATTGATATTACTGGGTGTGTGAGTGCTCCAAATTACCTTTTTGATGTTATGATGTGAAAATGTTGTTGATGTTGCATTTCACTCTACAGGGTGCATTAGTTTTAGATAGTTATAGAGATTATGGTTAAAATTGATATTTTACTCTATGAGTCGAACGCTCACTCCTGTTCAATATTTTTTCAGGCCACAGGAGGATATTTTTGAGATTAACCTGCTTTTTTCCTCGCAGGTCGATTATTAACGTTTGTATAAATTTATTAAATCTTAGAATTTCCGCATGTGTTAGAAATATTTATTTGATATGAGTTTGTAAACTAAATTATTATTTTGGACCTGTAAACTTAATATTCTATGCATGTTTGATGGACTGGATGAGGGAGCTGAGCTCCCATTTATTTTTATGCTGATGAGTATGTGGAGGGTGAGCTGAGCTCCCCAATTGAGTATTTATTGTGTTTGTAGGTCGGGTGAGTCAAAAATTCTCCGTTGAAATGTTCATTTTATGGCCGGACTTTGTCCGGTTGATTTCTTGAAATTGGGTCCAAATGGGCCTTAGAGTTGGGTTAAGTGAATAGTTAGGCTTACTACGGGCCTCGGGGACTTTAGGCTGGCCCAGGTCCTAGTGCCGGTCCGGCCCATAGGTTGGGTCGTGACAATAATTAAAAAAAGGGAAATATGACTTCAGGAGCTGGAGAATATGTCATGTGTTTAACATCAATTCTATGTATCATAATTCTTAGGTTTCCTCATAAATTATATTACGAGGTATTCTGTTGGTTCCTGTCTTTGCTTTAATTAATGATAATTGGCCATCGTCTCTTCTATGTCCCAATTGTGAATGTTCTGGAATCATATTCACTATTCAATTAATATTTAATTTCAGACACATCCAGATCTGCACTTATAAATTTATATATCGGCCTTTTTGAATATAATATAATTACAAACATGAAACCATAATATTGCTTTTTCATTATTTTTTTAAATAAAAATATATTTTTTATTTGCAAATAGCTGTATCATATTTATTATAAAATTTATTTTTAAAATTAAAAATATTATATTAAAATTATAATTATAGTATTATTTTCAAAATGGAAAATTTTTAATGATTCTGTATTTTTTATTGAAAATTTCTATCTCAATTAGAGATATAGTCATTTGAAATTTAAGTCCATATGATATAATTAATCAATCTAAAAAATTATAAAACTTAAATAAATATCATAATTTAATTATTTTTGTAAGACTAAAAACTTTTCCTAATAAAGAAAAATAAAACTTGCATTGAGGAGAGATGAACGAAAAATAAATTAAAAAGACAAAAAATAATGAAAGAAATTAAAAAAAACCATATTCTATTAAAAAATATTTATCATCAGCAAAATTACCGGCAAGGTGAAGAGTTTATGGAATCAAATCTCGTATCTTTTTAATATCGGACGTCGATTAGATTTATATAACTTTTGAATTAGACTTAAAGAGCTAATATGATATCAAGTCTTAATTACAGGGGAGAATAAAAAGTATATGGAGTGAAATTTTATATTATTTGAATATTTTATTTTTTTATTTATATTTTTTTTTTTTTTTAATTTTTTTTATTATTTTTTTTTTTTTTTTTTTTATTATAAATATATTTAATTATTTTTATATTTTTTTTTTTTTTTTTTTTTTTTTTTTTTTTTTTTTAAATAATAATTTATTAAATATATAAATAAAAAAAAAAAAACTAAAAACAAACATTTTTTTTTTTTACTTAATCAATCAAAAAAATCAATCAATCAATCATTTAAAAAACAATATTGGACAATAATACCAAAATGAGAAGCATTTAAAGCTTTACAAAAGAGAACTTTAATATTAATATTTGAAATTTAATTTAAAATTATTATTAATCATAAATAGTAAAAAATAATACAAAAAATTAATCCTTAAAAGCTGAAAATTTAGTTATCCTATTTGCATTTCATCAAATGCACATAAAACATAATTGATCATTCACAACTCTACCAGAAAAAAATCTAAATTATCATAAAAAAATCAATTAATTAAAATTTAATTGTTAACATAATTGATAAATAAATATATATTTTAACTAAAATTTTAATTTTATGATTAGATTAAAAAAAATAGAAGGCGTTGTTTAAATAAAAAAAAAAAAAAGCCTTTTCCAAATCAGATTGCGTAATTAGGTGAAGTACTAAGAGCTTGCTTCAAAGGAACCGCCGAATACCGAAGAATATGCTTATGAATTATCCAGAAAAATAAATTAAAAAATTTACAAAATCGTTTTTAAAATATAAAAATTATTATTGATTAATTATTTGAAATTTTATGTAAATACTCGTAGCGGTAGCGTTTTCATTCCCTAGTGATTTGGCGCGACACGCCTTAGCAACTCCCCGAGAAATCTAGACTCTACTAACGAACGTTCCACATTTCGCTTGCTACTACTTTCCACACTCGATATTTTCGCGACGCATCTTCAACTCTTACTACCGAAACCGCTCAACGTCCCTTCCCTCCATTCTTCGCCTTCATTCCTCAGCCCTAATCAAAACCCTAATAATAACTTTCCTTCCCATTCCTTCATTTTCCGATTACTTTTTCAGAGCACATCGAAAGTTTTGAGATTTCTTTTCGGAATTTCTTCTGAAGTAAGCAAGATGTGGGGTCAGCCGTACAGAAAGAGTGACGTGGAGGCCGGGGCCAGTCCTCTGTATCCGATGATGCTCGAGAGCCCGCAGCTACGGTGGGCCTTCATTAGGAAAGTTTATTCAATCCTATCCTTCCAGTTGCTGGCGACAATCGCGGTGGCCTCCGTCGTGGTTTCTGTCCATCCGATTGCGCATTTCTTTGTTAGTACTGGGACCGGCCTCGCACTCTACATAGTCCTCATTATTATGCCATTTATTGGTACAATTGCGCTTTTCTGAATTTCTTTTATTTTTCTTGCCTTTTGTTTTTTCTTCATCCGGATTTTAACGTTTGATTTGCTCTTGGGCAATTTGTGCAGTTTTATGCCCCATGTACTACTACCACCAGAAGCATCCGGTGAATTATCTTCTTCTTGGGATTTTTACCATCTCTCTTGCTTTCGCTGTTGGATTAACTTGTGCTTTCACCAGTGGTAACATTAATTTTTCAGTTTTCTTTGCTTGTTTTCTTTTCTTTAGTTTTCCGTTTCATTTTTGTTGAATTTGATAATTCGTGATGTAGAAGCGTTTTAGGGCATTGTTGCAAATATTTCTTTTTCTTTCTTTGGTACTAAGGATTGAAAGAACCCCTTGACTGAAGAAAGAATAAAAATCTCGAGTTTTGAATTATTGCTCAATGTGCAGTGTGCTAGAGAGATTTTTCAGGTTCTTATTGTCAGAATTTTGAAAATAGCCATAATAATAATAAGTTATGTCTGCAAGTATTATGCACTGAATTTGAAAATGTCCATCAGTCATTATGTTGTGTTGGTGACAACTGTTTGTCAAGGATGTTTTATGTTTTTTGGGTCATGAATTACATTGATATAAAACAGTATAATAAAGTGGTGACATGTAGTGATATGCATTTTGGCATGAAGGCATATTTTATTTTTGGTTGGCCTCTCTTTCACCTAAAAGTTATCAGGCAGGGAAAGTCACAGTTGACACTTACTTTTGTAGGTGTTCAAGTTTATTAAGTAGTTTGGTGTCAAGGTCACAGGTTATTACTTGGACCAACAGGGGGAAGGTTCTCTACCTTTTAGTCCTCTTTTTTTTTCTTTTTTTTGGGAAGACATTTTAAAACCTGTTTGGCATTGAGTTTTAAATGCTGAAACAGTTTTTTTGAACAAAAGTACCATTTTAAATGTTATTGAGAGAGCAATTTCGAAAAAGCCGTTTTGTTATTTTAGTATTTTTATGATTAAAATTTATCAAATTTAATTTTTAATTATTTTTTAATACTCTCTAACTAACATATTTAAAAAATTGATTTTCTCAACAGTAATGTCAATGACAATGCCAAACAGGCCTTAGTCTTAGCATTGCCTGATGATGCTGAGTTTGGGAATCAATTCTACTATTCTTGGTTGAAGTTCAGTGAGCATGGCCCACGGCCATGGTGTATATGTGAGGTTGGCTGCTAGAAAATTGCGAACCTTTCATAATTGATGAGTATTATTTTCATTTGATTGCAACATGCGGCTAAAATTTCAAAATTTTCTGCCATATTCAATGTTTAGTACTTATGTGTCGAGATTCCAAAAATTCTTCTGTGCTTAACTTGTAATCCAGCATGTCAATTTTATTAAGAATGCTACGGTGGGAAATATATATGTATTCATTTTTTTTTATTGTCTTTTTTTTTTTTGGTCCAAGTTTGTAAAAAATTGCCTCAAGTTTTGCTAACATGATTTTTATTATATGTATTTATTCTATAATTTATATTCTCATAATTTTGCTCTGTCTTTTTGGGCAACCTTCTCGCAATTTATTAGTTATATTTTCTTTCTAACCGTGTGAAATTTAATGCTGTTTTATTTGGCAACAGGGAAGGTTATTCTGGAATCAGTTATTCTGACAACTGTAGTGGTCCTGAGTCTTACTCTGTACACATTCTGGGCAGCAAGGAGAGGCCATGATTTCAACTTTCTTGGTCCCTTTTTGTTTGGTGCTGTCCTTGTTCTCATGGTATTTGCCTTGATCCAGGTATAATTATCTTCAGCATTCTTACATTGGGCTGGTTGAACATTGTTTCAGAGCTCCTTGAAATTCTAATGGTTGATTCGGATTTTATTATTGTTTCTGGCTGCAGATTCTCTTTCCATTGGGCAGAATTTCTGTTATGATCTATGGGTGTCTGGCTTCAATCATATTCTGTGGGTACATTATATACGACACCGACAACTTAATCAAGCGTTTCTCATATGACGAGTACATTTGGGCTGCAGTGTGTTTGTATTTGGATGTCATTAATCTCTTCCTCTCGTTGCTCACTGTCTTCAGGGCTGCTGATACCTAAGATAATTGTTGAAGTTTCGTACATCTTATCTGTTAATGGATTATGGGAGACTTGTTATCAATATGCGGCCAAGTTGTTTTCCCCGTATCTCTTTCTGCGGTCCTACCTTGTGAGGTACAGGGAAATGCCAATATTTTGAGAAAATCTGTTAATACTGATAAATAGTTGACAACATTTTGTAAATCTAGCTATTGCTGAAAATGATTTATAGCAATATGATGCAAAAATGAATGCTCTGGCTTTGGCTGATTTCAGGGAGATAAGTGAATGGTGTTGGAGTAGTTGACATCGTTTCGATTGGCTAATAGGAGTGCGGAAAGTTGACTTATCATCAGAAAAGATGGTAAAAATTAAATAAAGATTTAATGAAAATGTATTTTGACATTTTGGTAGATTTAGCAGTGACTTGAACTAGAATTCGTGCATTTTCTTGCAAATAAGAAGAATAATCATGGTTTGTTACACGGAATAAAGAATCCAAGAAGCAATCGCCAATCGCTTACTGGGATAAGTAATGAAGTTCAACGGCTTAGCCTTTCGGCTTCGTTACTTCAATTTCAGTCCGTCTATTATTATTATTACTATTATTTTCCTATTTTGTGCATGGAGATTAGGAGATGAGTTTCTCTAATCAAATGCAACAGCCGATTTATTTTTGCCTTAGTAGCCATTTTTCCCCCTAACATTAATGCCTTTTTTTTTTTTTTTAAAGATATAATAGATTTTAGAAAGGTCTGAGGGCCAGTAAAAGCAACCCAAAGCATATAAACTAAAAAGCAACCCAACCCATTACAACAAATCGTTGGAGACCCAACTAAAACCAAACCCAACCCTATCTCAAGACACGACCCACATGAGAGGAAGAACCGATTCCCAGCAGATGCAGCGCTGCATCTCCGCAGCCGAAACCCAGGCAGACATCCCAGAGAAGACGAGGCAAACGGGTGAGAGGAAAAACTGACGTCAAGACTTACTTAACGGTCGATTCCTTCCATAACACTTTCTCAGGAGGTCGAGTTGCTAGAATGACCTTAAGAGCACCGAGAAACACACAACCTAGTTTAGAGCGTGATCTGAACAAGGGACACTAACGGGTGGCAAGACAGAGCTCTCTTAACCCCTGTGGGTTATGGCCATTGAGAGACTGGTTGCCGTGAGGAGGGCGACCCACTTAACTGGACAAGGAAGGGAAGTCCCCTGCCCAGATGGGCCAGGGTAGACCGCTTGACGGCAAAGCAAAGGAGGCCGAGTGCCTGAGGGAGAGGAAGCAATTTCAGATGAAAATCTCTCTATAACCAGTAGAGAGAGAGTGGCTACAGAATTAGGTTCTCCCTAATATTAATGCTGAGTTGGGTACAAAAAAAATCTTAAGAATTATTTAACATAACATGTTATGAACCCCTAGATACTAGCTAGTGGCTCACAGTGAGAGTGAGCCATTGCTCGCATCCCAAGTCAAAAAGAGAAAGAAGCAAAAGCACAGGTGTTCGGTGTTCCAATTCTTGAGCGGTAGGTTTTTAATTTTTGGCGGAACAGGCGAGGGATTTAAAGAAGGGAGGTTTCAGCAATTGTATTAATAAAATTCCATTCAATTCTTCATGAGTAGGGTGGTCTCAGATTAGGCTAATAGAGTTGGCCTTCACTTAATAACGTTTTAGACTTTTTTCGTAGGAGTATAAACCCCAAGGATTAAAGCGAGAATGTCTTTAAATTAAAGTCAATTTTCCTTACTTCCCAATAAGGGGAAATGCCCAAATATTGAAATCCAAAAACTCTTTGAAAATGTGTCTGCAGCCTCAAGAGTGTAGAGATGTGGAGGCGGGGGAATCTGCAGCAATGTTGGAAAGTCCTGACCTCCAGCAGGTATTCATTTGCAAAGTCTACTTGATCGTAGCCATTCAATTGCTCCTGACAATTATTGGGGCGGCCACAGTAATCATGTCAATTCATTCCTTGGTCTACTTTATTGTGAGTAGTAATGCTGGATTACCTTTCTACTTAGGCATCAGCATAACGGCAATCACAGGTAGGTGTAAGATAGCAAGTGCTTTTTGTTTCCGTGGCTTTTGAGTGTTGCAGGATTTTGATTTTGATGTGAGAAACAATGCAGCATTGTGTCTGTTGTGCTGCTCCGACTTGGCCAGTTATCTTCTCTTTTGGGTATTGACCACTGCTTTCGGGTTTTTGGTTGGATTGACATGTGCAGTTGCCAGTGGTAACATTTATATTTCCCTTTAGTCTTTAGATATAAGCATCTGCTATTTATTTGGATTAAATAATACATTTTCTAATGTTACTTCATTGCAACTTCTTTATAGTGAATGTCTCGCATTTTCAAAAAATAATAAAAAAGAAAAAAAAAAAGAATGTCTCGTAGCATGGTAGAGACATGGTTCATGGATTCAAATACTTTTCCCCCCGCCCCTCCAATCTCCATTGAACCAAAAAAAAAAAAAAATTATTTCATCTTGGCAACAGGGGACGTTATTCTTCAAAGTGCGATTCTGGCAACTGCGATGGTTGTGAATCTTACTCTGTACACATTCTGGGCAGCAAGCAGAGGCCATGATTTTGACTTCCTACGCCCCTTCTTGTTCGTTGCCATTGCCATAGTTGTGGTGTTTGGTTTGGTACAGGTATGTTTGATTCAGAGTCTTGTATTTGACTATTTGAGCCTTGTTTTCATTTGTTATCATGAATTCAGTTCAGGGACAGTTAGTATGTATATATTCTTGTTTGTGTTTGCAGATTGTTTTTCCAATGGATAGAATATTTGTCATGATGTATGGGTGCTTTGGTTCAATCACATTCTGCTGCTACATTGTGTGCGTCACAGACAGCCTAATTATTAAGAGCTACTCTTATGACAAATACATTTGGGCCGCAGTGTCTTTGTACGTGGACATCATTAATCTCTTCCTCTTGCTGCTCACCGTCTTCAAAGCCTCTCATTACTAAGATCACTCTTCAGTTGTTGTGCCTCTTTGATGTGTGCTACTGGATCAAAATCGTTTCAATTCAATGTCATAAAATTCCGACCTCATCATCATATTGATAAGTCCAGTACATTTCAACAATTCACTTTGTGTATGTTTGCCAGACAATAATGTAACAAAATGCCGTGAAATGAATTTTATGTTCACTGTTCTATTGAATTTTTTATTCATTACCTGTTCTATTGAACTTGATCACAGTGTTTCTTTGAGTGGATTGTAGTGACAAAATAACATCCTATGAGTAGTTCTCCTGAATCTAGTATATGTTTGCTCTGATTCAGGTACATAAAAATTTGTCCTTCAAGCATTTCTTTTTTTTTTTTTTTTTCCCTCTCCTACTCCAATTGTAAGTGCAGTGTTTTTTATCAATAGATTTTTGTTCAGACTGGGTTCTTTCTTGGAAAAAATGCAGATTTTCACTCCCTTGGGAAAGATCTCTGTAATGATCTAAGGGGCCCTGGCATCGATCGTATTTTGCGGATACATCATATATGACACGGACAACCTGATTAAACGTTATGCTTATGATGAGTACATTTTGGCAGCAGTTTCTTTGCACATGGGTATCATCAATCTCTTCCTCTCTCTGTTGACTTTTTGCAGTGCCCAGGAAGGGTAGCTAAAGAGGATTTTTTTTTTTTCAAAAGGTACCTAAAGAGGATTTATCCTTACTGGTTTTCTGTTTCTTCATTGTGTATTTCAGTTTTAGAAATTAAATTTTGAAATTAATTATTGTTAAATATATTGTTGCTCTGTAACAAAGTAAAGAAAATCTCAAGTTCAATTATTTTTCAGGGCATGTGATCAGGCCTAGTAATTGGAAGAGCTTCTGACCATGCTCCAGATTGCAAACCTATAGCTATAGCTTCAGGGCTCCAGGTAGGAGAAAAGCTTCCCTTTTATTGTGCATCCTAATAATTGATGGCTTCTTGGGATGGAAAACACAAAAAAGAAAATAAAATTGAAAATAAACATCAATAATATCTTCACAACTATACTCATAAGAGCAAATTAACATTAACAACTCATTGGTTCAATAGAATCAGGAGCCAAAGTAATTGTCTTGGTTTTGAATTGGCCACTGTTCTTCTTTTGGGAAACAATGGAGAGAAGCTTGGAAACCCCATCAGTCCAGATATCATGTTCTCTCTGGTTCTTGCACTCGAGTTCTTCAATACCTCTAGTTGCTGTTTTCAATCCGAAGTATCGACGCTCGAACAAGTGTCTTCCAGGCCATGCTGGCATGTTCTTGCACATTTCCAACACCACATCTGCACTTCAACCAACATGAATCACTAAGCCCATTCTTGGATGTTATAAACTATAATAAACAAAAAAAGAATTAGAGCCCCCTAATCCTTGTTTAATAACTCACTCTTGTTCTTTTTGGTGATAGTCCCTGCAACAAGTCTGCTTTTCATCTTCAGCATCACCTACAAACTGATTTCATGCCAACCTAATTTGAGATAGATCCTTCACCAAACCAAATTTCAAAGAGGAAAATAAAAATTCCCTCACCTGACCCGATGGGTGAATATAAACAGAGACAAATTTCTAATGTAGATCACCTACATAACCAAATTGGGGTTAATTAAATGCAACTATTGTATGTTGTTATTCTCCAGCAAAGGGAAAAAAATTATACCTTTGCGGGTGCGTTTGAGAAGCTCACTGTCCCTTGCAAGAAAATCAAGATTACAGCCAACCCAGAAAGTTCTCTTCATAGACAACCTCGCCGCTATAGTTTCTGATATGATGCCCATTATTATTCCCTGCCTCTCAAATTCCCAAACCTCCTTCCCTTGGGATCACCGCTGGAACGTTCAGTATCTTTTAAGGCCTATTTAACATTTCTGACAGGATTACTGTTAAGAAAATTATTTTTTTGAAATATGTTAATTAAATAATATTAAAAAATAATTTAAAATTAAATTTAATAAATTTAAATAATAAAAATATTAAAATAATAAAATACTTTTTTAAATTATCTTTTTTAATAACATTTAAAATTATATTTTCATTTAAAAAAGTAATTTTTAACCTCCTCCAAATGTAGTACCAAACAAGTACTTAGTCCTCTTGCCTTCAAGGTTGATGCCCCGCGAAGAGCTGCACAAGAACGAAAAAATTCATCATACAGGAAATATTTGCAAAAATTTCTCACTTGCTGCGGAGAGAACTATCATTTCCAGTAGCTGCGGCTGCTGTAAGAGTGGTGATATCATCACGAGAACGAACATTCACAGCAGCGCTCACCACTGAAGTGAGATGGTCATGCTCAGCTCCCATGCCTTCCGCTGCCTGCACACATCGTGCAGCCACCAACGTAGTCGCAGTTGCGACAGCTATGTGAGTCTTGCCCAGCTGTTCGTTTCTTTCTGCTGCTGAAGAAGAAGCCGTGGCTGCTGCTATAGCCGCTACAGCAGCAGCCACAGCAGCTACTGAAACCGCAGCATGGAGCTTGCGCATTGCGGGCTCTGGTTTCTTCTTTCTTCTTCTCTTTCCTGTCCTTCAACCACCTCCCAACAGTCTTCGTCCCAGCAGCAGTGGTGCTACAGCTGTTGCCTGCGCCGGCGCAACCGCCATTGAATGGGGTGGTTATGGTGTTCTGTGAATGGAAATACTGAAAGGACAATGCAACGATTCATGAATATGTAAGCGGAAACTTTTACTAGTTTCAAACGGATTAACACTGCTCATTTCTTGTATATACGAAATGATAAGAGATGGAAGCAACAGGGTCATCAAAACGTGGCTGCCTTGGTCACAAAATGCAATAAATGCACGAAAAATCAAAGATAACCAATTAGAACAGCACGTTCACATGATGTTACAGTTTTCAACTTTCAAGAGAAGAGGGTAAAGAAAGGAGCTATGTGATTTGGCAGAGGAAATGACTTTATTATGATTTGAAAAAGTCGCAGTTTGCTTCAAATGAGCAGGGCAGGCAAAATGTTACTTGGAGAAATGACAAGCCTTTTTTAGCTCAACAATTGCCTCACTCTTTCACTCTATCGGTCCTCTCAGCAAAAAAGCTATTCTTTTTTAGGGAAATTTTCAATCGGTTAAGCTTATTTGTAAGCAACTGAAAAGATTTTAATGATAATTTGTTTGTGTAACCATGACTGTCAAAATAAAACCGATTATGATAAATTCTTAAACAGATTTAGTCTGCAAGTTATTCATAAATAAAATTATTTTATAATAATACAATAAATAAATATGTAATTTAATTTTGTATTATTTTTTATGTTTATATAATTATAGATAAATATAAATGATATAGAATAATTTGATTGATTTAATTTATGAATGCCGAGACAGATTCAATTTATCCAAGGATTTCTTATGTTTAAATGCTTAATTGGATCCAAAATCATGCACAAGAGAATAGCCACATTTCAAATCTGGGAAGGGCAAAGAGCATCATGGTCCAGACTGCTATAGAAACAGAACTAAGCCGAAGTGGCAGCCTTTCATTTTTTTTTCTTCTGGATTACTTTTATATTGAAGAGAGGGGACTAAAGACTGAGGATTGAGGACCGCAAGACACCTCCAATCCCCAGAAAAATCTTATAAGAGAGAGAAAGGTTTTATTGGAAGAAGACAAAAGCATCCTGAACCTCCGCATCTTGTGTAACATAACTCTATACACTAAAAGCACTGGAGCACAAAGATCGACTGCAGCAGAGGTGATGCCAATGCCTGGCGTTGAAAAAAACTAATAGCAACAGAAGTGGAGTGTGGGAAGTGAAGAAAGACGGATAAAGCTGTGATGAAAATGAGAGTAATACAAGACCTCAACCACATCATCAAATTCTTGAGAAGGTGAAATTTGGGGGCTTTCCAATTCTGCCAAGTTCAAAGGTCCACTGCTGCGAGAGAGCGTCCCTGACTCCCGGATGTCAATGGTGACACTTCTTGCAAATTGCAAATGACAAGAACATGAAAACCACCTGTACATATGAAATCAAGAGCAACAATGATCGAGTAATGAAGCTGATCGGATCAGGAGTTTAAATTCTAGCATCCCTCTCTCACATTTTTTGAATCAAATTAAAAGCAAAGATAAATTCTAAAGCCAATACTTCTGCCCTCACTGATTGTGACATGATACGTTCAAGGACTAGCTGGGAAACAGCAGATGAAGTAAAAGAGAACTGGTTGGCAGAGATACTATTAGCAATAATGTCCTCATTTTCAGCAGTGACATCTTCGAGTATAGAAGTGGTGGTGCAACTGGAGCTACTATTAGTAGACTTGTTAGAAGCCATGAAAGAAAGAGCTTTGGAGACTTCAAGAGCTGAGACACTCCACGACCTTGAGAGGAACTCCATGGGCACTTTTGGGCTTTTAGGCAGATGCATGGCGCAGGCAGAGTTGTTCTTCAGCCTGTCGGGGGTGATGAGAGGGATCTCTTCCATGGGCGGGAATGATCCAGGAAAAAAGCTGGTTTTGAAATTTTAGCGAAGGTAGGGCTTTAGGTTCACTTTATGCTCCTAGCCAGAGGCTCGACTAGTATTTTTTTGTAATTTTATTCATCTATGATTTATGGTAAGATGTAGTCAAAAAGTGAACAAAGTGGCTCCGGCCGGGGTTGGCACCCATGTTTGCCACGTGGCTCCGCCGTTGGAGCCGACTTTTAAGCCTCATAATTGGTTAAGCACATTAGCAAAGCCATATTCAAATCTCCCCCCCATCCTCCTTACTACAAAAAAAAATAAGAATAGCATAAATCCTTGAAAATTTGACTTCATTAAAAAATGACATTAAGTTAAAAATTCAATATCGGCTCTATCCCCTGATATATGAAATGCACTTTAATTCATTTATAACAAAATTATTAATAATTGACAAAATATAAAAACTGAAATTCAACTAAGAAATATAATATTCAAGACAAGAAAGTCGAAGGAATAGACAATCTCATGGTAACAAAACAATTATAACTTCCATTGGATGACAAAATAATACAAACTGACTCCCAATAAATAAACAAACCGCGAGATGGGTGGACAACACTACAGTTCTGATAATGGCAGGAACCAAGAAAACCCAATATGGTGACCAAAGTAACATGTTTCTTCACCTAAGGATTTGGCAACGTCCCGCGCCGACACGCTTGGAGGTCCAAACAAAACTGGCTGCACTATTTTTGCCCCTACGTTTCCAGACACAAAGCCGCTCCGTCAACGCCACACAAACCTAGTGCTAAAATACGCGTGCCTATCTACGTCATCATCTCTGTCCTTTTACTTTTTTTTCCCTCCCTGCTCAGAAATACAGATCACATCGAGCGAGGAAAACTTGCTTTCTTCTTCTTTTATAAAAGTCTTTTGTGGATCTAGCACGACCGCTGGCTAAAGAGATGTCCCTTATTCCTCTTGCTACTTCCAATCAATGACATTACGGCCACCCATTTACAGATGCGTTTCTTTCCTCCTACCTGTCCTTAAAAATCATCTATTCAAATCATACATTCAACTTTGGAATGGGGACACCTATTGAAATTATCGTTCCCCATGACCTCTGTAGCCATAGCCAATCCTTTAATCAAAAGAATAGATTGAAGATCAAGAAACTTTTTCGCCTGAAACATTTACATTGCCAACTAGGATTTCTATGAAGTGCCACCTTCCCAAGGCTTTTGTCACAATGAAGTTTCCATCCCAATCTTATGATTGAGGGGCCTTACCTTTTTTTAATTATTTTTTTTTTCTGTTAGTGGAGAAGGAGACACGGTACTTACAAAATCAAAATTAAAGTGCCTTGTGCCCTATTGCTATCTATGGCATATTGCTACCGGAAAAAAAAAAATTATATGCAACCACAGATAACATCCCAATAAAATTGTGGTCTTTGTCATGACATAGTGCCATACAGATCAAGAAACCAGATAAGCCCCAATGATTTAATAGTGATGACAATTGACAAACTGTCTCCTTTCAACGTGCAATAAGAATGCGTGTGAGAGGAATCTTAGCTCTCACTGGGAATCCACTCTGATAGTTAACTCTCAAGTTAATGAATGATGAATAATAGAAGATCTTAGAGCTTAGAGAGTACCTTGGGAGATTCTGCGTATAAATAGGCTTGAGATATAGGATTCTATTGACCCATCTTTCCTCAAGTCTGTCCTTAGTTGGAAAACTCTATCCAGTGTAGTTATCCCCAAAAATAGGATGGCATGTTTGTATACAAATAGCTAGTTTGTCTTTGGCTACTCATCTGTTCAGCTGCTCAGCCATTTGGCTACACTGTCATCAACTAGTGCATCTAGGCCAATGATTTCATGCTGAAGACATATACAGAAGAATCTGAGGGTCCCTTTTTTCTGCACAAAGAAATTGCTTTCATGCTGATTCTGAAAACCATATACATAAAACTATTATCAACGGCACTGTCAAAGTCTGTTTCGCTACTTATCACTTTGCAGCTTTATATACCAACCCACAAGTAGAGTTTAATATGGCTCCAAGTTTCTACTCACTTTGTAAAGACAAACGAGGAAATATTTTGATACAGTTTGGTTGAAAGCATTACTCAGTGGGTTATAACAAATTCCTACCAGAACAAAAACATTAAGCAATGTGATTCAAAATAACTATGGGGAGATGCCATACCAAAATTGCATTCCACAGGAAATAAAATCGTCAGGAGCTATCCATTGGATTGTAAACCTTTGCCACCATAATACTGCTTGGTAGTTTCACGTGAGAATTCTGCAAATGTCATTCCATCCTTCAACCGCGATGAGAGTGGTGGAACAATTTTATGAATATCTTGAGTAAATTCATTTAAGCCATGCTTGATGCCATTTCCCTCAGATAAGTTACCAACTGACACACCATGTTCCATATTGTAATCTGTGATTGAGAAGGTTTTGCTCCATGCAGGTTGCAGAAACACAACAAAAGTTTCTCTGCTTAAATTTTCAAACTTCAATGGTCTGCGCACACAGTGTAGGGTTGAACGAAGCTTTCCTTTTGACAAAATATCAGCTGATTCCCCAACCTGAATGATGAAACTTTCAGGAGAAGTTTTTACCATGAGGACATTATTATTGTTGGGATCAAAGATTTGCAAATATGAATAGCCATTGGGATAAGGGCATTCTTGATCAGATGATAGTGAAGATTGATATGTGACCATATTTTCTGATAAATATGAGGGCAGAAGAAACATTGGTGCTGTCAAAACAGTAAAGATACCATAATCATAATGCCATTGCTGCCATAAATCCATATCATTTCCACGTGATCCAACCTTAATGCCATTTGTAACAAAGTTTGAACCTTGTAATTGTTTTTGCTCGCTTCTTAAACAGTGTTCTTGGTTCTTTTTGGAATTGGCCTGCTTTTTGGTGGGTCCCTTCCTTCTCCCAGTTTCTCTCATTAAAAGTTTATCTAGAATTGAATGATAATGTATAAGGCGCCCTTTCGCAGTGCCAGATTCTAATAAGCTTCGTTCTAACTCTTGGCCACCAATGAACTCATCACACATTTGGGCAAGACGGAGCCCCAGCTCCATCATAAAATATCCTAAATCTTTAAAGAAATCTCCAAGATTTTTAAATTCATCTTCATGAAATTTTCTCACCTCATCAACATCCAGATGAGTTGGTTCTAAATTCAAGCGTACTTCATGACTTGGCTTAATGGGAGCAGATTTCAGAGCTTCCACATATTTGAGTTGCATTGCAAAAGAAGACACATTCCTATCAGGATTCTTTAGAGGAACATCACTCCCCAAGTTGTGTTCCTGGGCATAACAAAAAAAAAATAATAAATAAAATTAAGACGGTTGAAACCTGAAAGATTAATGCACATGCGTGCAATCAAAAACTCCACAAGGTGAAAGAAGCAGGTACATAATGAGTATGAAATCCAAATATGCAAATACATAAACATTATCTATCCAACAACATCCTTCACAATCAACTAATTACTAGTTAGCTTCAGCAGGACCTTCAGCAGCAATAAGCTCTCATTTTTAATGCAAAAAATAAGTAACATCCAAAAGCCAAATTACATGCGCCTCTATTTACTAGAATAAAAGGCATCCTCTTACCAGTCATATGCAACAAAAAAAACACCTCTAAATGTTTGTTGCTTATATAACCAAGTAAAAGAAAACAAGACAAGTGTTTCTACATTAATATCATATGCTTTGAATATAATAGCGCAATGTCCAAAGCAAAAACAGAGTACCAAATCTATAAGTTTCAATCAAAACATAGAATCAGAATCCCATTATGAAAGAAAGCCAGATTCTGTAATCACATGAATCAAAACTCCAACTACTAGAAACAAAGGCATTGAAATCAACAAAAATAATAAGAAAAATTTAGAAGAAGCAAACATGCTGTGATCAATTCCATAGTTCTGTTTCTGAAAACCAATAAAGAGAGTTGAAATTGAAATGAAAAAAAAAATGAAAGAACCTTGAGAAGGCGTTTGCGGCACTCGTGGTCGAGAAGAGCGAGCTTGCGAGCAAGAGGGAGGAGGTTGCGGCGAAGAAGAAGAGCGTTAGGGACGCCAACGATGGAAAGGAGACCTGGGCCTTTAGGGCCTAGGGTTTCAATGATAGTTGTCCTTATGGTTTGCAGTCTTGCTAGTTCTTCTTCTGGTGAAGATAAAGAAACGCTATGATTCGAAGCTGAAGATGAGGAGAGTAGCATCAAATCAGCGTAATGAACTTCGTACAGCTCCAACACCTGCATTTGCTCCATCTGTGATATCTGTATCGTGCTTGACGGGAGCCGATTCCAACGTCTCTTTATTAATCTTGTTCATTGGGCGGGCCAGCTGAAAAGCTCTGTTCAGGCCCAGCCTGCCCACCAAATATAAATGAAAATAATTTTAAAAAATATATATTTTAATATAAATTTATTAAGCATAATATTTATATAAAAGATATATTATAATATTTTTAAAATATAAAAAATTGTTTGATTCAATCCAAAATGGAATTCAAATTGAATTCAATATTTTATGTGTTTGATTTGAAAAAAAAATTATTTTAGAAATTGATTGTAACTAAAACTAATTCTATCAAATTTAATGAAATTTGAAATAAAAATTTTCAAATCTGTTCAACAATATTTTTGGACTAAAATATTTTTATCAAAAAGTTTTCTCTCAATCAAATTTCATTGGCTAAAGAAGAAAATAAACACCATAAATTTAACTTTTTGGACAATTATATAAAATATTTTATATTTGTCTTAACTTTTTAATATCTAATTTATTTTACACTTAATAATGAAATTATTTATGCTGTAAGATAAATCTCTTCTATTATAAGATGTGTGAATTTATTTTATATTCATTACTATATTGTTAGTTGAGTCTATATATTTGTTTATTATTATAAATTTATTATGTATAAGATTTTTTTTTTTTTTTGAATTTTATAGAAAAGTATAAATTTTTAATTTTATTCTTAAGGGTAATTTAAAAGATAAAGAAATGAATTTCAATTTTGTAATTATATCAAATATGAATTATCTGAAGTTTAATTGAATTCTATATTTTAAAGTATATCACATTAAAGTGAAATAAATTTTAATTAAAATTCAATTCAAATGGATTGAATTTTAAAATTTATGGTAGAATTAAACCAATTTGCCGCATGTTAAAGCTCAGCCCATATCGCTAATTAGTAGCTCAAACTGTAAATTCATTATTAATATAAATACTATTTAATATTTGCATTAACTAGGGCAAATAAAATAATCACAAAATTTTACCTTTTATATTTATAAGCATTTCAAAGGAATTAAAAAAATATTAATTAAATTTTTTTTTTATATCTATATATATACTCATTTGCTACATAGGTAATAATAATTATTATTTTTTTAAATATTTTATATATATTTCCAATCTAATATACGATGATTAATTTTATTCATATCGAATTGATACATTAAAAGGTAAAATAATTTTAACGGATATCTTCTTTATCAATGAAAAAAATTTAATATTATTTAAAAAATAATATTATTGAGCCGTTGACATAGACAATAATTATTAATGGAGTTGAATTTGGTAAAATTTAAAAATAAAATAAAAGGGGCAACTTCGGTGATCCTTTTAGGTTTTAGCTGAAACATACTTAGATGGCTGCTAGAAAATTTCCATTTCATTAACTTAAAGTTCAAACACAGCCTCACAGAATGGAGATCAATCCCGCTCCATAAAACCATCTCTAAGTGCCTTCGAGTGTGAAGACATGCCCTAATTTTCTCAAGTTACATGTCAATATGGACAAGCAGCAATAACCATGCGATACTCAGGTACTCTAGACTGCAGTCTCCTTGAAGCTCTTTGCCAACCAAATGGCAGTTTCTCGAGGAGAAACCTTCTCTGGTCCAAACGGCTTCAACAGCACCGCAAGTTCTTCGAACCGTTTCTGTTGCAAGAGCCGTGCACTAAACTCAAGCAACCCTTCTAATGCTTCTGCACGCTGTTGGTATGACGAGGTGTCGAACCTGCGCTGTTGTGACTCTGGAGAGGAACGGCTTGAAACAGCAGTTGTTGGATTATGCTCTGACCATTCACTGCCAGTTTTTTCAACTTCATGGCTGCTATCAGTTAAATGAATCTTGGTAACAGCTCTGTCCAAAACCTGGACAGTGCACTTGTCTTTTGTGATTGAGCGGTCTCCAATGTCTGGAGATGAAGAAGAGGATTGTGCTGAAGTCGATGACGTTCCACGGATAGGAATGAAAGGATCGTCAGAAGAAGCCAATGGGAATTCAGCAATCTTGTCAATTCTTGGAGCATTGACAGAAACATCAGGAGAATCCACACTAGGAAGAGGGCGGATGTTAGCCCTATAAGGGGTAGCTAAGCTTGAAGCTCTTGTTGGGAATGGAAGAGATGCTCTGCGTGTAGGTTGAGAAGATTTGCTTGCTGGAGTACATGACACTGGAAGCTGCAAATATGAGCATGCCATTAAGTTAGTAAATCCCAATAATACCACTTGAAAAGTTGTCAGAAGTTACGGGATCAACTAAGTTTTGCTATGATACACAAAACTGGGGCAGGGATTACCAAGGATGACAGCTAAAGCAACAGACTGACTAGACTATAATAGAAGAGAACCAGCACCGCCAATACCCCAAATCCCAAAACCATAAGACTCAAAAGTATGTTACTAGCCAACCTTAATAATAAAGCTATACAGGGTATAAGAATGGATTATGAGCACATATTAGTAATCTGGATGCCCACTAAAATGGACAACTTCAGCATTTTTAGACATTCACAAACTAACCAACCAAAAATAGGGTCTCATGCTCAAATAATCTATATCAGCTAATTTCAGAAGCTAATAAAAGCAGCAGAAAAACTATGGGGGATGTCCACACACAACCAAAAAAAAAAAAAAAAAAAAAAACCTTGATTTCTGTACTTCTTTAGACATACCGAATCACGTTTGAAACCAGTATGGGGTATCTTTGACGGTATTGTTTGTCTCTTTGGAGTAGCAGAAACTTTAGCAGATGTCATTCTTGGAGTTTTGGCAGCCATTGAAAATTTAGCAGCAACTTCATTGTTAATATCAATCTCTTCATGGACAACATTAACAGATATTTCTTTGAACTGTTGGTTCAAGTAACTTGCAAATTGTTCAGCTGTATGTGAAGAATCTGGGGAGTCTTGCTCAGTTTCAGATATACTAGGATTCAATGTCCGGTCATTGCTAAATGATCGCCTTTTCTCTCTGTCAGTAAAAATGGAGACAGCTTCTGGCTCTGTGAATCTAGTTTTCTTTATAAAGTTGGATTCAGACCAATGGACAGGGAAAGTATTCCGCCTGGGGCCATTCAACTTTAGTTGAATCTTGAGAACATGAGGTTGAAGATGTGGATGACTGAGCAACTCTGCAGCCTGGCACAAAATAGTTAATATTTTAGGCAAACATCCATTTCTACTGTACTCTCTACAAGCTGATACAGTACAAAGTTCTACAATTTCAACCCACACTTCACATAAGCCAGTTGTCTGGTCTAATATAGATATTACTTTGGATTGTACAATCTTTTAGCCAACCCCGTTATCCACAACCTCTAGGCTTAATGTCATTAAAAGTTCTTGCTCAAGTCATATAACACCTATGCCCAAGACCTTAATCAGAAAAGAATTTGCAGCCAGAAACATTCACTGTACCAGACACTGTCTGAAAGATTCTACAGAATGATTAAGAATACGCTTGGTTTAAGGGACTTTATTGTGGGTTATAAAGAATCCATGGATTTTGGCAAAATCCATCATTTGATTGAGCAAAAATAGGACAAGAACCATGGATTTTTTCATAATCCATCATCCTGTGAAATCCCTCAAAATTAGGCCTTTGGACAATGTGGACTTTGTAAAATCAATCAAGGAGATGCATTCAATAAACACTTTTTTTTTTTTATTTTGCAAATGCCCTTGAATTGAATAAATTCCATATATTTTATCTGAATACCAAACAATAAAGATTGCTCAAATCCATGGAATAAAATGCCTTCTAATTACAAAGTTGACAATTTTACGGATTTTAGAAGACCTCCATTCAGAGGCAGCACAAAGTGAATTAAATGGCATGATCAGCAACCTAGAATTAGTACTAGTTTCATCTACCAATCTTTTTATCTAATCGGAGAGACAAGCACAAGTCTAAAGAAAGAATGAGGCAAGCTATGTTGACAGCCGCTTCTAAATTTATTAATCACTGATAATATCTGGCTGCTAAAAAAAAGTTTAACAAAAGATGATAAGGTGAACTAACAATTTTGGGAACCATCCTTTACAATAGGTGTCCACCCACATGGTCAATAGTAATAATAATAATAATTATTATTGTTATTCAAAAATGCAGGAAGAAGAAATCATACACTTGGTCTAAATTCTGGATTCTTCCGCAGCATGCTTTTAATAAGCCCTCGGCTGAAAATAAAAGAAAAAGAAAACATATCAACAAAACCATTTAACCCTACGACTACTACCAGTATGTTTGGGAATAGAATAAGGGAGTAAAGAATATAACAGAAGGAAAAGATAATAGTAACATAATAAAGAAGAGAATTGTTTTCCTTGATCACGTTTGAATTTGGAAGAGGAAAAAAATGGAGGGAAGTTGTATTATGAATAGTAAAATTATTATTTTACTCTTTGCTTTTTCAAAAAGAAAGAAATTTTACAAGATTAAAACAAATTTTGCAAGATTAAAATTATACTTTAATAAAATATTCTCTAACTTCCCTCCTAAATTGGAGATTAAATGAATTGCAGGCATCATGGCTTACTTTCCACTCTCTTTTTTTTTCTTCCCTCTACTTTTTCTTCTTTTCCAAAGAAAAGGTAGAAATAAAGTGATGCTCTTTTCTCACCTATTTCCTTCTTCATTTTCTACCTTTCCAATCATGGGATGACTCATGAGGATCATAAGATAAAAAATAAGAGCAGCGAATGTTGTTTTAAAACTTCCTATTTTTCTACAAGTATGACCAATTAGTTGAAAGAGAGGTTATAGTTAATTTATTAGTGAAATAAAAATTTTAGAATTTTTGCTCATTTGATTTATTTTATTGCAAGCAAAGTGAAATAGACTCACAGTGCTCCAGAGTACACAGTAGGAAGAGGAGCCACTATAGACTTATTTATTTTGTTGATTAGTGCTTGCATGTCCTGCTCAGAGAAGAAGACAGACAAGAAAGTAAATCTATCATGATCTGCGCATGATAAAGGTAAGAAAACTCTAGGAGGAAAAAATGGTATGTTTAATAAGCAACACTATAATGTTTCCATAAACAGAATATCAGTGACTCACAAAAGCTTTAAATGCTGGTTTGTAAGCAGCCATTTCATACATGCAGCATCCTGAAAACAATGTGGCATTAGATATAGACCAAAAAAAAAAAGAGAACAGATCACTTCTATCAAGCTTAGATAGCCTTCATATTTCAAAGATCAAAGTAGGTTACCCAAAGACCAAATATCTGACTTGGAACCATAAGGTATATCAGCAAGAAGCTCAGGGCACATGTAACTGGGGGTTCCCACAACCTAATATTGAGAGCATAAATGCCATGATAATTAATTCAAGCAGGTGATGAAAATCAGATATAAAGCCAATATTAGCAGGCAGATTACGCACAGAAGAAGCAAAGTCATCAGAAGTCAACATTTTAGCAAGACCAAAATCACCTGCAACCAACATCAATATAAGAGCAGTTAAGTAAGATAGCAAACACTAGAAACCAAAGAATTGGTTTCTGTATAAAAAAATTTAGCCAATCAGCAATAACATTGATAATAGAAGGTCTAGTTACCTAGGCGCGTGTCTTGTTCTCTTGTCAAAAATATATTTGAACACTGAAGCAATTTGGTAGAACAATCAGTGAAATATAACTTAATTCGGGTGAAATATTACCTAATATATTCAATTACCTGAAAAAAAGTATCACTTACTTTAACATCACGATGAAGTATGTGTTTGGCATGCAAGTAATCTAGTGCCATTAGTAGTTGAACAAGCCACTTGCAAAGTTTCTGCCCAAAATTTTAGAGTCAAGGGCAAAACAAAAACAGAAAAATAGAACTACTAATTAGTTGAAGCTCAAAAAGTGTCTGCAAAAGTAACTACCTCCTCAGGAAAATGAACACCATTAGCCTTTTTTATAGCTTCTGCTCTGAAAAAAAATGTGGAAAATTTTGAAGGTCAATAAGACAGCACAAAACAAGTCATGGACCAGCAGAGGCTCAAACATTTCACAAGAGATGACTAAGAATTAAAACTTACATGTCTCCACCTTCACAGTACCCTATGATAATGCACACATAGCATCCCTGAAAATGAATACAGCCAATAAGCAATTGTCAATTGTACAACAACAATAGGGCATACAAATTCATTAACAGAAGGAAAAGAGGATCAGATAAACAAATAAACATCATATTGGATTAACAAAGTCCATGCAAATGCTGAACAAGTATTAAACTATCAGCAAATACCACAGAATATGAGACGACTATAAAGAGAAAACCCATTAGTCAATAAAGATGATCCAAACAACACAGCTTCACAGGAGTATACATGCCCACCTTTTCTACCCAAGAATCCTTGTACTCCACAATGAATGGATTTCTTACTTTTGAAATAAGTTCCATCTGCAGTAAAGAATCAAATGGTATCTTAAATTTTAAAGACAAAAATTTAGTAATTAATACATAATGTCTTTATAAATCAAAATTATGAACCACTAGATATGGGGGAAAAGAGGGAGGAGGGAATTTTTTTTGGAAAACATTATATCAACAATTCTCAAATTATAAAACAACAGTAAAGAACCATAGCAAGGTCCAACCATCATGCAAATCATTGTTTGTAGCGAAACAAACAAAGTTGATCTACTAAATAGTGTTAAGCATCACTTTCATTTCCAACAATGTCTCCAGTTCTCCACCTTTATATTTCTTGCGAAAGGACAATAATCCAGTGTCAACTGTTCTCTAAATGAAGATAAAGCTCAATACACTGACCTCCTGGTGGGCAGACCTGCGAGCTCTCTCAGTCTGACGAGCCAAACGGGTCTTTTTCATGACATACCTAGAAGGAGAACAAAAATATATAAAAATAGTGTATAATGATGATGATGATTAAAAACCAATCATTCATCTCTCTAAGCATAACCTAAAACAAACACTGCAAGAAACTAGAAAGATACAAATCCAATTCCTGAAACACAAACATGGAAATTTCACACATGCAGGCAGATATATATGAATGCTGAAAGCAAGCTCACTTCTTCTTTTCATGTCTATGCCTCACAAGAAGAGCCGAACCAAAGGAACCTTTGCCTATCTGCTCTAGAATTTCATATTGCTCCATTGTGAGTTCTATGAACCCTCTCCACCTTCCTCTAAACCTTCAAAAGAATTTTAAACTCGTCGCCTGCCAAGCACCAACAACCATTAACAAAACGAGGAACTCGAACAAAAAAAACCTATCAACAGCATCAAGAATTCAAAAGCAAACAGTAGAACTATAGAAGAAACTGAATGGAACCCAATGAAACAAATAATTATAAAAAGACAAACAATAAGGTAAAGCGAAAAGACAAGGAACCTAACTCAAAAATAAATTACATGCAAAAGATAAGGGAGTATTTTCTGAGAAAATCGTAGGAAAAAAGGAGAGCAGCAAATATCTAAAATGCAAGTAGATTTTTAGCGCAGCCGACGGCTTAAAGAAAGGCAGAGAAAATGGTAACATGTAACATACTGAAATTTGAAATTGTGAAGGGTATGAATACTAACGCACAGAGAAGACAACTTTACCTAATTAAAATAGAAATATTATAATCATTGGCTACAGATACACTCTAGCGCCAAAAGAGTTGAAAATAACGCATAAGCACGAGATAAGAATTTAAAATTTGAAAAGAGAGGATTCTGTCATTGTTCATATTTATTTATTTATTTATTCTTTTTATTCCTTCCTTGAAAGCGACTGACGCCGAAGGCACCGCACCGGAGGTTGGACCTCATGCAACACGTTGCCAAGAACGACGTCGCTTTATGTTGCGCGAAAAACCTTCTCAAGCCGGGCCGAAACTTCTGTGGCCCATTACTGAAGAGTGATCTTGACTCTTGAGCCTTTGTTGTGGGCGTTTAAATTGGGCTTGGGCCATTTCAATTCATAGAGCTCTGCGAATGGCGAAAAAGGGATTCGCTACCTATGAGAAATGCTCTATCCATCTCCGAACCCAACCGTTAATCTATTCATCGGCTTCGGCCTTTTCTATTCATGGATTTTTCACCACATTGGAGTCTTAATTCTTAAATATATATCTTATATTTGTTCTTTTTCTTTTCTCAAAGATTTCTTGTACGTCGTTCAAACTTGGTTTGGTTTCCACAAGTGGGTTTGCTTGAATAAGACATTTCTAATAAAGTTGAAGAGGAAAAAGGAAATTGACTGGAGTAGAATACCATTCATGCAGGACACTCTTCACCTTGGACAGGCACACATTACCTCAGGATTTCTGACGAGGCCATTTACTTCTTCCTCTCCATTTCATTTTGGACAGAGTCAGTGCATATATGGCATTGATTCTCTCCTGTCTCTTAAAATTTCTGCAATTTTTTTTCCAGGAAATTGATATTCTAATCAACAAACTAGAACCATAACTTTCTTTTTCCCAAGTCATGGCTACTTGAGGGACAAAATGGCATATTTTTGTATGTTAAATTTCACAGGTTGCTTCAGGGAAAGAAAAAGAAAGAAAGAAAAACATTCCAAATTCTATTTGATTTGTTAAAGAAAGAAAGAAAAACATTCCAAATTCTATTTGATTTGTTCTTTTGTGTTAACTAATTAATATTAATAGATAACCAATGGTTTAAATCAAGAAACAGCAATTCAAGGACTCTCTACCTCTCTAGCTATTATTGAGAGAGAGTTCTCTCAAAAGAAGTCTCCTCCTTTCTGAGGCACAACCTCCTTCTCTGCCCAAATTCCAGTTGGGTTGTTCTTTTGTGTTAACCAATTAATATTAATAGGATGTCCAAAGGTTCAAATCAAGAAACAAAAATTTTTATAAAAATGAAAAGGGGAAAAGATTGTTTATAGACGCATCACATATACGAAAAATCAATGAAAAGCCAACTTGTCTCTACAGTTGAAATAGACACAGATGGAATTGGGACCATTGGCATGCACCTGTCAACAATGGCATATGAGGAGTGAAGCTCATAAAAAAATTGAGGTAGGGTCAAAAGTGATTCAATAGGTGTATGTTGCTGCTGAAGTGCGAAATGGAGTATGAGAGTGGAATAGATAGATGCCCTCTTTAATGAAGATCCACTAGCATAGTTTTCATGTTTTGGACCACCAAGTGTTCGTATTTATGCAAATGCAACCCACATTACCAGCTTATTAGCTTTCCCTTCACTGATGATCTCTGATCACATATTGTGGGTCAACCGGACATCCGATACTTGGGAAGTTGAAACCATAAAGAAATAGCTAAAGATATAGTGGCCTGAAGCTTAAAGCAGGACTTGGAAAAGTTTCCCATTAAATAAAGCCCAAGAGATTAAGCATCTTTCCAGCAGATAAGAGAAGAGGAACTAGGATGGCAAGTACATACATGTAACGTCGAAAAAGAAAAGCATTTTTCATTACATCAAACTAGAGTCGGATAAGTGTAAATTAATCTTATTTATTAATCTCATGTGATTGTGTATGATAAATAAGGTCTAAATAAGAATTTCCCTTAGAATAGATATTCCCACTCCCTCCACCCACCCCATATATATGACAAATACGTGGTCTCTGTGCCAATCCCATCTCTTTCATGTCCTCCTATCTCTCTTTTTGCCTATTCTCATTTCATTTTGGCTTAGTGACCATACCTCTTGTGGACCTCGTTTCTTGCATCTTTCTTTCTTTTCCTTCTATAAACCTGGCTAGAACAAGACACAGGTTTCAACTAATAATGTGTTATATATGGTCCAATAAACCAAATTATCATGATGCAAATAACAGTGTTGCCCACATATATATATGTTGTTAATGGGGGCCATGTTCCACAGGTACTGCTAACTCAATTATAGAGCAAATGGAACTTCAAAACAGTAGATAATATCCAACAAGAACAGCATACATATGATCGGGTGGAATATTGGTTTGTATTATTAGAGTTCCAAGCAGACGTCATTTGCAGGTAAATACTCTGTAGCCACCATTGGCCTTTTGCTTTCAGCTGTCTTTTAACATTGATAACTCACCGTGAAATTTTAGCTGAGTCAACCATTAACATTGCTAAAAAGAGATTATTAATTTGTAGTCAATGGATATAAACCAGCCATATATTCATATCCTAATTCATAATCCAATACTGATTCCATCTCTCAAAATCTTTTCATTTTTGCTATACAAGTGTTATTGCAACTGCTTTAGCTTCTATACATACTAATATGGCAAAGTGGGGTATAAATAACATTATCCTTCTCCGTGGATAAAGAACCATGCTCCACCATTGAATTTGAAAGAAAAAAGAAAATACCTACACATTTTTTTTTTGGTTAATTGAGAAGATACCTCCCTTACATAACATTCGATTAGAAGATTTTCAGTATCTCCTTTGTGCAAAGGACTATGCATAATATTTTGTACATTTAATTATGTATGTTCACACTTCAATTTCAACTAATAATTCAAGACATTAAATAATATAGAGAGTATGCATGGAGCAATCAACAAAGTGGCTGATAAAAAGAAATGTTTGTTTGGCTTTGTAATTAAGGCTGAAAATACGGATTTTATTTTTTTTAATTCGAAAATAAATTTTATTTTTTTGTATGTTCATAAAATTATTAGATTTTTTTAATATTTATTTTTATTATCATTTCATTTTCAATGGAACGGGGAACATGGGTGCAGTCACCATTATCCACGTCATATTATGATAGTATTAACAATTTTTGTTGGTTAATTAATAATTCTGTGAAGAAGACAAATACATGTCACGGGGTATGCCATTGATATTGCTTGTATTGTACTGCTAAGAATTGTTTTTCCTCTAATTTAATAATTGTTTTAAGAAAAACAAATTAAAAAAAAAAAAAAAAAGGAAACTTTAAGGTGACGTGCAGATTGCAATTTCCCAGTTGAGGCGCGGACCAGTGTAAAGTGGACTCCCAATCAACACTGTGATATTAACACGTGTCCTTTCCGTTTTAGCAACTGATCAATGAAAAATGATATTTTTTTATTATTATTTTTTAATATAAATATATGGTAGAGAAGATTTATCAATCTTTCAAGTTTAATATATATATATATATATATATATATATATATATATATATTATTAATAAAAAAATTAATAATAATGAAATTAACACGTGGTATATTGATTTGAATAATCTTTAATTTTATTTGGTCTTGAGTTTTTGGTTTGCACTTAATTAAGCTTTGATTAATCAAGATAATGATAAAGATTCAGAAACGTGAAAAAAAAAAATGTTAAAAGTTGATTTTAAGAGTGTAAATAATTTTCATTTGGTCACTGATTTCCCCTTCATGAAACATGAAATATGAATCTTTATATAGCTAGGTGCAAGTATAGAACTTGCTAAAGACAATAACACGTCGAAAATCAAAATTGGGTCAAACAATCCTGCTTTCGGCATATTTATTAATTATCCCTAACAATATAACTCAATCACTAATCACAGATTAACGGTAATTGGTAACAACACCAACTAAAAAAAAAAAGGCACGTGTTCAACACCCAGCAATGAGAGTGCAGCACGTCAAAACGGAAGGCCGCGGTGGCAGTAGGCCAAGTCGGAGGAGTGCGTGGTTCAGAAAAAATCAGATGAGACACAAGAAAATGACACGGGTTGGGAGAGCGTAGCTAATCGGAAATCATTATCAATTAATCCCCTCTCTTACATTAATCTAATACACATTAATTAAGTGGGTCCCTCCACGCACTGAAACTAAAGAGGCTCTCCCTCTATATAAAGCCATGGCCACTCTCAGTCTCGTCACTGCACCACCTCCTCTGCTTTTTTCTTCCTCTCAATTCTCCATCAGCACCACCACTGCCACCTGCAAAATCTCCTTAACCACATTTCCATTACTATACACTTAACTGCAACTACAGCTTTTTAGCTGGTCCCTGGATTTTTAGAGGCTGAATATATATATAGCTAAATTTTGTAACTGACTTTGCACACATGGGCAACGCCGACTACGTTTATCCGTCCTCTAACGTAGAGCGTGCTCACCGAGTGGCGATTCCTCCGTCGCAGCCTTTTGTTAAGTCGCTGAAATATAATCTGAAAGAGACTTTCTTTCCTGATGATCCACTTAGGCAGTTCAAGAACCAGACTCCTTCTCGTAAATTCTTATTAGGCCTCCAGCATTTTTTGCCAATTCTTGAATGGGCTCCTCGTTACACCTTCGAGTTCTTGAGAGCTGATATTATTGCTGGGATCACTATTGCTAGTCTTGCTATCCCTCAGGGAATAAGTTACGCCAAGCTAGCCAACTTGCCACCAATTCTTGGCCTCTGTAAGTGCTAAAAATTACAAAATAGAGCACATACACTTTATAGCTGAAGTACAGCTATATAGATCTCATGAATGGTTCTCAATAGGTGATTCGCTGGATTTTTGTTTATGTTCAATGCAGATTCAAGTTTTGTTCCACCACTGGTTTATGCAATGATGGGAAGTTCAAGAGATTTGGCGGTAGGGACAGTGGCTGTTGCATCTCTCCTAACAGCTTCCATGTTAGGAAATGAGGTTAACGCTAATGAGAACCCCAAGCTTTATCTTCACCTAGCCTTCACAGCAACATTCTTCGCTGGAGTTTTCCAAGCGTCTCTGGGCTTGTTAAGGTAAGTAGAATTTTTTTTTTTTAATAATAAATTATGATATGCTGGGGAATCTTCATCTTTCATAACTCACAGTAATAGTGAAAAATAGCTAGCTAGTTAATTAATTATGATGGTTTTAAGTGCAGATTAGGATTTATCGTGGACTTTCTGTCACATGCAACGATAGTAGGTTTTATGGCAGGAGCAGCAACAGTAGTTTGCCTGCAACAGCTAAAAGGGATATTGGGGCTCGATCACTTCACCCATGCCACTGATCTCGTCTCAGTCATGCGTTCTGTTTTCACTCAAACGCATCAGGTCCACTTCCCTGTATTAATTACATCAATCATCCGCTCATTAATTGAGTCTCTTTCTCATAATATAACAATATAATTGTTCAATGATAAATGATGATGATGATGATGATATTATCATATCATAAAAGTGATTAAATTTAATAATCATAAGTGTTTAATCTTCCTTTCTCTAAGAGTAACCCTATTGCTTATTGCAGTGGAGATGGGAAAGTGCGGTTCTTGGGTGTTGCTTTCTGTTCTTTCTCCTCATCGCCAGATACTTAGTGAGTAATTAGAACCCTATTATTTCCCCTTAAATGCAAACTCATATGATAATTCTCAACTCAGTGATCACAGTCAAAGAAGTGTTAGAAAGTAACAAATAACAACACGGAATATATAATGCCAATGAGAGATTGAGGGTAGAGGTAGGGCCACACCAACTAAATTAGGAATTGATTTATCATATACCGGTAGTTGTACTCACTTTTCTTATTTTCTAAGGGCGTAGAAAGGAAAAGTAGGAAAAAAAAATTGGTAGAATTATAAAAAAAAAATTATAAAAATTCTATGGAAAGGCAAATTCTTATCAATATTGTATTTCTTTCATTTTTATATTTTAATAGAATGAAAAGTGAGGAGATAAAATTATTATATTTTTATTATTATGTTTATACTGAATAAATAAAATTATACTAAAAAATAATTATTAAAAAAAAACATTGTTTTCATTCTATTTCTAGCATTAAACGATAAAAGCTCAAAATGCTTTTTTTTTTCTTCTTTACTCTTTTCTTTCTTACAAAATCATTTTTTTTTTCTTTTTTTTTTCCTTTTCAATAAAATAAGAAAATTGCATTTTTTTTTAAATTCCTCTGCCATATTCCTTTCTTTTCCACGTAAAACCTAATATATCTCATGGATCCAAAGATTCAAAGATGCTTGATTACTTCATTTACTAACTATATCCTTCATGCCCTCAAATTTCAACGCATTATTTCATTAATTAATTTAATTAAATAAGAATAGAAGTATGGGTTTTTTTTGTTTCATAATTAGGTTTGTATATATCCTCCTTGACAGCTTCATAGTAGTAATTATTAATTATGGGTGTGCTATAATTATTTAGATTAACTAATGAAATTAAAGATCAGATTTGTGATGGGTTCAATCCAGTGCCATTTGATTCTTTTAATTTTTTTTTTTTTATAAGAAGGTGTTTGCAGTATAATTAATGAGCTAAATTAAAACACGTACTGATGAATTGAGTGCATGCAGAGCAAGAGACGACCAAAGTTCTTCTGGATATCAGCAATGGGACCTTTGACATCAGTGGTTTTGGGAAGCCTTCTTGTTTATCTCACCCATGCTGAGAGACATGGAGTTCAAGTGGTAAGCATTCCCACCAATTTTTCCTTAGAACAACAGCAAGACAAGGACAAGGGAAGGGATAATTTAAAAAATTTAGGCAATCCAAATAAATGAATAATTTGTTCCTTGATCGGCCCCTCACAATAATATATATCTATATTTATATTAGTACAATTTAATTGGGTAGGACCTTATCATGTCCCCTGCACCCTTGCTGTACTCAATCTTAATGGGATTGAATGGCAAGTCCTGATTGGTGGATCAATTTTTCTCTGATATGGTGTAATTTTGTACAGATTGGGCACTTGAAGAAAGGATTAAATCCACCGTCTTTCGGTGATCTGGTTTTTGTGTCTCCTCATCTAACGACAGCTATCAAAACAGGAATCATCACAGGCGTCATAGCTCTAGCTGTAAGCACCCTCTTCTTTTTTTTTTTTTCCTGTGTACTAGCATGCATAGGATATTTTTGTTCTTAATTATTAGATCCTTCACCAATAATTTGATTCATTAATTAATTAATGTGTTAATGGAATTACAGGAAGGAATAGCAGTGGGAAGAAGTTTTGCCATGTTTAAGAATTACCATATAGATGGTAACAAAGAGATGATTGCTATTGGGACAATGAACATTGTAGGCTCTTGCACTTCTTGCCACCTAACAACAGGTATAAAACTCAGAGCTAGTTTGGCGGGTAATCCAGTTCATAAATTTTAAATTTTCAGAGAGTGTTAAAATTTTGTTTATTTAACTGGTCATATACTCACTTTCTTGACTACACTTAAAGTAATTAATGAATTCTTTTTGTTTAAACTCGATCTATCATGAGTTAAAGACAAAAGAATGTTGAGATCTACATATTAAATACACGGATTTTACATACTTGTATTTTGAAAGTATGATAGATTAGGTCTATTAATTTTAACTAAATATGCCTAAATTTTATTATTATTATTATTGCATTGAGACGGTATCAACTATCAAACATCAATTTTTTGCGCAATTTTTAAGTACCAACTGCAGCTTCAATTGGTCACTGAAAAATGAAATTCCAGGGCCATTTTCTCGATCGGCAGTGAACTTCAATGCTGGGTGCAAGACAGCAGTATCAAACATAGTTATGGCATTGACTGTGATGGTGACACTGTTGTTCCTAACCCCTTTGTTCCATTACACTCCACTAGTGGTGCTCTCCTCTATTATCATCTCTGCCATGCTCGGCCTCATCGACTATGAAGCAGCAATCCATCTATGGAACGTTGACAAGTTCGACTTCATTGTGTGCATTAGCGCCTATGTGGGTGTGGTTTTTGGCAGTGTAGAGATGGGATTGGTCATAGCGGTATATACATAATGTGTTTTCTTTGATTGCCTGAAATGGGAATTCTTTTAATTTCCCTGAAACGGAACATTTATACACATAACAATCTAGCTATTTGTGAAAATGCGCAGGTAGCAATTTCTTTGCTAAGGGTGCTTCTGTTTGTTGCAAGACCAAGAACTTTTATTCTTGGGAACATTCCGAATTCGATAGTCTACAGAAATGTTGAGCAATACCCAAATGCAAGTACTGTTCCTGGAGTTCTCATTCTTGAAATTGAAGCTCCCATTTACTTTGCCAATTCAAGCTACCTAAGAGAGAGGTATATAACTAGATATTGATATACATATATATTGCTAAAGCTTTATATATTAAATTTCTTGAGACTGTGAGGTCACCGCAAGGGCTATACATCAGGATCTCAAGGTGGATTGATGAAGAGGAAGACAAGTTAAAATCTTCACTAGAAACCAGTCTGCAGTATGTAATACTAGACATGGGAGGTGCGTATATGGAAATCCTTTTGATTTTCTTCTTCAACATTAAGTAACAAAAGAAAAGCAAATTCTCTCCGTGTTATATCCTCCGTATGTTCTTGTTTGGCAGCTGTTGGTAACATCGACACAAGTGGAATCGGTATGTTTGAGGAAGTTAAGAAAATTACTGACAGAAGAGGACTCAAGGTAGATCGTTTATTTTTCATTATTTTTAAAGTTTTTATTTTGATCAGATTTGCTTTTATACATACTAACATGTTTTTTACTGTCCCACTCATCTATATAGCTTGTATTAGCCAACCCTGGATCCGAGGTGATAAAGAAGCTGAACAAGTCCAAGTTTATCGAGAAAATAGGCCATGAATGGATCTTTTTGACAGTAGGAGAAGCGGTGACAGCATGCAACTTCATGCTTCACACATGCAAGCCAAACTCTATGAAACACGATCAATCTGATGCATATAACAATGTCTAAGCTACAGCTTCAATCATTTGATAGGCAGAAGCAAGAGTTTTTCTTCACATATACATATAGGAAGTATGCAGAATCAATTAGGAATTAGTAAATGCATCATCAAATCAACAGAAAATTAATGAAGCACAAGTCGAACTGATGGATACTTGTTAGATGAAATTGGTATATTTTTTCCCAACTATGCATAAGCTGTAAAATGTACTTCTTTATACATGAAATTTCAAATGCAGAGCTTTTGGGGCTCTAAAGAGAAAATCCCAGCGGATTCTACTAGTATTTACTTAATTTTGTTTTTACATGTGTAAAATCTATCAATTTCAATTTGAACTGATATTTAACTATATCTAAACGCACTGGTATTACTCTAACATGAATATGAGTATATCAAATTTAAGTTAATAGTCTTGTGACCCCTTGTTTATTGAGTTGCACAAGACACTACCTATTTAATAAATAGATCGTATTAATAAATTAATATCTTTGATAATATTTTATAGTTTATTTAATAAAATAAAATAAAAAAATTATAATCCATTCAATAAAATAAAAATAGTTAAATATTTAAAAAAGCAGATATCGTGAAATGCATCATTTCACTTTGGATTGCACAAACCTTATTAAACATGTACTGCCCTTTCATGTCTATTTTCTTGTGTATGAAGCTGTGCTTCATAAAATCTTTTAATTTAAAATTTTTCATGATAGTTATGAATTTTAAACAACCGTTCCCAAGCTTTCAGCTCAACCCAATTACAATAGAACCAAACCCAACCCCACCCAACCCAACTCTAACAGCCCAACTGATTCATAGCCTCCGAGTCGATAAATAAGCTGTCACATGACTGAAGCAGGAGTAAGATGTAAGGGGATCTTGATTCGATCAAATTCTAATAATGGGTTTAGATAGCATACAAGAAAATTTGAGAAGAGTTAGGATAATATTTACAACAGACTTAAATTTTATATGTTAAATATTTATTATTTAAATTTATTTATATAAATATTTAATTAAATATAAAATATCTTTTTTATAATAATATTTATATTTATATTTTAAATAAAATAAAATTTAAATATTTTATATTATTAAAATTTTAAAATATAAATTATTAATAAAAATAATTTTTTTATATAAATTATTAATTAAAATATTTAAAATTAAATAAATTTAAATATTTTTTTAAATAATAATAATTAAATTTAAAATGAGTTAAGAGTTTAAAAATATTAATTGGATTCCAACAGGGCAATTGCGTAGGGCAATCAGGCATTCTTCACTAGGCATGCCTAATCAGGCATGAGGCACCCATTAAAGCTACTGCCTCTCAGAAAAACTGCTCTGATGAATAGATAAAAAGTGAATTTTACATATTATTATTAGACAAAAAAATTATGTTATAATTTTCTTTTTCTTTTTCATAATAGAGAGAGAAATCCAAGAACTTATTTTTTTTTTTAATTTAATGATATAAATTTTTTTTTGCACATGTAAATAACACGCCTTTCAATATAATTTATATTAAAAAAATTTTAATGTGTCAAAAAATAAAAGTTTAAACTGAAAAATAAATTCGGGTTCTCAAAATCAAAAGCACGTAAAATTCGAGAGCTTAAAAAATAAATTTTTCCAAAAAAAAAAATAAGCGAAAGAAGCTCTACTAAGGCTGCCTGAAACACGCCCGTCGTGTACAATAGGATCTCTAGGCTAAAGAGTAGTCGATTCCTCTCTTATGCAAACAGGGATAATATTCAAGTCTATGGAAGATCTCTAAGAAAAAATATGCACAAAACAACTTAATGTCTTAATTTAACCTTGAGCTAGAGCTACACCAATTTTATGCCGATGGAATGTGATTTTCCTCAATCCCCTTTGGTTGGAGGTTGCATACATGCACAGAAATGCCCTTTCTCTCTCTTCTGGCTTGTTCTCGTCCCACCATACAGATAGTCTCGCAGTCGAACCCCTGTATTTCGTTCTACAATTTTGGTTTTTCCTCTGCTTTTGTTTTCATCATCAAGTTTCAACAAAAGAAATTGCAGTTTCTGCACCTCCAACTGCAACCGCCCAATCTTTTCAGACCCTCTTCTTGCCTGTTCCGAAATTCTTCTCTTTCTGACACTTCCATTCTCATCCGATGCCAATGCAGATTTCTCATCAATGGACAATGGTTCATCTTCAATGCTCTTCATTAATTTGCGATTCACGTCAAACAACTTCGTTATCGCCTCCTCAGACTCTTCCAACTGCCCTTTCACGCTATCATATTCAATACCTTTTCCCTTCTTGTTCTTATCTGTGATCTCCACCTTCCTCTTCATGTCTTGCACGGTTATTTGAAGATTAGTTAACTTTTGTGCATCAGAATCAAGTCTTTCTAGAATTTTCCTCTCATTCACTTCTTGACGAGACCCTGACAATCTCTTTGAGATCTCCAACTTGTCCACACTAACATGCTTCTCAACCATTGATTCCATAGAAGGATCCTCCTTGTTCTCAGTCGATGCAGCAGTCTCCTTCTGAGCCTTTCCAACAGTAAGGTCAATACTGTCATTCCGGTCAGTGGATTCACATATTTCAAGCATCTGATTATCAGCTTCTCCAGTCTCCCTTCTGCTGATCCCGTATGATGAACACTCGGATGTCTGATCAAGCATTATGTCTTTCGTCATCACTTCAGTCCTCTCTTCAGAAGTTTCATGTATTGGCTTCTGAAGCCCGAGATTACCATAAGCCTCGGATCCCAGTTCCTTGTCCTCTGGATTTTGATTCCTATGCTTGCTTGATTCAATAGCTTCTTCATTTGAGTTGCTTATGGATTTCAACTCTTCAATCTGTCTAATTGCATCAGCAAGTTTGGAATTAGCATTAGAGTTTTCCAGAATAACTAGTCTCTCCCTTTCTTTTACAGCTTCTTCAATAGCTATAATCCTCATTTGCAAACCCTGCAAGTCCAAAAGTCCACCTGGCCCCACGCTAATTTGATCATCGCTAATCTGTTGACAACTTTCAGCATCCACCGCAAAGGGGGCATCCTGCAACAAGTAAAATATAAGCCATGAATTTTTAGATGATATCCAAAACCAGATGCAACAACAGCTTATGGAAGAAATGACAATTGGAAACTTATTCACTACCGCTGCTGAAAAAAAAGTGGAAAACTATAGCTAAACTGAACATGCAGACTGTAGGCGAACTCAAAATCTGATAAAACAAAATTACCTTGGCTTCCTTCTTGTGAATTTCATGAAGTTTTGCATGTGAGAGAGTATGATTTTCCAGAGATGCTATACAATCCATCAAAGAAATGAAAGCTGGGACATATGAAGTCATCTGAGACCTTAGTTCTTCATTCTTATGTTCCACGGTGCCTACTCTTTCTTTCATCTGGTCAATCTCGCTAGCTTTCAAACAATTTCTGCCTTCAAGGCTCTCACATGTTTCAATGAGCTCATGAACCTTTCCTTCATACAGTGCTTGTTGGACAGCAGATGTCTGCAGTTCGCCAAAAAGTGCAGCAGCCTGAGACTCCCACCATTCTACCTCATTTCTTCTTTTTTGCAGTTCACAATTCAAACTTTCCTCCCTGATCTTATTTTCTAAAAGTTCTCCATTCAATTTCCCCAGTTCAGTCTCCAATTTCCGATTTGCTTCCTGAATGCATTCTACCTCCTTAGTTTGTTCATAACAGTCTCCAGACAGTTTAATGATCTGCTTTTCTTGATCTGCTCGTATCAACTCAATCTCATCATACTTGCACTTCAAGTCCTCCACCATTTTATGCAACTCTCTTTTCTTATCTTTTACTGCACTAAGCTCCAATAACACCCCCTCCATTATCTTCACCTTCTCATTAAGGCCATTATTGACATGGAGAAGTTCATCCAGATTTTCACTAAGCTCCTTCATTTCCAAAAGTTTTTCAGAGATGATATCCCTGAAAATCAGAGAAATGGTACTTAGAGACACTGTTTCAGCAAAAATGGCACAGTTCTCATCTTCTAGATTACATTTATCTTCTCCCAAGTTTGTGATTGACTTCATCAGCCATCTTTGCTCATCAACCATCTTGCAATTCTCCTTCTGTAAATTCTGGTAATCCCCTTGCAAATCTAAGAGCTGTCCGTGCAGAGTCTTTAGCTCGACCTTCAAAGATTCCTCTTTGTGGTCTCCCTCTATTATCTTCGATCTCAATTCTTCATTAACCTCTGCAAGTTTTTGGCTCTCACCATGCAAAACCAAGAACTGCTCTGACCTGCTTGCCAACTCCTGATCAAGATCTGCTCGGATCAACTCAACCTCATCATACTTGCACTTCAACTCCTCCACCATTTTATGCAACTCTCTTTTCTCATCTTTTACTGCACTAAGCTCCAATAACTTCCCCTCCATTATCTTCACCTTCTCATTAAGGCCAATATTGACATGGTGAAGTTTATCCAGATTTTCACAAAGCTCCTTTATTTCCAAAAATTTTTCAGAGATGATATCCCTGAAAATCAGAGAAATGGTACTTAGAGACACTGTTTCAGCAAAAATGGCACAGTTCTCACCTTCTAGATTACATTTCTCTTCTCTCAAGTTTGAGATTGACTTCATCAGCAATCTTTGCTCATCAACCATCTTGCAATTCTCCTTCTGTAAATTCTGGTAATCCCCTTGCAAATCTAAGAGCTGTCCGTGCAGAGTCTTTAGCTCAACCTTCAAAGATTCCTCTTTGTGGTCTCCCTCTATTATCTTCGATCTCAATTCTTCATTAACCTCTGCAAGTTTTTGGCCCTCACCATGCAAAACCAAGAGCTGCTCTGACCTGCTTGCCAACTCCTGATCAAGATCTGCTCGGATCAACTCAACCTCATCATACTTGCACTTCAACTCCTCCACCATTTTATGCAACTCTCTTTTCTCATCTTTTACTGCACTAAGCTCCAATAACTTCCCCTCCATTATCTTCACCTTCTCATTGAGGCCATTATTGACATGGTGAAGTTTATCCAGATTTTCACAAAGCTCCTTCATTCCCAAAAATTTTTCAGAGATGATATCCCTGAAAATCAGAGAAATGGTACTTAGAGACACTGTTTCAGCAAAAATGGCACAGTTCTCATCTTCTAGATTACATTTCTCTTCTCTCAAGTTTGAGATTGACTTCATCAGCAATCGTTGCTCGTCAACCATCTTGCAATTCTCCTTCTGTAAATTCTGGTAATCCCCCTGCAAATCTAAGAGCTGTCCGTGCAGAGTCTTTAGCTCAACCTTCAAAGATTCCTCTTTGTGGTCTCCGTCTATTATCTTCGATCTCAATTCTTCATTAACCTCTGCAAGTTTTTGGCTCTCACCATGCAAAATGAAGAACTGCTCTGACCTGCATGCCAACTCCTTATCAAGATCTGCTCGGATCAACTCAACCTCATCATACTTGCACTTCAACTCCTCCACCATTTTATGCAACTCTCTTTTCTCATCTTTTACTGCACTAAGCTCCAATAACTTCCCCTCCATTATCTTCACCTTCTCATTAAGGCCATTATTGACATGGTGAAGTTTATCCAGATTTTCACAAAGCTCCTTCATTCCCAAAAATTTTTCAGAGATTATATCCCTGAAAATCAGAGAAATGGTACTTAGAGACACTGTTTCAGCAAAAATGGCACAGTTCTCATCTTCTAGATTACATTTCTCTTCTCTCAAGTTTGAGATTGACTTCATCAGCAATCGTTGCTCGTCAACCATCTTGCAATTCTCCTTCTGTAAATTCTGGTAATCCCCTTGCAAATCTAAGAGCTGTCCGTGCAGAGTCTTTAGCTCAACCTTCAAAGATTCCTCTTTGTGGTCTCCGTCTATTATCTTCGATCTCAATTCTTCATTAACCTCTGCAAGTTTTTGGCTCTCACCATGCAAAATGAAGAACTGCTCTGACCTGCATGCCAACTCCTGATCAAGACTGCTTTTAGCTGTCATAAGATTTGCCACCTCTCTTTGCAGTTGCCCAAGCAGAGTAACAAGAACTGTATTCTCAACGACCAACTGTTGATTTTGATCTTGCATCTCAAAGAGAAATCTTTGTGTTTCTTGAAGCTTGTCAAGTGCATGGCTCAAAAGCATTTGATCTTGCTCAGCCTTGTCTTCGCACCCCTGTTTCACATCAAGTTCAAGAGTTTTCAGCACCCGATAAAGCCCAACTCTTAGCACATCAATTTTATCATACAAAGATTTCATTTCCACTTGTTGTTCAAGATTTTCAAGCTCCAGTTCAGAAATCAGCTTCTCTGACAGTTTAGACGCCTCCAGGAATTTTTGACACTCAAGGAAATGGGAAAATTTATGTTCTTCCAGATCTTGCACACATTTCTGCAAAATGAAAATCTCAGTCTGAGCATAAAAGGCTTTGTCCAGTTCTTCTTCATGTTCTTTCTTTATGCACTGGCCTTCTTCTTGTAGCATACGTATCCTTGTTGCCATACCAGCCAATTGAGACTCACTCAACTGGGCAAGAGTAGCACGTTCCTGCTTTTGAGCATTCAAGTGAACATGTAATTCTTCTACTTCATGAAGTGTGGATTCTCTCTCTTTATCCAAAGCTGAGTATTTCTCTTTTAAATCTCTGTAAACTTTCTCCAAATCTTCCAATCTTTTCTGAGTGACGTCCAACTGAGAAACTAAATTTCCTTTCTCAGTAACTAAATCAGACTTCTCATTGTCAAGCAACATATATAAATCTTGTATGCTCTTTGATTTTTCCCTCAATCCCTCAATTTCAGCATATGCATCGAGAAGGGAACTCTCCAGAATGGTATTCTTCTCTGCAAGTTCCTCCAAATTATCAGTTGCAATCTGTAAATGAGAAACTAATGTGGATTTCTCAGAAACAAGAGTGGATTTCTCTTCTATGAGAGATTGACAGGATTCTTCTAATGCCCGTACCTTCTCTCTCACCCCTTCTAGCTCAACGTGCAAATCTGATAATGAATTCTCTAAAAGAGCATTTTTCTCTACAAGTTTCTCCATGATCTCCAGCTTTTCCAAAAGAGCAACATTTTGGCCTCTCTCTGTCTCACAAACCTCTTTCAGCTTTATGTTCTCATCCTGCAAACCCTTCACAGATGACCCAAGGCACTCTGGACTGAAGCCAACTGAATCCACCTGGTCCATGATAGCCTGGTTTTTCTTGTTAATGCCTTTTATTTCCTCCTTCAGACAGTAAATCTCTTGCTGAAGAGCATTTCTCTGGTCCAGTCGAAGTTCTACCTCTGCTTCAAGTTTCCCTATCGTCTGCCTTAAGTTTGAAATCTCATCTTGCAAGTCTTGTATCGTCAAAGTTGAAGATGAGTTGACTTCACTTAGGCCTTTGTTCTCTATCTTGACCTTCTCAACTTCATTTTGTAAACTCTGATTACAGACTTCTAGGTCCTGCAAAATCTCAGCTCTGTTCTGAAGCTCTGCAGCCATAGATCTGAGTTCTTCCTGAGATTGAGAGTGCAAATGCTGCAAAGTCTGAAAAGCAGTTTCAGCCTCCACAAATCGCAAGCGCTCTTCTTGTATGCAAGTCCACAGTCTCCCCAACTCCTCCTGCTTCTCTGTAAGTTCATCACTTTGAGCGGACATTTTCTGTGCCAGAGACTCCAACTCAGAGTGCATAGTCTGATTTGATCTCTCCAACTGAAGACACTTTTCTTCAGCACCCTTCAACTTCACAACTCCATCATCTAACTCAGATTTAAGCCTTTGGGCCTCCTCCTGGACAAAAGCAAGTTTCTGCTCCAAGCTTGAAATTGTATCCAAGCACTGCTGGTACTGAACAGCAGCAGCTTCCTTTTCTTCAGTTAGCTTGGCTAGCACTTCCTTCAAGCGTTCAACCTCCATCTCAGCTTTATCAGCACATTCATTAAACCTCCTGGCATCTTCCTCAGCATGCAATATTTTTCCCTCCAGACAAGTTATCTTCTCTAGACACTGTTTGTACTGAAGAAGAATATCTTCTTTTTCAGCTTCTAATTTATCAGCTTTACAAGAACGCTCATTGAGTTCCTTTGCATCTTTCTGGGCATTGGAGATATTGTTCTCCAGATAAGCTATTTTGTCCAAGCAGTGCTGGTATTGAAGCAAACTAGCTTCCCTTTCAGCCTCTAGTTTAGTGAGGGCTTCCTTCAAAGTCTGAACTTCTGCTTCAGCTTTGCTGGAATCCTCTTTTGCACAAGAGACTTCTGACTCTAGATTAGACAATCTTTGCAAACTCTGTTGGTACTCAAGTAGGCCAGCTTCCTTTTCAGCTTCTAATTTAGCAAGAATGTTCTTCAAGGTTACAATTTCCTGCTCAGCTTTACTCAGTAGCTCAGAATCAGATGGAACTTGAGCCTTGATATCGTTTTTGCCATCGTCTTGCACACCTTGATATTTCTCTTCCGCATCATGAAAACTAAGGCCTTTTCTTGCCCTTCCTTCTCCAGTCCCAAACAAATCATTGAGCTGTTTCAAACCCCTTCTGCCAGGAACAGAATCAGATTCTTCAGTAAAAGCTCCATGCTTCTTGACAGCAGGTGAATGTGATGTAGAGATTCCCAAAGCATCCTTTTGCAATTCATCAGAATCAAAAAGTGCACGTATTGGTGGCATGTCAGGTGTACATGGCTCGCTATCAGCAGAACCTATGGGTGAATCATCAGTTAACATCAAAGGGACTTGGTTGGGAAATGCTTCAGCCATTGTTCGATGTGCTTGACGGAGCACTCCAGTTGCATGATCATATCTTTCGGCCAAGGCACGATATGCTCTGTAAAATTCTTCAACCAATTTCATAAGCTCTGGGCGTTTCTCATAATACATCTCTGCCCTCCTTGCAAAGGAATCTGCATCTTCTTCAATAAGTTTAATCATTTGTTTGACTTTGACGTCCATATCTGCTCAAACAGAAGATAATGGAATTAGGGGAGAGAAACAGAGAGCATCAATTCACGATTAAATGAAGCAGAGAAACTATAGAAGTAGACAATGAAGATGAACTTTTAAATATTGTCAATTTAGCATCTTGTAGAAATGCAAAGTCACCATGAGCTAACCTGTGAATTTCTAAATTATTAGTTACAAACAACAGGACCTAATTTGATCTTCTGTTAAAAAGTAATTGCAACTTTATTAATCACAAACCATTCATTGTTTAGAAAGCCAATTGAACAGTTATGGATGTAGTTTTAGAAATTGAATGAGGTTTATCAGGCTGACTTTGGTCAGGGTTGACGTAGAATGGAACACTATTCCTCCCCGGAGACTATGTTTGTTGTGCACGAAATAAATAACTTATTAACTGAACTTCCTTCTTATAAGGACATTAATAAACATGAGAAGGAAAAAAAAAAGGGTGCACCATCTCATGGATGATTCTTCTAAAAGCTTGGTTCCTTTACCAAAATGGGACACTTACCCAAATGGAGAATAAAAAAAGAGAGGACAGGAATCCCAAGCCACATATGAATAAGCTTTAACGTTCTAAACACACTGAATGAAAATATAATAGATGAGACATTGAATATAACTTATTAACTAGAAAGGAGAAAGGCAAACGCAAACAGAGGCAGACAAGGAAAAATGGAAATTTTTGGATACCGTTAAAATACATCAGCATAGGTTACTCATTTAATTCCTCATATTTTACTACCAAATGTGTGATCAATTTCACCCATTTATCAGAACATGTAAATATGAAGATGTGCTAGCCACCATAGACACAGAGAATACATATTTAAGCTCAAAATGCAATTAGATAGCCTCTTGTACATCTTGAAAAATGCATAATTTATTTCCATTTTCAAAGTTTTAAAGCTATGGCTTCACATAATTTTTAAGTGGTTTAGCCAGTTTCATCATCTTTTTGGATTTCTTTAGTTTTGTTTCTTTGTATGGCCAGTTGCAAAATAGTGGTTGATAGGTGCTTTGAATCTCACTTGCATCATTGATGGTGTGCCGCAACAACTAGCACGAAGCACCCATCTTCATTAACAGTAATTCACACATTCTAAACTATCACTTTATCTACTAACATTAAGAAAACATTTTTCTTTCTTTTTCCTGGATGAAGATAATTTATTCGTATAAATTGTAACGGAGACAATATTTTGGTGGTGTTGGCTATGAAGTTTTCCAAATAGCCAGACCACACCCTTAATTCAGCAAATATAACTGACAACAGGCCTTTTCTGTACCAAATAACAAAATAATCAACAAAAAATTACAGATTATCAATGTCTATGAAACCAGTTAAGGTTTGAGATGGTAGTTCCTTTATTTAAGATATTCATATGCTACATTTCTCCATTCCACAGACAACCTAAACATTCTTAAGCTGCCATACATATAGAGAGGTGAGCATCATTCACACATGTAACCCATTTATTTGATGAAGCAAAATTTGAACGGGGAATGACCAATTTCTATTATTATCTTCATAATTCAACTCATTGTTTCAGTATCACTATAATCAAATAATAGCGGGACCACATCAGAGATTTCACATTGCCTTCAAACTGCCTCAAGTCTATTAAATCTACAGCTATGGAATATTTCTATTCAACCGCTATAATGCCACAATATAAGCCTAATAAGTTATAACTCAAAATGCATAAACTCCGTAGGGAAGCCTAAATGAGTATAGAAATACAAAACTGGTACCTGTAAGATTCTCCTGAAGCCATTTTGAGTTTTTGGGGCTTATGTGGCTGTCCCACCACCAGGAATACATACGTTTAGAATCTGCTTGCGACACAGCTGCCATGGCTCAATCCAGTAACACTACCACTTTCTAATTCTGATCATAAGAAACTAATATCCTCCAAATGATTAAGGATGATCCAACTAAGAACCAGATGTATTCGACCAAAATCCAATCAATTAAAACACGCGATGGCTAGTATAAAGCTTTTTGTGTCTCACTACTTGTATCTGGTCAACAACATTAATAAGCAAAACATGAGATAAATCAGTTTCCTGATCAATCAGAACAAATAATTCGATGAGATCAGATTAAAGCAATCTGGATACGAAATTTAAAAATCATAATAAGTACTTAAAAAAAAAAAATACCTGATGAGTATATTTGTGCATAAAAAAGTAACCACTATCTTCAGAATTTGGGAAAGAAACCTGATAAAACGAACACCGCCACAAAATCAAAATAGCCAAAAGAAAGAGTTAGAGAGAAATTTGATAAAATTGAAAAAAAAAAAAAAAGAGCTTCAAAGAAGCCAAAATGCAGTATTTGATCAGTGAAATACAAACAACTGTACGATCCTACACTCCAGATGGCACAAAACGGCAACTAGTCATAGTTTCCAAAGGAGAAGAAGAAGAAGAAGAAGAAGAAAACGATATCAAACGGCAAAGAATCAAAAAAATACACAAACACCTGCAAAAAGCTACATGATCATATTGACTGAATCCTGATGCTTCAATTTTTTATTTTACAAACATTAAAAAAAACTCACAAGAATTTCTTTATTCTCTGAGTAGTTGCATGTTTTGGTGTTCCTATCCCATGTCCGTTAGATCTCTATTCGTCTCTCTGAAACTCGCTTCTTCTTCTCTCTCTTTGCTGTTAGCTTGCTTTTTATGCTGTTTGTTTGATACTTTGAGAGAGAAAAAGAGAACTGTCCCACTAGGAAGCAAACACTATACTCATGGCGTAGGACGAAAAAAAAAAACACTTAAATCATTTTTTTAGAGAAAAAAAGAGGTTAAATTGCGATTTGCGAGTGTGATACTGTAGTCTACTATTCACGCTGTCTACTCGTATTGGATTAGCGATTACAGTAGGACGAAATGACAAAATAGTCCTTTCTTATCTTCTGGCGAACTGTCAGGTGAGGAATTCAAAAATGTTTTTCCTTGGATTTCTGGAAACTGCGGGCGGTTGGTAGGATTTGAGGGAAGATACCATTGCCATGTTTGGCTCTGGAATTTTCCTTGCCCCTCTCCAACTGCGGAGATAGTCCCTTGTGAAATAAAAAGGGAAATTCATTAAATTAGATAAAATAAATAAATCAGAAAAGAATTCATGAGCGATTGTTAAGCAATAGATGATAGAATTCATTCATGTGCAAGCAAATACAAATCAAGCATTGAATAAGCTCGTATAACAAAGAAATATAGAGTCTATCTAGTATTACTATTGAAATTAATATTAAAAAAATATTTTTATAAATATATTTATTAAAAAATATTTAAAAATTAATTTTAATTTTAAAAATATTAAAATAATAAAATTACTTTTTTAAATTACTTTTCTCCATAATATTTTAAATTAATACTTTTATTTAAAAAAATAATTTTAAATTTTAAACTTAATGTCTGTTATAACTTAAAATATAAAATATATAATAAGATACATAATATTTATATTTTATATTATAATGATTTTTCTGAAAAAATTTATAAAAAAATAATTTAATCTTTCACTATTTTAGTATTTTAGAAAAATAAAGCATGATTGAAAAATTATTCTATTATTTTAATATTTTTATAATTAAAATATAATAATTTTTTTAATTTTATATATTAAAATATTTGTCTTAATAATAATTATAATAATAATATTAAATAAAATATCAAAAATAAAAAAAAATAATTTTATTTCATCATGCGCTTGTTTAATAAAATTAAATAAGTAATTGGATAATGTTTTATTATGTGTTAAAATAGTTAATAGATAATTTTTTTAATGTGAGTTAATAAATTATTATTATTATGATGATGTAATTAAATAATTTTAATATCAAATTTAATTTTATATCCTCAAAATATGTTTAAAAATATAAGTGATAGGCGCAGGAAAAACAGATTTGAAGGTCTTAAATAAAACGACAGGGATAGAAAAAAGATGATGGGGCATTTTGGTAAATAAAAAAGATAAAAATCGATGAGGCTAGTGAGTTGGCTGTGAGAGAGGAAATGACACGGCGTTGGCCTCAAGGAAGGCGGCGTCTACGTCATTGGACGGTGGCCAAATTCAGACGGATGCCCTTCATCACGCGACTAAGAATAAATCTTTTAATATTAACACGATAAATTTGCTTTATTAATGTCATGTCTTTTTTTATCAGGATTTTATTTTCAGGCTGAAAGGTTAGATGAATTTAAGTTAATTTAATTTAATATAAAATTAAAATATTTAATTTTATGTATTAAAACTTTTTTTTACTGTAAATAAGAGTATTTTATTTTATTAAATGAAAATATTTATTTCTAAAATTGGAACGTAAAAATGATAATGTGGAATTGATATTTCCTTGAAGTAGCAAGAGTTGCGTCACAAGAGAGATTAATGGTTTTATTTAAATCGCCTTTTTTCTAGTTGTGTAAAGCCAACCTTGTTATTTTTATTTATTTTTTAAATCCAGTTCCCACACTTTCTAGCTTTTATTTTTATTTTTAAGGGATTACTTTCTGGTGGCTGGTTAGCAGCGTGTAAACATATAAATAATATCAATCAACAAAAGTCAATTTAGAGGATAGACTTATTTTTAATTTGCAATTTTATTTTTTAATTTATAAATTAATTTTTAAATAAATAGTTAATTATTTAATAAATTTTATTTAAAATATTTTAAAATTTTAATTAAGTATTATGATTGTTAACTCTGAACAGACAATAACTATCAAAAGGGTGAAAGAAGCAGCACAGAATTTCTCACCCTTAAAGATTTTTAGTATAAGAAAAAAGATTCTGCAGACTGGTTTTGCTCGTCTGAGCTGCCCAACATATGGTATTCTTTGACTCCTTTTTTATAATAAAATTTAATATCTTTCCTTTTTTTTATTTTTTTTTATAAAGATTTTAACCTAAAAAATAAAAAATTTTATAAAAATCTACTGTTTCCTTAAAAAATGCTTAAGTGGAAGAATATATTATTCCACTCTTAAAGTCTTATAGGCCTTGTTTGATTAACTATTTAGTGCGACTGATGACTGATAGTAGATCATTGTTATTATTAATTTATAGCTGATAATTAATAATTGATGATAACTGATTGATATTAAGTGTTTGATAAAATTATGTTAACTGTTGTTATTGATATGTAAAATAACTAATAAAGGTATGCATCATGTAATTTATTTTATTATTAAAATAATAATGTAATTATTAATTTATTATATATTATTAATTATTTTATTATTAAAATAAATATATAATTATTAAATTGTTATTTCAATAATTTATTTTATTATCAAAATATATAAATAAAAATTAAATATTTTAAAGTAATACAATATCTAAAAGCACTTAAAATATATTCGAAAGTATTATAAATAATATTTATTTAAAAAAATAATAATAATTATTTGCCGATTTGATCTCATAAAAATTGAGAATTGAAATAGGAGATGAGATAAAACAATAGAAGAAATCAGTGTTTTCATTAAAATAGGAACAAGAAAATAAAAATAAAAATACGACAGAAGATAACGTTAGAGTAAATATTTTTTTTAGTCACAAAATAAAATAAAAATATAGTAATTATCAATCAACTCATATTTTATGGTTGATAGATAACAGCTGCTGATAGGTATCCTATCAGCTAACAATCAACTATCTTTTAACTTTTTAAATATTTACCAATTATGTTATATTTGGATGCCAATCATTTATCAGTTGTATTCAATAACTGAATTAAGCACTTCTATAATATCTACAGAAGATCTGTTGATTATGATGTTTTGATTGAATGAGAATTTCTCTGAAGTTTTTCATAATTAATAAGTTATTTTTTGAGAATAAGCTATGAAGATTCATCTTTTAAAAATTATTAGCACAATATAATGTTTACTTAATTAAATAGTAATTTTAAAATAAATAAATAAATCATAATTAATAAATACCTCACTTATAACTTTTAACTCGCTTTAAATAGTTTTTAACTTGTATATCTAACTAAATATTAATGTATTTATAATTTTTTTATTCATAAATAGATTTAATAAATTTGTAAGTCAAAACCAAACACTTTTACTCCCACTCCCTAGTCAAGAATAAAGGTCTGTTTGGTTTAATTGTTGAATAGAACTGATAACTGTTAGTTGATAATTACTACTGTTAACTGATAGCTGATAGCTAGTAATCGATGATAACTGATTTATGTTAAGTGTGTTGTAAAATTATATTTAGTTGTTGCTGTTGATATATAAAATGACCAATAAGGAAATATATTATATAATTTATTTTTATTATTGAAATAAATATAAAATTATAAATTTATTATATTATTTATTTTATTATTAAATTAAATATACAATTATCAAATTAATATATCATATCATTTATTATATTATTAAAATAAAAATATAATTATTAATCTATTATATTATATTATTTATTTTATTATTAAAATAAGAAAATAATTAATTTTTTTAAATAATTAAATAATTTTAAAAATATAGATGAAATAATAAAGTAATTATTATTATTGATAAAGAAAAAATTTATAATTAATTTTAAGTTTTTAGATATAAATAAATATTTTATATTTTATGTTATTAATAAAAGACATTTTAACAAAGTTGAAATATGTTAATTAAAATATTAAAATTATAAATAAAAAATATAAAAGTATTAATAATATTAATTTTTGAGTTAAATAAAAAATGATAATATAGTCAAAATAAAATATCAAATCAAATCAACTATCAATTAATGAGAAATAGCTCTAAAAATAGAGTTAATATAAATTGCAGCTGATGAGTATCATATCAGCTGCCCATCAGCTACCAACTTTTATTTTTAAAATTTATCAAATACTTTAGTTTAACTGTTTGGATGTCTATCAATTATCAGTTGCACCCAATAGGTGAACTAAACATCCCTAGAGAAAATAGAAAATTAACAAAAACGTTATTAACTTTGAGAGATTAGTTAATTAACAAGGATATAAAACAATCAATAATATGTTTTTTGTTACAGTAATAAAAAAATTATTTAATTAATGAAAAATTAGCCATACTACTTATAAATTTATAATATATCACCTGATTCCTTGATTTAAATTAAAAAAAAAAGATAAAAAAATAGGTCAGATGCTTTGACTTGAGATTGTACACTTCACCTACGACTACTCCCGTTACTATTATTAAAAATATTAACAGCAAATCAACAATTCCATTTATGTGAAAAAAAAAAATCCATTTATGTGAAAACAAAAAAAAAAGAGAGAAGGCATTTGGAGTTGAGGGGCAAAAGAGGGAAAGGGCTAATTTTTCCATTTCTTAAGTCTCGATAAAGGAAAATGCTAGCATGCATCCGATTACTAAAATACATTGCAGGGGTTTGTGTACAACTGAATTGATTTGAAATGAAATTTTAATTAATTAAATTATTAATAAATTTTAAAAATTATTAATTTAATTAAAATTAAGAAAAATTAAAATTAAAAATATTTAGTTTATTATTAATTATAATTGAATTAATTAAAAAAAATATATATATATATATTATTAATTATTTAATAAAATATTAATAAAAATATATTTATATTATTTTAATTTATAAAAAATAATAAATATAATTTGATATTAATAAGATAATAATTGTAAGTTAAATATTATTATAAAATCATAAAAATAATAATTATAAATAATATAATATTAATAAAATTATAATTAATAAGTTAATTAATTGAAATTTGGTAATTTTAGTTAGTTCAATTATTAAATTAAAGGTAACTGAACCGATAGTTGAAAATCGAAAATTTTTATTATTATTTAACTAAAAATTGAATCGAATCAAATTTACTCTTACCGAAATAATCGAATTTCATTGATTCAGTTAAGTTATTTCGTTATAACTAAATAATGCATATCATTAATATATTATTCTCAACATAAATTAAGTAACAATGAGTCTCATATTTTATATTTTAAAAATACACAATAATATCTCTAAAAAAAGACTTTCCGTCAAAAAGTGCGTAAGTTTATCCAAGCCAACGTATGTTTAAACCAATTTTAATCTAATGTATATTTTTTTATAAAAAAATAATCCATTTAATTAACTAACAAAAGGGTCCAAACCATTTGGAAAATGTTGATTCTGAAGCCATTTCATTTTATTTTATTGAGGAAATATCTTCATGGTTGCTTAAATAAATTATTTAAATTCAGTATAATGTGTGCAAGCATGTTTAAATTATTTATAAATCTTTTAATTATGATATGAATGAATTGTTTTCTAATGAAAATTAATCCATTACACCATTTTATCATAATAAATTAAAAAAATAATTACAATAAATAAAATTCAGCATAATGTGTAGAAAAATATTTAAAATATTTATACATATTTTTAATCATAATATGAATGGTTTGCTTTGAAATAAATCGTGAAAATGAATTTAATACAATAATATATTTATACATGTTATCGTAACACGTTTAAAAATATAATCACAATAAGAATAATTGTTACTCTTTAATTGATATTATTATTATAGTTAATAATCTGATTGCATATACAGTGCCATAGGCTGTATATTTGTTATTGCATATATATGATTTGATTGGATTGTATATATTAATATAAGATTTCTAAATGTATACGTTAGTATGAATAAGCATTAGGCAAATTGCTTTCAAAAGTCTAATTATGTGGAAGCATAATCCCTTGGACTCTTCTACTGACAAGGACACTTATTGAAACTGATTTAATAGAGCAAAAAAAGGCCCTAAAGGATAAGAAGCCTTGGAATTTTTTGCTTGTATGGTGGAACCCTAATCAATAATAAATAATAATAGAGCCAGTTTGATTAATTAAGTTTGATTTGTTTGTTATATGACAATAGTTTAAAGCCTTAATCAATTGAAAAAAAATAAATGGTTGAAAAGCTTTTCATTTGATAAGTAAGTGAGAGGGAGGGAGAGGCAGGTGGGTAAGGTGACTTCTAAGCCTTTACATGGTCCGTTTTTCTTGTCATCCATATTTGTTGTCCCTCTTCCTTGCAAGCTAATATTAATTAATTAGCAAGGGACTTCACCCAATCCTCAGTTGAGATTGCAATGCGAGTGAGATGGGCGGCCTTATTGAATGAATATATATAGATTAAAATCCCCCATCTCTCTCTCTCTCTATATATATACAACATTATTGCTATGAGATTTGAACTCGAAGGCTTTGATGGTGCAATGGATTACTGTCATCATTTGCCGTGCTTGATGGTTAAATATAACAAAACAGGATTAGTTGAAGTAAGAGATTTTTCACTCGGACGCTTATAATTAGCCTCTCGTATGCACATGAAGGGGTGCAAATTAAATCATGAGTGTGACTTTTATATAAAAGCTGCTACAGCAACTACTGAAGTTAAGTAATTTTTTAGAAAAGAAAAAGTGTTTTTCTTTTTGTGAATGTTGGAATTCGTATTCCCATTCATGGATTTAAGTTAAATTTTTTATGAATATTATTTGTTTGGTGATACTGTTAAAGTTATTATTAGGAAAAATAATTTTAAATATATAATTAAAAAATATTAAAATAAATTAATATATCTTAGTTATAAAAAAAATATTTTTTAATACTGTCTAAAATAGTACATTTTGTTTGAAATGTTTTTTTTTTAATTCTTTTAATTCATGGTCAAACGGGACTTAGAAAAAAAAAAACAATAAATTAATCTTAATTATTATTATAGTGAGAAGAAATAAAGTGAAAAAGAGAAATAACGAATGAATGGATGTGCTTATGGTTGGGTGGAGTGAATTCGAGGACTTTTTTAACATTTCAACAGAAAGACAATCAGATGTCTCACCAAGACATCATGATCCTTCTCAATTGCACGGGCAAGGCCACTTTCTCCAAGTTACCTCATTATCGCAGCAGTGTTTGTAGGATCATTAAAATTCAAGCAGGAAAAACATTTTTTTGAAAAAAAAGGAAAAAAAAAAAAAGCAAGAACTGCATTGCATGTAAAAGGGGCCCACCCTGGGCCTCAGCAAACCAGCTCTATTAATTTATTCCTACCTGAAAAAATTGAAAAACAAGAAATCATGATGGCTCTGTAAAACGATGGATGAGTTCATGGAGAAAAGGCAATTAGCAAGAACCATGTGGTGTTTTGTTCTCTGGAGCTTCTTGTCTTCTTGATGACTCAAATACAAATTTAGCAAACAAAACCCCACTCCCATTACTTTGGGATATCATGCAATATTTACATACAAAAAGTGATAAAAAATTAGACCTATTGGCGGTGTTCATGGGCCGTCACATATATATATATCTGGTTAAGTTTAATTTCAATTGAAATGGTGCACATGCCCATCTTATTTCACCGTTTCTAAAAAGCAAACAAACCCTATAATTGCCATGATTTTGCTAGGCAAAAGTGCAAACAGGAGTAAAGGAGAACCTGTGGCCCACCCCCATCTGCCACAGGAGTTTCCAATGCCTATTACCATGTGCAGGTCCTAAAATGCACCACCTTAAAGGTTGTGCCTGTTATGAGTTTGTACTTCTTAATGGTCTGTTGAGGAAGGAAAAAATAAAAAAGAATAGCTTTGCCTTACCTCTTATCATTTATCAACAACCGTTTGTTTTCATGTTATATGAATGATAATCTTGTAAGCATGTCTTCCAATCTTTTCTGAGTGATGTCCAACCGAGAAATTAAATTTCCTTTCACAGTAACTAAATCAGAGTTCTCATTTTCAAGCAACACACATAAATCTTGTAAGCTCTTTGATTTTTCCCTCAATCACTCAACTTCAGCATATGCTTCGAGAAGGGAACCCTCCAGAATGGTATTCTTCTCCGCAAGTTCCTCCAAATTATCAGTTACAATCTGTAAGTGAGAAACTAATGTGGATTTCTCTTCTATGAGAGATTCACAGGATTCTTCTAATGCCTGTACCTTCTCTCGCACCCCTTCTAGCTCAATGTTCAAATCTGATAATGAATTCTCTAAAAGAGCATTTTCCCCTATAAGTTTCTCCATGATCTCCAGCTTTTCCAAAAGTGCTACATTTTGGCCTCTCTCTCTCTCACAAACCTCTTTCAGCTTTATGTTCTCATCCTGCAAACCCTTCACAGATGACCCAAGGCACTCTGGACTGAAGCCAACTGAATCCACCTGGTCCATGATAGCCTGGTTTTTCTTGTTAATGTCATTTATTTCCTCCTTCAGACAGTAAATCTCTTGCTGAAGAGCATTTCTCTGGTCCAGTCGAAGTTCTACCTCTGCTTCAAGTTTCCCTATCGTCTGCCTTGAGTTTGAAATCACATCTTGCAAATTTTGTATCGTCGAAGTTGAAGATAAGTTGACTTCACTTAGGCCTTTGTTCTCTACCTTGACCTTCTCAACTTCATTTTGTAAACTCTGATTACGAACTTCTAGGTCCTGCAAAATCTCAGCTCTGTTCTGAAGCTCTGCAGCCATAGATCTGAGTTCTTCCTGAGATCGAGAGTGCAAATGCTGCAAAGTCTGAAAAGCAGTTTCATCCTCCACAAATCGCAAGCGCTCTTCTTGTATGCAAGTCCACAGTCTCCTCAACTCCTCCTGCTTCTCTGTAAGTTCTTCACTTTGAGCAGACATTTTCTGTGCCAGAGACTCCAACTCAGAGTGCATAGTCTGATTTGATCTCTCCAACTGAAGACACTTTTCTTCAGCACCCTTCAACTTCACAACTCCATCATCTAACTCAGATTTAAGCCTTTGGGCCTCCTCCTGGGCAAAAGCAAGTTTCTGCTCCAAGCTTGAAATTGTACCCAAGCACTGCTGGTACTGAACAGCAGCAGCTTCCTTCGCTCCAGTTAGCTTGGCAAGCACTTCCTTCAAGCTTTCAACCTCCATTTCAGCTTTATCAGCATGTTCATTAAACCTCCTGGCATCTTCCTCCGCATGCAATATTTTTCTCTCCAGATAAGTTGTCTTCTCTAGACACTGTTCGTACTGCAGAAGAATATCTTCTTTTTCAGCTTCTAATTTAGTCAGTTCCAGCTTAAGCGACTGAACCACAATTTCAGCTTTACAAGAACGCTCATTGAGTTCCTCTGCATCTATCTGGGCATTGGAGATATTGTTCTCCAGATTAGATATGTTGTCCAAGCAGTGCTGGTATTGAAGCAAACTAGCTTCCCTTTCAGCCTCTAGTTTAGTGATGGCTTCCTTCAAAGTCTGAACTTCTGCTTCAGCTTTGCTGGCTTGTTCATTGAGCCCCTTGGAATCCTCTTTTGCACGAGAGACTTCAGACTCTAGATTAAACAATATTTGCAAACTCTGTTGGTACTCAATTAGGCCAGCTTCTAATTTAGCAAAAGTGTTCTTTAAGGTTGCAATATCCTGCTCAGCTTTACTCAGTGGCTCAGAATCAGATCGAACTTGAGCCTTGATATCGTTTTTGCCATCGTCTTGCACACCTTGATATTTCTCTTCCACATCATGAAAACTAAGGCCTTTTCTTGCCCTTCCTTCTCCAGTCCCAAACAAATCATTGAGCTGTTTCAAACACCTTCTGCCAGGAACAGAATCAGATTCTTCAGTAAAAGCTCCATGCTCCTTGAAAGCATGGGAATGTGATGGAGAGATTCCCAAAGCATCCTTTTGCAATTCATCAGAATCAAAAAGTGGACGTATTGGTGGCATGTCAGGTGTACGGGGCTCGCTATCAGCAGAACCTATGGGTGAATCATCAGTTAACATGAAAGGGACTTGGTTGGGGAACGCTTCTGCCATTGTTCGATGTGCTTGAAGGAGCACTCCTGTCGCATGATCATATCTTTCGGCCAAGGCGCGATATGCTCTATAAAATTCTTCAACCAATTTCATAAGCTCTGGGCGTTTCTTATAATACATCTCTGCCCTCCTTGCAAAGGAATCTGCATCTTCTTCAATAAGTTTAATCATTTGTTTGACTTTGACATCCATATCTGCTCAAACGGAAGACAATCGAATTAGGGGAGAGAAACAGAGAGCATCAATTCACAATTAAATTAAGCAAAGAAACTATAGTAGTACAAAATGAAGATGAACTTGTAAATATTGTCAATTTAACATTTTGGAGAAATGCAAAGTCACCATGAGCTAACCTGTGAATTTCTAAATTATTAGTTACAAACAACAGGACCTAATTTGATCTTCTCTTACAAAGTAATTGCAACTTTATTAATCACAAACCATTCATTGTTTCGAAAGCCAATTGAACAGTTATGGATGTAGTTTTAGAAATTGAATGAGGGTTATCAGGCTGACTTTGGTCCTAAATTGCAGAATCCTCAACTCGAAACTATTACGGAGAAATAATGCAGAGTTGACGTAGAATGCAACACCATTCCATCCCGGAGACTGTTTGTTGTTCACAAAATAAATAACTTATTAACAGAACTTCTCTCTTAGAAGGACATTAATAAACATGCCAATAAATGTTTCTTGAAGGAGCGATTACAGTAATAGAGTTATATATTATTTATTGTTATGCCTGATCCACTCAACTTTATAAGGTAAACAAATTTTAAACATATATAATATATAATATTATTTTTAATAATTTTAGTAAATTTTCATTAAAATTAATATAAAATATAAAATTAGTAACAATTTTATATTTTGAATTAATATACATAAAAAGAGTTGAATTAATTATATAGTTTAAAAAAAAAACTTATATAATTTATGTATAAATTTTTTTATATTTTAAATGATACATAAAAATTTGAAATTTACATAAAAATATTTTATGTTTGAATTTTATTAGGTAGCATATGTATTTATAAGAAGAAAATACTCTTAATTTGCAATTATAATTTTAATATTTTTAATGTAATAAAATAATTGTAAAATATCTTGATTATTAAAATTTATATTTTTTGAGATTTATTTTTTTTATTTACAATTATTTGAAACTTTAATTGTGATTAAAAATTATATATACACACACTTAAAATTGACTAATTAAATAAATGATCCCACTAAATAAAATTTTCAGCTTGGACAATTGATAAATTATACATGGATATAATTAATTTAGAAAATAGTTAATTATACTCATTGCTTGCATATTTTGGAAGAATTAATGTTATTTTTATTCAAAAAATACCATAATAAAGTATAATTAAATTAAAAAAATAATTTTTAGGGTGACAATATCATAAAAATTTATTGAAAATATAATAAAATAAAAAATAAAATATTTCTCATTATTTATAATATAATAAATAATAAAAATTATTTAAAGTGGCTTATAATTAAATTAAAATAAATTTTCAAGAATCCATATATATACTTAAAGAGAGGGTTGGGGGCCATGGCCCCACTAGCCCCCTTTCCTCCGCCTCTGGACGCACCATCTCAGGGATGGTTCTTCTAAAAGTTTGGTCCTTTTACCAAAATAGGGACACTTGGCCTAATGGAGAATTAAAAAAGAGAGGACAGGAATCCCAAGCCACATGTGAATAAACTTTTAACATTCTAAACGCACTAAATGGAAATATAATAAATGAGACATTGAATATAACTAACTAAAAGGGAGAAAGGCAAACGCAAACAGAGGCAGACAAGGAAAAATGGAAATTTTTGGATACCATTAAAGTACATCAGCTAATAGGTTACTCATTTAATTCCTCACATTTTACTACCAAATGCGTGGTCCAATTCGCCCATTTATCATAGCATGTAAATATGAAGATATACTAGCCACAAATGATACAGAGAATACAGATTTAAGCTCAAAATGCAATAAGATAGCCTCTTGTACATTTTGAAGAATGAATAATTTATTTCCATTTTCAAAATTTTAAAGCTATGGTTTCACACAATTTTTAAGTGGTTTAGCCAATTTCATCATCTTTTCGGATTTCTTTAATTTTGTTTCCTTTTATGGCCAGTTGCAAAATAGTGGCTGATAGGTGCTTGGAATCTCACTTCCGTTCATAGATGTTGTGCCGCAACAAGCAGCACGAAGCACCAATATTCATTAACAGTAATTCTCACATTTTTAACTATCTACTAACATTAAGAAAACATTTCTTTCTTTTTCCTGGATGAAGATAATTTATTCACATAAATTGTAACAGAGACAATATTTTGTTGGTGTTGGCTATGAAATTTTCCAAATAGTTAGACCACACTCTTAACTCAGCAAATATAACAAACCACAAACCTTTTATGCACCAAATAAAAAAAGAACCAACAAAAAATTACAGACTATCAATGTCTATGAAACCAGTTAAGATTTGAGACAGTAGTTCCTTTATTTAAGATGAATGAGCAGCAAAGGTGGACATTTATATACTACATTTCTCCATTCCACAGACAACCTAACCATTCTCATGCTGCCACATATATAGAGACGTGGGCATCATTCATACATGTAACCCTTTTATTTGATGAAGCAAAATTTGAACGGGGAATGACTAATTCCTCTTATTATCATCATAATTCAACTCATTGTTTCAGTATCATTATAATCAAATAATAGCGAGGCCACATCAGAGATTTCACATTGCCTTCAAACTGCCTCAAGTCTATTAAGTCTACAGCTATGGAATATTTCTATTCAACTGCTATAATGCCACAATATAAGCCTAATAAGTTATAACTTAAAATGCATAAACTCCGTAGGGAAGCCTAAATGAGCATAGAAACACAAAACTGGTACCTGTAAGATTCTCCTGAAGCCATTTTGAGTTTTTGGGGCTTATGTGGCTGTCCCACCACCAGGAATACATACGTTTAGAATCTGCTTGCGACACAGCTGCCATGGCTCAATCCAATAACACTACCACTTTCTAATTCTGATCATAAGAAACTAGTATCCTCCGAATGATTAAGGATGATCCAACAAAGAACCAGATGTATTCGACCAAAATCCAATCAATTAAAACACGCGATGGCTAGTATAAAACTTTTCGTGTCTCACTCCTTGCATCTGGTCAACAACATTAATAAGCAAAACATGAGATAAATCAGTTTCCTGATCGATCAGAACAAATAATTCGATGAGATCAGATTAAAGCAATCCGGATACGAAATTTAAAAATCATAATAAGTAATTAAACAAAATACCTGATGAGCATATTTGTGCATAAAAAAGTAACCACTATCTTCAGAATTCGGGAAAGAAACCTGATCAAAGGAACACTATCACAAAATCAAAACAGCCAAAAGGAAGAGTTAGACGGAGAGAAATTTGATAAAATTGAAAAAGAAAAAAAAAATAAAAGATAGCTTCAAAGAAGCCAAAATTCAGTATTTGATCAGTGAAATATACACAACTGTACGATCCTACACTCCAGATGGCACAAAACAGCAACTAGCCAAAGTTTCAAAAGGAGAAAAGAAAAGAAGAAGAAGAAGAAGAAGAAGAAGAAACTTGATCAAACGGCTAAGAATAAAAAAAATGCACAACTCCTGCAAAGAGCTACATGATCATATTGACCGAATCCTGATGCTTTAAAGATTTTTATTTTTTATTTTTTTACAAAAAAAAAAAAAAAAAAAAACTCACAAGAAGTTCTTTATTCTTTGAGTAGCTGCATGTTTTGATGTTCCTTGGCAAGTCTAATCCATGTCCGTTAGATCTCTATTCGTCTCTCTGAAACTCGCTTCTTCTTCTCTCTGTTTGCTGTTAGCTTGCTTTTTTCGCGGTTTGTTTGATGCTAAGAGAAAGAAAGAGAGAACTGCCCCACAAGCATGCAAACACCATACGTGTGGCGTGGGACTAAAAAATAATAATAATAAAAACACTTTAAATCTCTTTTATTTATTATATTTTAAAAGTAGAAAAAGAAAACTTTTTTTCTTTATTTTTACTTGGGATGAATTAAGATTATCAAAATTTAATCTTTTGATATTAACACAATAAATTTGCTTTATTAGTGTCACGTGTCAAATGTTTTTAACAATCAACGATTTTATTTTCAAGCTGAGAGGTTAGTGATCTGTTTTTTTCAGATGAATTTAATTTAATACAAAAATTAAAATATTTAATTTTATGCATTAAAACTCTTTTTTTTATTGTAAATAAAAGTATTTTATTTTTATCAAAAAAAAATATTTCTTAATGTCGAACATAAAAATGGTAATATGGAATTGATAATTTCCTTGTCAAAGCAGTAAGAGCTGCCTCACAAGAGAGATTAATGGTTTTATTTAGGCCGTCAATCTCTTTCTATTTTTCTACTTCTGTAAAGCCAATCCTGCTTTTGAGCGGAAAGCGCGTGGGCGATTGTTATTTTTATTTATTTTTTAAATAGAACTGCTGTACAGTACCCACGCTTCCTCGATATGTTTTTTTTTTTTTTAAGGGATTACTTTCTAGTAGTAGGATAGAGTAGAATTCGATTCAAATTAAAAAATTAAATTGAATTGAATTAATTTAGTTTAATTGATTTGATTTTAAAATTTAAATGGTTTGATTTTATATTATAAAAATTTCAGTTATTTTGATTTTGTTCAGTTTTGAAGAGAAAAAAATCGATTAAACCAAACCGAATTGAATAGTAATTTATATATTCAAATTGAATCAAATTGAATAGAATTGATTTATTTTTATGAAAAATTTATGAATTATATTTAATTATATATGTATTAATTGTTTAATTTCATTGATTAATGGTTATTAGGTTCAAACTAAAGTTAAAATTAGACCAAATAACTTGAAAATCATGTCTAAATTAAAAAATAAATTAAAAATCAAACTGATCGATTTAAATCAAACCGAACTGAAATAAAACGATTCGATTCGATTTAATTTTTCAATCATTTTAATTCGGTTCGATTTTTAAAATTTAAAATTTTATTTTTATAATTTAATTCGGTTCAATTCGGTTCAAATCGAATGCTCACCCCTATTTTTTACTGGCAGGTTAGCAGCATATAAATAAATAAATAGTAGCAATAAAAAAAAGTCAAATTAGATGTAGACTAATATTTAATTTATATTTTATTTTTTAATTTACAAATCAATTATTTTATAAAATTTACCTAAAATATTTTAAAATTTTAATTAAAAAATATTTAAAAATAACTTAATTTACTATAGTAACAAAAAAATATATGATTAAGTGATGTAATTATTAACTTTGAATAGACAATTACTGTCACAAGATTGAAAGTAGTACAGAATCCCCTGCAGACTGGTTAGGCTCATCTGGACCACCCAACTTCTTATAGTATTTTTGAGGTATTATAATGGAATTCAGGAGTAATATTTTATATCCAATTTAGTTGGATAATTACTTTCACTTAACCTTGTAAATCTTATTTATTCTCTTTCTTTATCTCCTTCTTACAGAAAAACCTTAGACTGAAAATTAAATAATGTTGTAGAAATCTCCCACTTCCCTAAGAATTGCTCAAGTAAAAGAATTTGTTCTTATACTTTTGAACTCTTTTAATATTTACAAACGATCTGTTGATTCTAATGCTTAGATATGATAGAATTGCTGTGAAGTTTTTTGTAATTAGTAAGCTATTCTCTAGGAATAAGCTTTTACTTATTCACCTTTTAAAAATTATTAAGATAATATAATCCTTATTTAATCATATAATAATTTTAAAATAAATAAATAAATTACAACTAAGAAGTATTTTACTCATGACTTTTAATTTATTTTAAATAAATTTTAAATAACGAATTTTAACCTAATGTATTTTTTGGAAAAAAAAAATCTACTTAATCAACTAACAAAATGGGTCCAAACCATTTGGAAAATGCTCATTCTCAAGCCATTTTATTTTATTTTTATTGTGGGAGTAGCTTCATGCTCGCTTAAATAAATTATTTAAATCAGTGTAATGTGTATAAGCATGTTTAAATTATTTATAAATCTTTTAATCCTGATATAAATGAATTGTTTTTTAATGAAAATTAATCCATTACACCATTTTATCATAATAAATTAAAAAAATAATTACAATAAATAAAATTCAGCATAATATGTAGAAAAACATTTAAAATATTTATAAATATTTTTAATCATGATATGAATGGTTTGTTTTGAAATAAATCATGAAAATGAATTTAATACAATAAAATATTTATACCATCTTATCATAACACGTTAAAAAATATAATCATATTAAGAATAATTATTATTCTTTAATTGATATTATTATTATTAATATAACTCATCAAAATATATATAATTAATCAAGTAACTTAAGCTTTTTGATAGCGCATGAGTTTAATGATATTTAATGGTTATAATTATGCATTATAAATAGAAATATAATCCTACAATTATATTAGCTACAATTATAGTTGACTTACCATAACTAACCATTATCTATATTTTATTTAGAGGGATCAGATCATTTATGGAGGTATGTTATTTCTCCTTAATCAATCAACATATTATTCTCTTATATCAGTTTTAACTTGAGCATCGAAGGGTTCTCACCAGATTCATATCCGGTGGATCTTTGACTCATTTATTTTTTGTTTTACAAGTCCATATTCACAAAAAATTTTTATGGACCACAATAGTTGCGTCGTCTATAGAAAATGACACAAGAAGTTGTATCTCTCCCTTATATTCTGGACTCAAAATTGGAGAATGAACCAAGTGCGAGGATGACTTGTGGTTTGCAATAACTCAGCTAAAAATTTTTTTATCATGTTCAAGAAATTTCTAAATTTACTCAGGTACAATCTAAAAAATTTATTTACAATCCATGAGTTTTATTTTAAATTTGCAAAAGGGTTATATATCCTATTGAACGATCAATCAATGACATTTTTCTTATAGTGAGTATAAATGCTTTATCATTGCATCACTCTTTCTTCTTTGCTAGGACGTGCCAATACATAACTCATGTGCTTCAAGCGATATTTTAATATTTTATTTTACAAAGATTTGACATTAAGAAAAAAAGAAAAACATCACATTTTCAATTGCTATGGAGTATTTTTTTAATAGTTTGATAATTGACGGGAGATCATTGTGAAGTTTCAGAACTTTCAAATTATTTGAACTTATAAGAATTCTTATTTAATAATTTTTATTTATTTTACAAATTTATCAATATTTATATGGTAAGGAAACAATCTCAATTTATGCTAATAGCTATAAAAGAGCCATAATCAATAAGTCCATCGCCGCACCTTCAGTTCTGTATTTTGGGCAATTGCTATGTTTTGTTGAAAACTACCTATAATACTTTCAATCAATATTATATGAATTTTAGTCAATTTTTTTGACACAGAATTCTATTATTATCAAAATTAAATTCATTGTTTGACTTTAAACGAATAGAAATTATGATTGTATTTTAGTTTAATGGGACTTAAAAAAATTATATGATTTTAAAAATTACTTTTTAGAATTATTTGAAGGCAATAGCATAAGCTCCATTAGATTAAATTATAGTCCAAGTTTATCTTCAAGATGAATGGCAATTAGAGACACCTAAAATTATTTTAAAATTTATCACTCTAATTTCCATGACCTAGCATTACTTTTGATTTATATTTAGCTTATACTTATTGTAATGCAGAATTTAGATGTGATTAAAATTAAAATTCATTTTATAACTATGTATATATGAATATATGTTTATGAATAATATATCACTCTCAAATATTTTTTAAACATGAAGACCTTTTTTTTTTTAATCAAAATCATTTGGTAAATTCCCCTAGAAATGTACATTATACATTCCATTTTTAATACTATTTATCGAGGAAATCGTAGATAAGTTTAAAACATGCATTATATGTATTATTTTTGCAGATATATTTTAAGGGATGTCACTACAAGAAAAAAGAAAATTAGAAACCGAAAATTCGATTTCAAAACATTGAAAATCAGTTTTTAATTTTAATTAGAAACCGATTTGAAACCGAAATAATCAGTTTACAATTCGTAGGTTTCTAAATAAATTAAAAACAGAATATTACATCCGTTTCTAAATCTAAAACCAATTTGAAACAGATATTTTCATTTTAAAATTAGAAACCGAATAACTTCGGTTTCAAAATCTGTTTCGAGTTAAAAACCAAAATATATCATTTTCTAGTAATCTAAAATGGATTTCCGTTTTCAATTAGTTTCTGATCGGAACAAACATGAAAACACTTTTTAAAACCGAATATATTCGATTTTTAAATTAAAACAAAATTTCTATTTCCAATCTGTTTGTAAGTATAATAAAATAAAATAAAATCATTTTATTTTCAAACCAAATGCTTTTCTATTTCAAATTAGAAATGAAAATTTAGTTTCTAATCCATTTTTAATTATTGTAAAAATTTTTATTTTTATTTATTTAATGCATTATTTCTTATATTGAAGCATATAATATATTATCAAATCTCAATAATACAAGAAAATTAAAGATTCTATCATAGACAAAATAAATAGAACATTGGAGAAAAGGATATCCTTGTTAAATTATAAAGTTCATAAATTTAATACATGCAAAGAAAAGTATACACATGCATTGCAATTGAAACAATAAGAAATCCAATATAGACTCCAACCTACAAACTCAGTATTGGGCGATAATGATATCGCAATAAATATAGACTAAAATATCACAAAAGTGAACCAAATCAAGTCTAGCCATATTTTCTTGGTAAATACCCATGCTAGCAAGAAGATCTAGACCATTCCACTCCATATTTGTTCATGAATATTCTAGTCCCATAACAATATCCCTTCAAACATTAATTATGCTCCCTTGTCAAATCAAGGAGAAAGCCATAATCTGCATCAAGGAAAAGCACCTCAATGAGTAAAAGTGAATGCAACATTACTCTTAAGCAAATAGAAAGCAGGACAATTCCCTTTCCATTAGTTCAATATAAAGGACTTAAATATGAAAATTTACAAGTGTCAGTAATAGCAAATATTAGTTCAATATAAAGGACTTCAAGCATTAATGTGTTGATTGGAAACTAAGCTCACAGATAAGCATACATCTGAATATTATGGTGCTAGTGTTGAAGACATTTCCAATAATGACCATAAACCAGTTAGTTTCCACAACTTAGATTTTACATACATATTCAACTAACAACTTAGATTATACATGTATATTCAACTAATAAACCAATGTAAATCAAAGAAACACTATCAACTCGTCCAATTGCAGCTTTGGCATCTCAAAATGAACAATGCCTCCAATTCAAGGACGAAAATCAATATATATATCCAAAAATATAAAGAAACTAACTGCAAAAAAGCAAATGGCTTTTCTCAAAGACAATTATAGCTTAGATATAGCAATTTAAGAAATGAATCCTATGTTCCATTATAGCTTAGATCACAACAATAAATCATTTTGATTCAATAACCTATGAATCAATTCACATTTACCATATGATGCTATTCTAAACAAAAAATCATTTAATATGAGAAATCAAAGAATCAAAACATGATGATAACTAAATGATCAAGCATCAAATCTGAACATTTTATAGCTATATAATTTCTTCCTCTATTCACAAAACAATTGACAATAGCAGTTCAAGAAATTAGATTTGAATTCAATTTGTTTTAAATTTTATTAATTTTTGAAAGAATTTAAATTATAAATTGATTTAAATTATTTATTAGGTTATCATATAAAAAGAATTACAAATTAACTTTTAGTTAATTTATAAGTTATAAATTCTTTCAAATCAAAATATTAATTAAAAAATTTAATTAATTTAGTTTTCATGCCAAATTTTAAATCAATTAGAATAAAAAAGAACTATCCATTAACATAAGCTAAAAAAGAATTAAATGATTCCCAGGATTAGACTTACTAGATTGGTGTTCTCAATCCAATATTGTTGTTTCATACATCAGTGAGTGATTTATTGTATTAGGGAAATCACCCAAAAAAAAAAAAAAAAGGCTATGACCAGCTGTAACATAAACAGATACCACCATATCATTAAACTTGTCAATTGCTTTCAAGAACCTGTGACAAAGATGCAATCAAGAAATTTATTAGGGTCCTATCACAGTAATCAGGAAATTGAAATAAGGAAAAAAAAATATAGAGCAGAAAGAGAGTACAAATGATAGTAATAGGAAGCCAACAAGCATAGTGAATAAGGGATGCAAAATAGAAGCTAACAACTAAATCATGAAGCATACTAGCAAAGGCTCAAAACACTTCCATACACACCGTAAACTTGACTAAAACAAGCAAAAATAGAATTTCTCTTGCATTTCCTTTATGGATTCTCTGCTGTATGCTCTTTGCTATGGGCAAAACGATTTCACAACACAAATAAAATTTGAGCACCTTGTTCACAGGCCTGAACTCATGCAGAATCCAGTAAACCTCCTAGGATTAAATCACTGATGTATGAAATAGCAATACTAGATCACTAAAAAGTAGAAACACCAAGCTCAATTTATATATCCCATCAATCTCCATGTGGATTAAGGACAAACAGAAGTTTAGAATGCCATCAAAAAAATATCATTTAATTTAAATAAATTCTATTTAATAGAATTTTATTTCTTAAATATAATTTTAATTTCGTATTAAAATTAAAAATTTAAACATAATACTGAAATTAATCTATTTAATTAGGACTACCTCCCATTTGAAGTAGCAATTTCATCATTCTATAATTAATAAGCAAATATCATCATATAATTTCTTTGTTAACGGAAGATAACAACATTAACTACTAAATGCTAATTACAAAGGACAAAGCACGTGAACTGTTGTAAACTTAAATGGGGAACTGGAGTTACCTTGTGTGACAGCCAACAGGCTTGTGGTATCAAACGCTATCCTCATGAAGATAAGGGTAACACCACAGCCACAGGTTTCCGCCACTACTAAAGCCATAGTCTCAACAGCCCTCAACGCCCTCCTTGGGACATAGCAAAGTAGGAACCAGAAAATGCTTCTATAATGGCACAATTTCTCATCCTCTTCCCTCTCTTCGCCTCAAAACCCCCCTTCGGCTTCACAGCTATGCCCCCACCGCCACCACCATTACTAACAAATACTCCATATCTGACGAGGACCTCAAGTCCCGAGGCTTCCTCCTCCGTCGCACCATCTCCAACCTTAATCTCGACCACCTCAACTTTGTCTTCATGGCAGTCGGGTTCCCCAAGCGTGACCCGGAGAAGATCAAACTGGTGTTGGAGAACACGAACTCACGTTTTTTTCTCTGGTTAGGAAAGGGGAGAGCACATGAGAGATATGAGGCGGCACAACACTACAGGAGAAAGTATTAGGGTTTGCTAAAACAAAAAAAGAACAATTTATACTAGAGATTAGAGGGTCAAGATCTGGTTTGGATAGCTTGGACGGTTAAGATCAGGGGAGGGGCTTCTTTGATGGGTTTAGTAAGTTCTTTTGTAACAGCCTGATCCTTCTCCAGTTAGTATTGTCCGCTTTGGCCCATGGGCCTCACGGATTTGTCTCTTGGGAGGTTTCATTCCCAAAAGCGCGCTGACCAGGTGAGGAAGGCTCCACATATATGACCCAAATATTTTCTTCCCGTTTCCGATGTGGGACACGAAGTTTCCACCCCAGTGCGTAGCTGGTTGAACAAGCACGTCCCAACCCCATCCCTGGGTCATGACAAGCCCACCAGCTTCCGCCTGGTGCGTCCTCGCACCACACACCGTACTAGAGGGAGTCCAGCTCTGATACCAAATTGTAACAGCCCGATCCTTCTCTAGTTAGTATTGTCTGCTTTGGCCCATGGGCCTCACGGATTTGTCCCTTGGGAGGTTTCATTCCCAAAAGTGCGCTGACCAGGTGAGGAAGGCTCCCACATATATGACCCAAATCTTTTCTTCCCGTTTCCGATGTGGGACACGAAGTTTCCAACCCAGTGCGTAGCTGGTTGAACAAGCACGTCCCAACCCCATCCCTGGGTCGTGACATCTTTGGTTCAATTTAAAACCATGTAGGATTGAACCAAATTATATGGTAGATTTTGGATTTAAGAGGAAGAGGGCAAAAGTGGCTATGAAAATAAAAAGAGGGGGTATTTTTATTTTATTTAAAAAAATTGTAATTACAAATCAATCAAAATTAGTTTTTAATTTGAAGTAGAATAGTTTTGAAATAAAAAATAATTGATTTCTAAATATAATTATAAATACAATAATTTTTGAAATCATAATAAATTGGTTTTTAAATATAAAAAGAAAATAATTTCATTTTGAAATCGAAAGAAATCGATTTCTAAATTAAAAAAGAAATTAGAAACCGACTACAATTGGTTTCTAAATTGACTTTAAATTTATGAAATAGAATATAAAATAAATATATTTTGAAACCGAAAATATCGGTTTCTAAGTGTAAATAGAAATTAGAAACTGACACGTATCGGTTTCTATTTTATACTTTAAAATTTGATATATAAAATAGAAATTATAATCATTTTGAAACCGATATAAATCAGTTTCTAAATATAAAAAGAAAATAACATCATTTTGAAATCGATATAAATCGGTTTCAAAATATAAATAGAAAACAACATCATTTTGAAACCGAAAGCAATCGGTTTCTAAATTAAACAAAAAGAAATTTGAAACCGACTAGAATCGGTTTCTAAGTGTAATAGCAATTAGAAACCGATAGGTATCGGTTTCTATTTTTTAATTTTAAATTTAATAAATAAAATATAAATTATATTAATTTTGAAACCGATATAAATTAGTCTCTAAATAAATAGAAAACAATTTCATTTTGAAACTAAAAGCAATCGGTTTCTAAATTTAACAAATAAATTAGAAATCGATGAGAATCGGTTTTTAAATTGACTTTAGAAATCAGTTTCTAATTGGTTTTTAAATCAATGCTAAATTTGTTGTGCAAAATTTAAAAACCAATTAAGTTTCGTTTCAAATTTCGGTTTCAAAACCGTTACTAATCGGTCTCTAATATATTTAACCTGTTTTATTCAATTTCCATTTCAAAAGCCGTTTTAAATTACAAATCGATATAGATTCGTTTCAAAATTCGATTTTTGTTTCGATATTTTCTTGTAGTGTGTTTAGCCCATCCACGGTGATAGTCCACCAAACTAAATAAACTGAGAGTGCTTGACCTATATACAGCGATAGTTCGTCAGGCTAAATAAATTGAGGGTGTTTAGCCAATCCATAGCGATAATCTGCCAGGCTAAAAAATCTAAGGGTGCTTAGCTCATTTACGGTGATAGTTACTAGGCTAAAATAAATGGTGTTTAGTCCATCAACGATGATAGTTTGCCAGACTAAATAAAATGAGGGTATTTAGTCTATTAACAGTGATAGTCTACCAGACTAAAAAATCTAAGGGTGCTTAGTCCATCAACGGCGATAGTCTACCAGGCTAAAAAATCTAAGGGTGCTTAGTCCATCAACGGCGATAGTCTACTAGGCTAAAAAATCTAAGACTAAAACAAATGTACTTAGCCTATCTACAACGATAGTTTACTAGGCTAAAAATAAAGGTGCTTAGCCCATCTATGATGATAGTTCGGCTAAAACAAATGTGCTTACCCCATCGAAAATGATAGCCCACAAAGCAAGCAAATTAAAAGTGCAAGTCCACCTGATGAATAGTTTACCAAACTAAGCAAATCGAAAGTGCAAATCCACCTAAGGCAAAAATTCTACCATTATCAAGTTTATCAAGACAATAGCCTGCACTTTAAAAAAAAAAATTAGGACAATGACTAAAGCTTCGACATATAAACGAACCTAAAGATTCATACTCAAGAGGAGGACTAATGATATAGCTCATCAACATATATATAATTAATTCAGTAACTCAAGTTTTTAGATTTATAAGCCTGATAATATTTTGTGGTTCAACTGCAAGATTCATTTAATTTGTTTAACCACCGTAAGATCTACTCAATAAAAGGAAATAATCTTGATTAAAGATAAGCAATCTTAGTAGGATTGCTAATTATAGTAATGCACTATAAACAAAAATATAATCCTATCATTATGTTAGCTAATAATATCCATATAATTACATAGTTGACTTACCATAACTAATTACTGTCTATATCCTATATAAAGAGATATGTTCTTTCTCCTTAATCAATCCAATACACTATTCTCTCATTTCAGCTCTAATTTGAACGTCAGAGGGTCTTTACTGAGTCTATACATGATGAACCTCTGACCCATTTATTTTTCATTTTGCAGGTCCATGCTCACAAAAAATTTCCATAAATCACAACAATTATAGATAATAATCTGATTGCATATATAGTGCCATAGTCTATATATTTGTTATTGCATATATATGATTTGATTTGATTGTGTATATTAATTATCATAAAAGTTGAAGAATATAAGATTTCTAAATGTATACGTTAGTATGAATAAGCATTAGGCAAATTGCTTTCAGAGCATAATCCCTTGGACTCTTCTACTGACAAGTACACTAACCTAAACTGATTTATTAGAGCAAAAAGAACCCTAAAGGATAAGAGGCCTTGGAATTTTTTGTTTGTTTGGTGTAAGCCTATTAAATGATAAATAACAATTGAGTCAGTTGAGTTTGGTCTTATCAGTCGTCCAAATAAGGCCACTAGTTCTTGAGACTTTGTTTGTTATATAACAATAATTTAAAGGCTTAATCAATTGAGAAAAATAAATGGTTGAAAAGCTTTTCATCTGATAAGTAAGTGAAAGGAAGAGGTAGGCGGGTAAGGTGACTTGTAAGCCTTCACATGGTCCATGTTTCTTGTCATTGATATTTGTTCTTTCCCTTCCTTTCAAGCTAATATTAATTGGCATGGGACTTTACCCAATCCTAAGTTGAGATTGATATTTATTTCACCTTGTGAAAATGATCCAGTTCTGAATCACTAACTCAAATTTGCAATGTGAGTGAGATGGGTGGCCTTATTGAAAGGGACATTTGTTTCATGTAGTGTTCTAAAATGATATTTATAATGATATATATAACCTTACTCATGAGGTGAAATATATAAATTAAAAGAATATTTATCTTAATTTATGAAAATCAGTTTATAAATACCTAATTCAAGATTATAACATTTAAAATTTTAAACAATTATGTGTTTAGTTAAAACGTTTATATGTGACTAATAACCGTTAATGTATTTAGTAAAAAATAGATTATAAGTATATTTATTATTAAAATGATTAAAAATAATATTAAATAAAATTTATGATAAAATTTTAAAAATTAAAGAAAGATAATGTAATGAATTTTTTTTATCAAATTAACCTATAAACAGAGAGTTTAGAAGCAATAAAATAAAAAATTTTGAGTAGAAAAAATATTATTGCTATGAGATTTGAATTCGGAGGTTTATGGTTGAGTGGAGTAAATTCAAGGACTTTAACATTTCAGCAGAAAGACATTCAGATGTCTCACCAAGACATCATGATCCTTCTCAATTGCACGGGCACGGCCACCTTCTCCTAGTTACCTCATTATCGCAACAGTGTCTATAGGATCATTAAAATTCAAGCAGGAAAAACGAATTTTTTTTTTTTTTTTTTTTCAAAAAAAGCAAGAACTGCATTGCACGTAAAAAGGGGCCACCCTGAGCCTCAGCAACTTGCCAGCTATATTAATTTATTCCTACCTGGAAAAATTGATAAAGAAGAAATAATGATGGCTCTCTAAAACAATGGATGATTTGATGGAGAAAAGGCAACTAGCTAGAACTACGTGGTATTTTGTTCTTTGGATCTTCTTGTCTTCTTGATGTACAAATTTGGCAAACAAAAACCCACTCCCATTACTTTGGGATCTCTTGCAATATTTACATACACGAAGTGATAAAAAAGACCTATTCCGGTTAAGTTTAGTTTCAATTGAAATGGTGCACATGCCCATCTTATTTCACCGTTTCTAAAAAGCAAACAAATCCTATAATTGCCATGATTTTGTTAGGCAAAAGTGCAAGCAGGTGTAAAGGAGAACTCAGTGACCCACCCCCACCTGCTCCCAGAGCTTCCGATGCCCATTACCATGTGCAGATCCTAAAACGCACCACCTTAAATGTCGTGCCTGTTATGAGTTGTACTTCTTAATGGTCTGTTGGGGAAAGAAAATATAAAAAAGAATAGCCTTGCCTTACCCCTTATCATTTATCAACAGCCGTTTGTTTTCATGTTATATGAATGATAATCTTGTCAGGCATATGAAAGATGAATAGATGCTAAGTATGTGTTCTGGTTTGGACATATTTATTTGCTATTTTATGCATAGATGTACGTATCTTGAATCATATATTAAAAATATTTTAAAGTTTATTGGCTTGATAATGTATCTAATTTCATGTTTAACATACCTAACTATTATTAATATTTTGTCACTTTTTTTTTTTTAATTCTATCACTTATTTGATCTTATAAGCATACGGTTTATTTCATTTTGTTTTATTCTTCCCCTTGATATGTTTGAAATCCAATTGAAGTAAGAAGGAAAGTTAGAATTACCAATTTTCCCATTGCTGCTTTAATCCAATTGCTCAATCAAACAATCACCAACCTGCAAATGCCAAAACTCTTTCAAAGAACAGAACTCTCAATGGCCAATAGGACGGTCCAGGCCTAACAAATTACCTGAAAATGTCAATGGGTTCGGCCCAAATTGTGTGATTTGGCTTCAAAGGTCTATTTCCTTTAGCCCTGGGTTGATTATTATCCACAAAATCCAAAATGCTGTTGCTTTATAAAAGAAAATCTGTTTCTTGGGCCAAGCATGGTGCAGCGGATGGAAGCCCATTCCCTTTTGTCACAAAAGAGAAAGGAAAACAAAAACTAGGCTCTTATTACTTTATTTACCTTTTATTATTTTAGTTATTAAATAAATTATTATTAATTGTAATAATTAATTACAAAATAAAATTTATTTTATTAAAAAAAAATTAATCACAAATTTTCCTATATCATAATTTCAAGAGGAGCCACATGTGCGCTGTGCCAAACTGCTTTGCAGTAAGCACCTTAAATATATCTCTATCCAATCATCTGTGTCCACATCACATTATTATTCTTCCCTTCTTCCAAAACTACCCCTCACTCATGCTTCGAAATGACCTAAAAACCAAAACATCCGCCGTCTTTTCACGTTATTTAATGATCTTCGCTCCGCTCAAAACACTTGGTTCAGACCTCTGTAACATTGGCGCAAAATCATGGCGTCGATGGCATCGTTCGTCCGAAGAAATTCCACCTCAAGCCCTTCCTCCTCCAAGTATGACGACTACTCTCCATCGAATCTCCTTCTCATATCAATGAAACGACACAGCGCATGGAGAGAATCTTGGTTGCGAACCTAGGTGAAATTGCTTGCAGGATCATGGGAGCCGCGAAACGCCTGGGGATTCGAACCGTCGCCGTTTACAGCGACTCTGGCAAAGACTTGCTTCATGTTACATCAGCTGACGATGCGGTTCATATAGGGCCGCCTCCGGCGAGATTTAGTTATATGAATGGTTCGTCGATTGCTGAGGCTGCCATTCGTACTGGTGCTCAGCTGAGCAGTGCCAGGCTATCGAGAAATTCTAGAAAGTGAGAGTGACTAATTATTTTAAGTCAAACAAGTACTCTTGTGTTATTTTCTTTTTTTACTACAAAGCAATGAGTGTCTTTTTGATTGAATGAGCGTTTCTGTTAATTGCAAAGTTGCATAACGTGATTTAATCTGTTAATTACGTGCTAATTGCCTCAATGCGCCAAAGAGATGATTTAATTTTACACTTTTGTGTTGATGATCACGCTATCGTTTGAGAATTTTGTGGCTTTTATTTGCGTTTATATACATGATATCGTTGCTTAATTAACACACACATATTTTTTTTTTTCTCTAAAATTCTTTTATATGACGTTCAATTGATTCTCCTCCTCCCCGCCGGTGGCTTTTTACTGTGGTTTGGACTCGGCCTTATTCATTGTTGTTCGTTTTATATTTTGGCGGTGAATGAATGCACATTTAATTTTTAATCTTAAACTTAGCTAATGGTTCCAAACTAGTAGGATTGCTACGCGTGTTCTTTTTCTTGACTCTTTTCTTCTATTTGGTAATAGTATCATCAGTAATTTCAGACATTTTGTGGTACTTGTTTTTTTTATCAACATCTAATGCATTATTGAAATCTTAATCGTCTTGTTTTGTGATGCTTTGCTCCATGAAAGTATAGACAGATTATGCATGGGTGATTGGTTATTATTTTTGTCATATTCAAGAGTATGCTGTTCAGTGTGTGTGGAAATCTTCTTTTGAATATTGGACTGTCCACCCAGGATATGGTTTCTCATCAGAGATTGCTGACATTGCTAAACTTTGTGAAGATAAGGGTTTTACAATTATTGGCTCTCCAGCCTCAGCGATTCAGGACATGGGAGAGAAAAGGTACCGCTACTTTATAACTGACTCCATTTTTTCCCCTCATCTGATAGGTTTAGTGTTCAGGCTTTATAAATGCATTTCATGCTATCTGGTCCTTGGTACTTCATTACTGGTCAACATGGTAAGATGTGCTTGAGTTTTCTCTGTCTTTGTGCTAGCCAGAATTTTCTATGATTGTTTAGAAAACTTGACTGTTTTTTGTTGATTTTTGTTATATATTGTGGTAGTGCATCTGAGAGAATAATGGGTGCTGCAGGGGTGCCATTTGTCCCAGGCCATCATGGCAGTGAGCAAGATATTGAACTCATGAAGTCAGAAGCAGATAAAATTGGATACCATATCTTGATAAAGCCAACCTATGGAGGTGGAGGAAAGGTATGCCATTTTCTTGCAACTTAAATTGTTTTCATACCATCAGCAACTGATGTTACCTAAGCTATTGATGATATGTTGGGGTATTGGAATATGCATCTATAATCTATAATCGTGCACATGTTGATGAAATATTACTAAAATAACTACTTTTGGGACGTTTTCTTTAAAAAAAAAAAAATCCTTGCTCAGGGAGGAAAATAATATGTGAATCAGGTTTTTCTTGTCAAGTTGATATTTATTTCTTTGCAGTTAAAGTTCTCATCCTCTGCAGATTTTTAGTGTATGAGGATTGTGCAAAGTCCTAATGAATTTGTCAACTCTTTATTGGGAGCACAATGCGAGGCTGCTGCTTCATTTGGTGTAAAGACAATTTTGCTAGAGAATTACATCACTCAGTCAAGACACATAGAAGTCCTCATTGCTTTTCCAATCCATCAATATGGTATTGGATGGTATTATAAATTTATAAAATTGACTCATGGTCTTCCTCCTGAAAGTTCATGGTTCAGATTCAAATATTTCCATGGTACATGTTCATTTGATGAAGTCGATTGTCTATTTGGTTTATGTATTATCTATTTTATGAAGTTGATTGTCTATTTGGTTTATGTATTGATCTTTAGATTCTATGTTGGACTTTATAGATATTTGGAGACAAATATGGAAATGTACTACATTTATATGAAAGAGATTGCACCATACAGAGAAGACATCAGAGGATAATTGAAGAAGCAACAACTGTATGTATTATGTAACGTTTGGTTCCTTTAGTTTCACAGTTCAGTTTTTTCACTACATATCTACAAAAGTTGTAACTGGAACTCCCATTGATGCAGCCAAATGTTATGAATGGCTTCCGCTCCCACTTGGGTCAGTCTGCAGTATCTGCAGCCAAGGCAATGCTCATCTAATTGAATTTGCTGAATGAAAATTATATTGTGGTCTATTTATAAATTAAATATTCTTATGTATTGAAACAGGGCCAAAGAAGAACTCCCCTTTGAAGCCTTATAAAGAAAAAATTTGTTCACGTTTTATTTTTCATAAAGCTATAGTATCCTAGTAAAACCTGTCTATGCCCCTTTGATGAGAAGAGATTGATGTTAAATGTAAATTGACATGATTTACTCAGCTGATTTTATTAGCTGCTAGCATGTTTATTGTTATAGGTAATTTTTGAGATTCAGACTTTACTCTTGAAAACTTTGGCTTGTGTATTTAACTTTGATGAACAGTGACTTTTAGACTGGGGGCCTTTTTGAACTTAGAAATAGAGAGCCTTACATATGGGTTATGATTTTAATTTGAATATATTTTCAGGGAACAAGCGATATATTGGTATTCCAGCCATACTATATTAGTGTTTCAGCATGATGGGAATTACCTACTACCTAATTGGCCTCAGTAAGCAAATAAATGCACCAAATTCTGCTCCTCCAAATACTCTGTTGGTAAAGATTCATGAAAATTTTTTGAATCTTCTTATCCATATGGAAGCCTAACCAAATTGGTATACCATCTTGCTTCAAGTACATGGGATCCTGAGCTTGTAAGGTCTATTCATGCAGCAAGGAACGAAGTTTGTAATTGGCTTATATTTGAAGACAGTGAGATTAAAGTGGAATTCCCAAGAATTTTAAATTAGCTTGGTTGCAAAAAGAAAATTTTTGAGTTTTCTCTTGTTTGTAGCATAATTGTGCCATTAATTTGAGAAGTATAAGCCTACAAGCTTGCTATCATTTTCTTTCATTTGCTATCATTACATATTTCTGAGGATTTAACCCAAAATCGTTCAGAGTGGAGAAAGCGAATCCATATAGCCGATCCCAAATTTTTGGGATAAAGGCTTAGTTGAGTTGAGTTGAGTTGAGTTGAGTTGGTTCTTCATATGTTGGAAGCTTTTTCATAATTTTTGTTCAATTTTCAACTCCTTTAATGACACTTGCTAATGTTTAGTATGACATATATACCAAAAAAGGCAGTTGATTACCATAATGCTGGTACTGTGGAGTTTATAGTTTACAAAGTCTCTGGCCAATTTTATTTATGGAGACGAACACACAACTTAAGGTGCTTAACGTTTTATTTTCAATGTTGTTATCCTTAATCCCATAAGTTTAACAAAATCCTAATAGAGATGTTCATATTCTTTTGTAGGTTGAGCATCCTGTGACAGAGATGATTGTTGGTCAAGATCTTGTAGAATGGCAAATTCATCTTGCAAATGGAGAACCACTTCCTCTTACTCAAGTCGTTGGTGCCATTGTTAGGTAAGCTTGCTTCTGAAATATGACCATTGTTAGTAAAGATCTCGTAAAATGATGTTATGTCTTTCATGCTTGCAAACTAAGGCTCTGTTTGGTTAGTAAACAAACAGTACAAGAAATTGTGCCTTGGTGTAATGTTCAAAAGGGACCCGGGGGTATAAAGAAGCCAAAGAAAAATGAAAATGTATATCAGGTTGAAGTACATTTTTTTGTTTGCTATGTCAAGAAGAAAACTTCCTTTTTTGTTGTTCCAGTAAGCTTGATGACCAATGCAATATCTTTATCATGTAGTCTTTTTATCTTATGTTTTTCACTTTGACAGGTCATGCATTTGAAACTTGAATATATGCTGAAAATGTTTCTAAAGGATTTCTTCCTGCAACTGGAGTTCTTCATCATTATCATCCAGTTATCTCGTCAACAGGTGCAATTGCAATGCAAAAACCAAGTTACTTGCACATACTTGATATGAGCCATAAAATCCATTTTATATGCATGGTGTTCACCTATATGATTATTAGACGCTTTATAATTTACATCTTGAGAAATTGTGGCCAAGGTTTTCACTATTAGAAATATTATCCAGCCATTTTCACTTTAAAAGAACTTGTGAGATAAGATACAGAGGTTTGCCCTCATTGTCATGATTAAGTCCACCTACAATTTTGAATGAATTCTTTTTTGGTTTCTCATTATTTAGGTGTGTTATCTTTTCAGCTTATGTTGAATCTGTCTTGATCAGCAGTACGAGTTGAGACTGGAGTTGAAGAGGGGGACAATGTTAGCATGCACTATGATCCTATGATTGCAAAGCTTGTAGTCTGGGGAGAAAACAGTTCTGCAGCATTAATCAAACTGAAGGATTGCTTATCAAAATTTCAGGAATGCACTGACTGGAATCATGTGTTTGTTGCAGTTATGACCTTGGCTCCTTCTTTGAGAAGAAGAACCTTTCACTTGATATTTTCACTGCTAATCATGAGCTTGGTGGAAAAACTCTGCATAAATTTCTATTAATTTATCTGCTTATATAGTAGAAGCTTTGGCAGTTTGTATGGAAGGTAATTTGTGGATCAAATAGTCTGGATGGTTTGATATGTTGTATATTAAGCGTGGGAGACACTTTAAAAACACTGTTACCCAATTCTCGCCCCTAAAAGGTGTTATCCTAGGAGAGAATTTGAAGATGTTGTTATCCTTCAGCATCTTTCCATAATGTGGCTGCTCTTGATAATTTAACTTCCACGCTCTGCCTTGATGGTTGTAAGCCAAAGACTTCAGTGTTGTCCAATAACTGGGCTATTACTTAGTAGTCATTTTAGATGAAAAACATGATTTATATCTGGTGAAAATAATGTTGTTGTATATGAATCTTGTAGTCTCAAATCATTCTGCTACTTCCCTTCTAGATGTAAATTACCTCATATCTGATGGGCTCTTCACCTGGGTAAGATTTTTCTTTTTTTGTAAATATCTTCAGCCAACTTCTTATTGAGCTAGATTTTGTCTTCAGAATCTGTTGATATAAATAATGTCATTTGTTACAACTCAATCTATGGGCCGGACCAGCACTAGGACCTGGGCTAGTATAAAGCCCTCGAGGCCCGTAATAAGTGTAACTATTACTTAACCCAATTCTAAGGCCCATTTGGGTCTAATTTCAAGAATTCAACTGTACAGAGTCCGGTTATAAAATGGACTATTTAACTGGGAGTTTTTGACTCGTCCAACCTGTAAACACAATGTATATAATAAATTGGGGAGCTCAGCTCACCCTCCAGATAATCAAAATGTTATTACTCAAATGGGAGCTTAGCTCCCTCATCCAATCCCATCATGCATACAGTTAATAATTTTATAAATCCAATATAAGTTTTATAATACAGGCTCAAAATAAAAATAAGTACTTCTAACACATGCGGAGTTTAAAATTTAATACAATTGTACAAAATACATTAAATACTATTAATGGACCTGCAAAGAAGAAGAGCAGGTTAGCTACAACAAATAATCCTCCTGTAGCCTGAAAAAATAGATGAACAGGAGTGAGCGTTCGACTCAGAGAGTAAAATATCAATTTTAACCATAATCTCTATAGCTATCTAAAGCTAAAGCACCTTATGGAGTGAAATGCAATATCGTCATAATTTTCATATCATAACAGCAAAAAGGCAATTTGAAGCACTTATACACCCAACACTGTCAAACAATACATATATGGGAGCCGATTCCCTATACAGCCCTTTTAATCCAACCTTTGCCAGCGAGTGTCTTTCAAGCCAGACTTTCGCTCAATAAAACAAATGTGGGGTCCCAGCGAGTGTCTCTTAAGCCGTGTCTACCCGTCCTGTCCATATCCAATACCATACCACACGCACGCCAAGCACACACACTGCTCCAAATTACCACAAACAACATCCATGACACTTCAATAATTATAAATGCAATATAAAATGTGCTTAGCGTTTAACTATACAGATACATATTTATAAGTGATGTATGGGCATGCTTGAACATATAATAATATTGAAATTAAAATTAAAATTAATATTTTACTCACAGATTTAATCGAAGTCACTATAGCGGCTGGGCGGAGGAGGAAGGCTGTCCCGGCTTACCTGACAATTTTTTTACAATTATTTAATACATTTGACTCAATACAAACTAAGAAAAGATCAAAGATGTCCTAAGTCGTGTCAAAAATTCGACAGAGTCTCCCTTATATCTAGGACTTACCCAACCTGCAAAACGGTTCAAATAACACTAATAAACTCAACCCATATCTCATCATCATTATATGGCCCCTCTTGAGCCCTCTAAACCAGGCAAGAATCATAATATTAGACAACTCAATTATAAACTTCAAAACTAATATTTTTCAAAAACTATCCAAACTAACTTTAAAAATTCTATAAACCTGTCCCGCGGTCTTTAACAATATTATAAGGCTATTGCAATAGGAATCATAATTTTCTTATCATCCACGAATATTTTATAAATTTTATTCTAACCCAGTACAAAGCAAAATTTGAGTAATGTAAAGTTCTAGTTTACCTATGCTAAATTTGACAACTGGAATGCATTCGGAACGTCTGAAAATTGTGTGGTAGCCTATAATCTTGACCCGATTCTGAAATGGCTCCAGCAGCTTATCTCCTTGGCCCGAAATTGCAGATCCAGGCGACGATCGAATTTCCACGAAATGAAAGTACATACGCGAAATCCACAATACCATGGTTAGAATAAAAAAAAAAAAAAAAAAAATATATATATATATAAAATAAGTATTTGAAAATTAGGGATGTTACATTTTCTTCCTCTTATGGAAAATTCGTCGTCGAATTTTATACAAGGCATAACAATGACACATAGTTGCGTATCAAACTTATGAGTACTTGTTGCGCATATCTCGCTCTAACTTCCGAGTGTATTTCTCCATAGATTAACTCCTCTACAGGATTTGCCTTGACCAAAGTTGTCTCATCTGATAGTCTATTAAGGCTACTAGTTGCTCCTCAAAGATCAAATTCTCATTTAACTCCACTGTGTCTGGTCATAGCACATGAGAAGGATTGGGAACATACTTTCTAAGCATGAAAATGTGGAATACTGGATGGACATGAGAAAGGTTTGGTGGCAACTCTAACTGATAGGCAACTGCTCCGACTCTGTTTATGATCTTAAAAGGTCTTATATAACGGAGTGCCAATTTGCCTTTTCTTTCCATATCTCATAACCCTTTTCATAGGAAAAACCTTCAAGAACACGGTCACCCATTGCAAATTTTACATCTTTTCGCCTTGGATCTGCATGGATGGTTAAAAATTTTTATGTTTATCTGCCCCTGTCATAGTATGCCAGCTACCATCCTCCTTCTGAGTCTAAACCATCACATCTGACTACTCGTTTACCCCTCTTTTTTTATTTTTTTTTCATCTCTAGTACTCATTATAACTCCACTACTCTCGACTTGATATCTGATAACTTTAATCAACTTTTGCGCTTACCTCACTTTTATTATGCCCTAACGTGTCTCTTGGTGCTTCAGTCCTCATTCCTTTGTTTCAATAATCTCTATTCTCCAAAAACATGACTTATGTTCCTTACCCTATAGTATCCTATGAAATGCTTACCTGTAGCCCCTATCATATACATCTCGTTTGAAACCTTTACTTGTCCTATGACCTCAATGGTCAATATTTATAAATCTTCTCACTCCCATGATACTTCAAATTTTCAATCTCTTTTGTGTCATTACTAAGGTCCTTAGACTAGCTCTTGTCTATCTTATGTAACTAGTTATATAGAGCTCCATCCAAGTGTCAAGCGTACCTTACACCACTTATCAATATTGGAAAGTGAACTGGGTCTCTTCTCTTATAGGACAAATATATTTGTATTCCCTGACAACCTAGTTAATGCAACTTTATCGTTTCCCACTCCTTCTCTAAAATGAAAATATCTAGACTTCTTCCTAAAGCTTCTTAGTATGTGGCCTACTTTTGACACATTGGCACTTAGATCGAGGCTCTACTACTCATTTAATCTATCATTTCATAATAATTTATTTCAAACATCTCTTAGTGTGTTCCTAGCATACATATTCCTTCTTATCCTCATCATTATAACTAGCTCTACCGAGCTTTCTTCCTGTCCTTTGGATCTTATCCACTTTCTTTTTCTATTTCTGCTATCGTAAATGTCTTTTCCAGATGCTGTACTTATTTCTTAATCTTAGTCCTATCTCACCCTTACACATTTTCCTTCAAGGATGTCCATCCCATCAACAACTTTAACTTTTTTTTATTTTTTATTTTTTTATTTCTTAGTCTTATCTTGATTACTAGTTTCATCACTTCGAGAATTACTTTACGATTGACTCCTACCAGCACATTCTTCACATTACGTAACACTTGTAATTAACCATAGAAAATTCTTTTTGTATCCCCTTTCCCAACTTACCTACCAGAACATTATCATTCCCTAGTAGGAAATTGCTCATCCTAAATGGATAGGATCCCTAGAAATTATAAGTTCCATCTGAACTAACACGGCTGTGGGAAATATGTGCCATGCCTTAATTCTGAATAAGATACTTCACGTGTTCATTCTCCTTAATATAATCACATATACTGCCCATAGCTTTTCAAACTTCAGCTTCAACTTTTCCCATTAGCAAAAATTTTATTTGCTGTAACTCATTAGCAAATAGCACTTACTCCAGTTTATAGTTCAAAAGGGTTGTAAGCCCTAGTAACTAGCTCGATTTAACTCCTGTCACATCTCTGATCATTCTTTCATACTTAACATTAGGTACACCATTATCGTCATTTTCGCCTCAAAAGATTGGATATGTACTAACGCCCATCAAATTTTCAATTAATTGGGTCACTTTAACATGACCTCTCTTCTTAATATAATCTCCTAGAATCGAAACACGAGCCAATTTGAAAAGAAGGAGAAATGTTCTCTCACCATTTATGGTATACTATTGTTTGATAAACAAGATTTAGCTCATACCCCTTAGTCTCACTTTTTAGTTTCATTATTTTTTTGTAATTATTGTGCGTTATTACAAGATATTAGTTGTATCTACAATTTGTTATATTGTTGTCCTACCTGAGATATCATCTTAGAATTTACTATTTCCTTTTTACTCTCCATTTATCTTCCATACTTATAATTATTTGTCCAATGCTCCTTATACTTAGTTATATTCTAGAAGATAAAAGCACTTACAGATTCTTTCAGATTTACTCCAATCTTACCAACAATCACTCCTCTAATCCATGTACTTCTCAATATCTTATACTTACACCTATACCTATCTTGTCCTATTCTTACTGTTATTAGCGTTCTGCTACATATCATTATACTATTATTTATTTATTATTATTATCATACTATTATTTATTTATTTATTATTATTATTTTTTTACATAATTATTCTATCGATCACACTGAAAATATATGTCTAACTCCAATTTTTGACTCTAGGTCTCACCACTCTAAATTTTAATATCAAGCCTCTATAACATTATCCCTCATTTTGCATATTTATATCCCTTATGTTGCCTTTTATTCAACTTACTCCTACTGATCTTGCTTCTTTATCTGACAATACAATTCAAGTTACCACAGCATGCTCAACAGTTACTACCTACTTTGGTCGCACATCTCACCTAATTTCCATTATGCTGTCAACAACCAAAAGAGTTCTTATGTCATTGCCCCATTATCCTACAATGGGGGTAGAAAACAGATAAGGCCTAATCCAGATCCTGTAACTCTAAGCTCTAGGCTCAGGCTCCTAACACTACATCAATTATGACCTGCTCTAAGTCCTGTACTTCTGGGTTCCATAACTTAACAATGTTCTTCCTAATGCCATCCTTTTCTACACTCTCTATCCTTTTTTTTTTGTTTATCTCATTTACCCTTCCTAGAACCACATTCATCTCCTCGGTATTTTGACTCTATTCTTCCTAATCTTATCCTAAAATGTTTTTCCAGTTTATTCTTTAGCAAACTCTTTTTAGCTTACCCAAATCCGAACTTTCACTCTTCTATCCTTTAGCTTTATTTTCTTTTTGAACCTGATTATTATATTAGAAACTTATACCTTTCCACTATCCCTACCACGTCATCTATACCTCAATGTTACTCAAAATTGATCCTCTAACTACCCTAGAATTGAACCGCACTCCATCTATATATATATATATATATATATATATATATATATATATATATATATATATATATATACATATTCTATGATTTACCAATGCTAACTTTTGTCCTTTTTCTTTTACTTTATTTAGAGTATACTTTAGTCTTAAGCATTAAGAAGCTAAGGATGAACTTAGGGAATAGCAGTCATACTTCTCCTGCGTGATCTCTATTCTTACCCTTTTGGACTACATACTACCCCTACTACCTTAGGGAGGGGATCTGTAGCAACTCTAATTTTTCATATCCATTTAATTAGCTGAAACTTAAAATACTAGGTATCCAAACCTGTCATTCAATTTAAAGGCTTACATACATCTTGATCTTACATCTTATAATTCCTACGTAGAACTTGTATCCTCTCCAGAACACCTGAGCTAACAACTCTCTATCTCATGCTACAATCCCATCTGGGACACTACTCCATAAGTCATCATTATCAGTAATAACCTTCGATCCCTTCTGAAAAGATAGGACTATACCCTAACTTACTGCAACAAAGGTACTACATTTACCACCTTGCCAAAACCATGTCAAATTAATGACTCTCTTATCATATCATAGCTCTGTAAATTATCAATTCATAGTTCTGACCTTCCCTAGGTAGTAGGGTAGTACTTTTGTCACGACCCAACCTATGGGCCGGACCGGCACTAGGACCTGGGCCAGCCTAAAGCCCCCGAGGCCCGTAGTAAGCCTTAACTATTCATTAACCCAACTCTAAGGCCCATTTGGGCCCAATATCAAGAAAACAAACGGACAGAGTCCGGCCATAAAATAGACTTTCCAACGGGGAGTTTTCGACTCACCCGACCTGTAAACACAATAAACAATCCATTGGGGAGCTCAGCTCACCCTCCACATACTCATCAACATAATAATAAATGGGAGCTCAGCTCCCTCATCCAATCCATCAAATAGACTTAAAATATTAAGTTTACAGGTCCAACATGAATATAATATTACAGACCAATTTCAAATAATTACTGCTAACACATGCGAAAATTCTAGGAGTAATTAAAATTACACAATATTGATAAACAACCTGCGAGGTAAAAGCGAGTTAACCCGAACAAAATATCCTCCTGTGGCTGTAAAAATTTTTGAGCAGGAGTGAGCGTTCGACTCGAGAGTAAAATATCAATCTTAACTATAATCTCTATAACTATAAAACTAATGCAACTTTGTAGAGTGAAATGCAACATACACAACATTTTCACATCATAACATCAAAAGGTAATTTGGAGCACTCACACACCTGTAGTATCAATCATAACATATGGGAGTGATCCCTATCTGACTCTCTTAAATCCAACTTTGGTGCCGGTGAATTACTCAAGCTCGGACTTCCACTTAATAACCAAATCGAGGTCGGTGAATTACTCAAGCCGTGACTACCCCTCGAAGGCAGGTCAATGAATTACTCAAGCGTGACTACCCCATCCTATCCATAGTCCACACCACATCACGCACGCCATACGCATACGCTGCTCCAAATTACCACAACAACATCCATGGTACATCAATGATTATGAATGCAACATAAATCGTGCCTAGAGTTTAACTACATAAATATATGCATATAAGTGATGCATGGGCATCTTTGAACATATAATAATATCGAAATTATAATTAAAATTAATATTTTACTCACGGACTTGACGACAAATTCTTGTGGCGGTGGGCGGAGGAAGAAGGCTGTCGGCTCACGACAATCATATTACATTTATTTAATACAATCGACTCAATACAAATAAAGAAAAAGACCAATTCGTCCTAAGTCGTGCGAAAATCGTGAGTCTCCCTATACCTAGGACCTACCCAACTTTGCAAAAGGGCTAAAAAGCACTTCTATACTCACAATCCATACATCAACGGTTCAATCATATCACACACGGCCCCTCACAGGCCCATCAAATCAATCATCCATCACAATACGCAAAATTTCAATTTAGTCCTTATTATTGATCATTTTTGCAAAAAGCGCCCAAACAAGCTCTAAAAATTATAAAACTTTGCCCATGGTCCTTAGCAATATTACTAAGCTATTGCAAAAAGAATCGTAATTTTCTAAGCTACCACGAATATTTTATGGATTTTTAATCCTATTTAAGCACTAGAAAATTACGTAAAAACTAGGTTGGGTTTACCTTTGCGATTCCGACTTGAGGGCGCTCGGGGCGTCGACAATGGGGCTAGCCAAAACCTCGGCCCAATTCGGAGACTTTTAGGTCCGCAGTGCATGCGGCGAAATTTGCGAACCGGTCAAGCTGTCGAATTTCCGCGAATCGAGGATACCTACGAAGCCCATAACACGGGGTTAGCACATAAATTTTTAGAATTTTCTAAGCTCATTTAATGCTCGAAATTACAACTGCGAAGTTAGTGGGACCCAGAAAAGCGGTGTCGGAAAAATTCGAAATTTATGTCGTTGCGAAGCTCTCGGCGAATGGGCGTCTTTGGTGGCCTCGGTTTCCTCGTGGGATTCACGGTTTTAGAAATCTAGCCCAAAAGTCGAAATGGGCTAAAATCTTCCCGAGCAAAAATCGGACAAACCGCTCGATGGATTTGGCGTTCTTGGTGTCTATGGAAAGCTCTCGCCGAGTAGATGATTTTAGACACAAGACCGGTCCAATCGGTGGCCGGATCGGCGGATTTGGCGGAGCTGGAAGCGGCAGCGTGCGCGAGGAGGAGGAGAGAGAAAAGAAAGAGAAAAGAGAGGGGCGGCGGGAGAAGAAAAAGGAAAGGGGCGGTTCGATTCGACCGGTCCGATCCGATTCGGTTCGATTCGGCGGTTCGATTCGAAATACAAAATTTTGAATTTTTACTGCCTCGGGGAAAGCGAGGTCAAAAATTCCGAAAAAATTCCGTAAAACTCAGAAAAATACGTAGACTCCAAATATATTTTTAGTTTTGCCACGTGGTCTTTAAATTAATTTTTAAAAATCATCAAAGTTTATATTTTCGGAAAATCGAACCCGATTTTTAAAATCCGAAAAATCTCAAAAAATTCCTAAAATTTAAATAAAATTAAAATATCAAAAATACTCATAAATAATAAAATTTGGGGTGTTACATTCTTCCCCCCTTACAGAAAATTCGTCCTCGAATTTTTACACAAGGCAGAATAAAACACATGATTATGCATTGAACAAGTAAGGGTACTTGCTACGCATGTCCCGCTCTGACTCCCAGGTGCACTCTTCCACTGACTGACTCCTCCACAAAACCTTAACCATAGGGATCTGTTTTGATCTCGGTGTCTCACTTGGTAGTCCACTATGGCTCTGTTTGCTCCTCAAATGTCAAGTTCTCTTTTAGCTCTATCACATCAGTGCGATTACATGAGAAGGATCGGGAATGTATTTCTGAGCATGGAGATGTGAAACACGGGATGAGCGTGAGAAAGGTTGGGTGGTAGCTCCAGCGGTGAGCAAGCTGCTCCAACTCTATCGGTAACCTCAAAGGTCAGATATCTGAGGTGCCAACTTGCCCTTCTTTCCAAATCTCATGACTCCCTTCATTGGAGAAACCTTGAGAATACATAGTCGCCACTGCAAACTCCACATCCCTCCGTGCAGAGTGCATAACTCTTACGCCTCTTGAAAATTTGTCCTCGATCGTTCCACGATTAAAGGAACTACCTCTGAAGTGTCTTGCACTAGGTCTACATCATGCACTTCGCTTCCCCATTTCTGTCCAACACGGAGGAGACCTACACTTTCTTCCATATAATGCCTCATAGGGTGCCAACCCTATCTTTGGAGTGATAAGCTGTTGTTGTAGGCAAACTCCACGAGCTAGTGCTCATCCCACGACCTCCAAAATCCAAGACACTCATGCGAAGCATGTCTTCGATGTTTGGATCGTCCTTTCAATTTGTCAGTGCATGCGAGGTGGAAGGCATCTTGAAGTTCAGCTGTGTGCCAAGTGCCTCCTGCAACTTTCTCAAAGCGAGAAGTGGCTGGGGCCCTCTGCCGGATATTATGGGCGGAACTCCATGCAATCGACTATTTCTCGAATGTAGAGCGGGCATCTTGTGCCATAGAGTATGTAGTCTTTACGAGTAAGAAGTGGCTGATTTGGTCAAGCGGTCTACAATTACCCATATCGAGTCATATCCTCGCGTGAGTGCGAGGCAACCTTGATCACAAAATCCATAGTAATCATTTCCCACTTCCATTGCAGGATAGGGAGCTCTTGCGGCTTCACACGGCGGTCTCTGGTGTTCAAACTTCACCTTACGACAAGTCAAGCACTTGGACACAAAGTCTGCTATGTCTCTCTTCATGCCATTCCACCGGTAGCTATCTTTCACATCATGGTACATCTTGGTGGAACACAGGTGAATCTTGTCTGATGTATAGTGTGCCTCTTGCATGATTTCATTCTGAGGTTGTCCACATCGGGCACACATATCCTAGAACCTTGCACTAGGGCGCCATCATTGGCAAATCCAAACTCACCACCTTCACCTTCTTTGTACTCTTTCTATGATCTTCATCAATTGTTGGTCTCTGTCTTTGGGAAACTCTAACTCTGTCCCTCAAGTCGGCCTCCTTTGAAAAGTGAGCCAACAATACCCCCTCATCTGAAAGATCTAGGATTAGACCTTGATCCATCAACTCATGTACTTCTGAATCAATGGTCTTTTCTCTTGCTGAAATGTCGCCAAGCGCGGAAGATTTTACGCTCAAGGCATCTGCCACAACATTGGCCTTCCAGGTGAGTGCTGGATGGTGCAATCATAGTCTTTGAAGCTCCATCCATCTCCTCTGTCTCAAGTTTAAATCCCTCTGTTGGAAGATGTACTTTAAACTCTTGTGGTCGGTGTATATCTCGCACACTTCACCATGCATGTAGTGTCTCCAGTTTTAAGTGCAAAGACTACGGTAGCCATTTCCAAATCATGGGTGGGGTAGTTACGCTCATGCCTCTTGGTGCCTTGAAGCATAAGCCACTACCTTTCCATTACGCATCAAAACACACCTAGGCCAACTCTGGGCGTCACGATTACCGCAGCGTATCCTTCACCACTCCACGGGTAGTGTCAACACGAGGCGGTGGTTAGACACTCCTTGAGCTTACGGAAACTCACCTCACGATCATCTGTCCAAATGAATGGAACATTCTTCTGGTCAACTTAGTTAGGAGCCGCTATCCTGGAGAAATCTTGCACAAAGCGCTGTAGTAGCCGGCTAAACCCGAAAACTTAGCACCTCGGTGGTGTTGTAGGCCTAAGCCAATCGATTCTGACTTCAATTTTCTTGGGATCCACTTGAATACCGTCACTTGAAACCACGTGTCCCAAGAATGAGATGCTTTCTAGCCAAAATTCACATTTGAAAATTTGGCGTATAGTGGTGCTCCCTCAAAGTCTGCAACACCATCCTCAAGTGCCACACGTGTTCTTCCTCGGTCAGGAGTATACGAGAATGTCATCTATGAATACGATGACAAAGCGGTCCAAAAATGGCTTGAACACCACTGTTCATCAAGTCCATGAATTTCTTTGGTGCATTAGTGAGTCCAAAAGACATCACCAAGAACTCATAATGACCATATCTTGTCACGAAAGCCGTTTTGGACACGTCCTCATTCACGATTCTCAATTGATGGTAGCTTTGACCGCGAGTCTATCTTGAAAAGAATCTAGCTCCTTGGGTGATCAAACAAATCATCGATCAGGAAGTGGATACTTGTTCTTCACGATCACCTTGTTCGGTATGCGTAGTCGATACACAACCTCAATGACCCATCCTTCTTTCTCACAAATAGAGCAGGAGCACCCGGGGTGAAGTGCTCGGACGTATGAAACCCTTGTCCAAGAGCTCCTGTAGTTGCTCCTTGACTCTTTCAATTCTGCTGGTGCCATCTGTAGGTGGCATCGATATGGGGTTTGTACCGGAATAACATCAATGCAGAACTCTATTCCCTTTACGGTGGCAACCACAGAGCTCTTGGGGAAGACATCCATGAATTCTCGACAACGGGAACATTTTCCATGCGACACCTTCTACGGATGTATCTCTCACCAATGCCAAATACCCTTGGCATCCACGCCTCAACATTTTTACGGCACTAATTGCGACACCAAATTATATGGAGCCACGCTCTGTCACCATCAAAGCTAAACTCTTCCACACGGTATGTGGAAGTATACCTTTGTTCCTGCGGTCTAAGGTGGCATAATGAGTTGCCAACGGTCCATCCCGAGATTACATGAAATCCATTCTTGGTAGAGGAACCAAGTCTGTGGGAGGATCTTTCCATCCACTACCACTGGGCTACCCGGAAATACCATGTCTACATCTATGTTGTCACTAAGTGGGGTAGCTACCGACAAAGGGCATTCTAAGGTTGTAGGGTTTCTACCCAACCTCATGGCAAACACAGGGGAGACAAATGAGTGCGTAGCACCCGGATCTATCAAAACACGAGCCTCATAAGAACAGACCAGAAGAATACACGCCACAAGCGCATTTGAAGCTTGAGCATCATGGTGGGTCAGGGTGAAAACCGAGCTTGACCCCTACTGAGTGGCAGAACCCTGATACTGACTTCTACCTCCTGATCTGCCTCCAAATCCACGTCCCCCTTGTCCTCGGCCTGTTGTACTTTGAGGCCCATTGCTGCCATATTGGAAGCACCCGGATACAACTGTCGAGGAACATTCGCAACAGAACTCTGTGACCCCATCTGTGGCTCGCTGAACATGGGGCATTCTCTAGCAAAGTGACCCGGTTGGCCACACCTGAAGCATACTCCTGATCCCATCAAACAAGGTCCTGAATGTCCTCTTCCACACTGTGCACAAGGTGCCAAGGAGGATCTGAACCGGACCAGAACTCATGTACCGGCTGTTACCCTTGCTTTGGATCCGTACCACAGTGCAGATCCTGCGTGGTCGGTGTCTGAAACCCCTTCTCTTTCTCCTAACCTTTCCTATGTAATTACCACAGCCACCAGCATCAGGAGTACCCATGGAAGGACACACGAGAACCTCTGCTCTGTTTTTATTTGCTCTTCATTTGTCATCCACGGCATAGCTAATCTCAATCATGCAGCTCGATCAACCACCACATCAAAGGCGATCCAACATCATGGCAGGTTCGCATACCTCTGTCAAGCCCCTTTAGGAATCTTTTCACCTTCATAGTCTCTGTAGAATCTGCTGTAGGGGCATATCTGCTCAATTCGAAGTGCAGCATATTCATCTCTGGACACTGCCATTCTGTCTTAAGGCCTCAAAGGCCCACTTACGATCTCTGAAGCTTTACGCACAAACCGATTGATAAAAGTTCCTGGCGAGCCCATGTCAAACCCTCCATCAGGGTAACACGTAGTCATTCATCCATTGTCTAGGCATGGGCCCCATGACATCTTTGCATACACTCTATCAATCTTCTATTAGTCAAGCTGTAATTACATTTCTGCTGTCTGCGAGAATCCGAGCCGATATGCATCGTCGACACATCATAAGTACCGGGCACCAACTTCTTAAAATTTATGATCTGTTTGTAAGGTTCCCCTCTTGGTGCGGTGGTGCTGCTGCTTTGTGGAGGTGGACCATATCTTTGCGCCATCATGTCGATGGTTCTCTGCGAACCGGCTAGAGTAGGCGCCATGGGGTCCATGGGACCACTGTGCCATGAAAGACTGTTCTGAGCGTGGGTAGCTGCTCTTCTACTTGGCGGCTCTAGGCCTCCTACCCGCCTCCTCGGGGCGGCGCCTCATCTGTCTTGACACCTCGTCGAGCACATGCAGTTACAGTGCGATGGCGGCTCTCACCTTCTACGCATTTTCACGAAATTCAGCGACATTAGCCCACAAAATTCAAAATTGCACATTGCACGACTCTATAGACTCATATTTACACACAATATATGAAGCGAGAAACTAGAAGCAAAGCGACAATGCAAGGCGAATATGGACCCTATTTTTCCGCATGTGACTCTATTAGACTTTTCCCAACACTTTAGACAACTTTTCCCTAGGAATGGAGCCTAAGCTCACGATACCACATTTGTCACGACCCAACCTATGGGCCGGACCGGCACTAGGACACAGGCGACCTAAAGCCCCAGGGCGTAGTAAGCCTTAACTATTCATTAACCCAACTCTAAGGCCCATTTGGGCCCAATATCAAGAAAACAAGCGGACAGTCGGCCATAAAATGGACTTTCCAATAGGAGTTTTGACTCACCCGACACATAAACACAATAAACAATCCATTGGGAGCTCGGCTCACCCTCCACATACTCATCAACATAATAATAAATGGGAGCTCGGCTCCTCATCCAATCCATCAAGCGGACTTAAAATATTAAGTTTCTGGTCCAACATGAATATAATATTACGGACCAATTTCAAATAATTCTTTGCTAACACATGCGGAAATTCTAGGAGTAATTAAAATTACACAATATTGATAAACAACTGCGAGGTAAAAAGCGAGTTAACCCGAACAAAATATCCTCCTGTGGCTGTAAAAATTTTTGAGCAGGAGTGAGCGTTCGACTCGAGAGTAAAATATCAATCTTAACTATAATCTCTATAACTATAAAACTAATGCAACTTTGTAGAGTGAAATGCAACATACACAACATTTTCACATCATAACATCAAAAGGTAATTTGGAGCACTCACACACCTGTAGTATCAATCATAACATATGGGGCTGATCCTATCTGACTCTCTTAAATCCAACTTTGGTGCGGTAATTACTCAAGCTCGGACTTCCACTTAATAACCAAATCGAGGTCCCGGTGAATTACTCAAGCGTGACTACCCCTCGAAGGCAGGTCCCAATTACTCAAGCGTGACTACCGTCCTATCCATAGTCCACACCACATCACCGCATGCGCCACGCACACACTGCTGCTCCAAATTACCACAACAACATCCATGGTACATCAACAATTATGAATGCAACATAAATCGTGCCTAGAGTTTAACTACATAAATATATGCATATAAGTGATGCATGGGCATCTTTGAACATATAATAATATCGAAATTATAATTAAAATTAATATTTTACTCCACGGACTTGACGACAAATTCTTGTGGCGGTGGGCGGAGGAAGAAAGGCATCGGCTCACGACAATCATATTACATTTATTTAATACAATCGACTCAATACAAATAAAGAAAAAGACCAATTCGTCCTAAGTCGTGCAGAAAATCCGTGAGTCTCTCCTATACCTAGGACCTACCCAACTGTAAAAGGGCTAAAAGCGCACTTCTATACTCACAATCCATACATCAACGGTTCAATCATATCACACAGCCCCTCCACAGGCCCATCAAATCAATCATCCATCACAATGTCGCAAAATTTCAATTTAGTCCTTATTATTGATCATTTTGCAAAAAGCGCCCAAACAAGCTCTAAAAATTATAAAACTTTGCCCAGCGGTCCTTAGAAATATTACTAAGAAATTGCAAAAAGAATCGTAATTTTCTAAGCTACCACGAATATTTTATGGATTTTTAATCCTATTTAAGCACTAGAAAATTACGTAAAAACTAGGTTGGGTTTACCTTTGCGATTCCGACTTGAGGGGCCTTTCGGGGCGTCGACAATGGGGCTAGCCAAAACCTCGGCCCAATTCGGAGACTTTTCGGTCCGCAGTGCATGCGGCGAAATTTGCGAACCGGTCAAGCTGCCGAATTTCCGAATCGAGGATACCTACGAAGCCCATAACACGGGGTTAGCACATAAATTTTTAGAATTTTCTAAGCTCATTTAATGCTCGAAATTACAACTGCGAAGTTCGTGGGACCCACGAAAAGCGGTGTCGGAAAAATTCGAAATTTATGTCATTGCGAAGCTCTCGGCGAATGGGCGTCTTTGGTGGCCTCGGTTTCCTCGTGGGATTCACGGTTTTAGAAATCTAGCCCAAAAGTCGAAATGGGCTAAAATCTTCCCAGAGCAAAAATCGGACAAACGCTCGATGGATTTGGCGTTCTTGGTGTCTATGGAAAGCTCTGCCGAGTAGATGATTTTAGACACAAGACCGGTCAATCGGTGGCGGATCGGCGGTTGGCGGAGCTGGAAGCGGCAGCGCGAGGGGAGGAGGAGAGAAAAGAGAGGGACGGCAGCGGAGAAGAAAAAGGAAAGGGAGCGGTTCGATTCGACCGGTCCGATCGATCGATTCGATTCGGCGGTTCGATTCGAAATACAAAATTTTGAATTTTACTGCCTCGGGGAAAAGCGAGGTCAAAAATTTGAAAAAATTAGTAAAACTTCGAGAAAAATACGTAGACTCCAAATATATTTTTAGTTTTGCCACGTGGTCTTTAAATTAATTTTTAAAAATCATCAAAGTTTATATTTTCGGAAAATCGAACCCGATTTTTAAAATCCGAAAAATCTCAAAAAAATTCCTAAAATTTAAATAAAATTAAAATATCAAAAATACTCATAAATAATAAAATTTGGGGTGTTACAACTTTACACTTTGCTGATACAAACAAGGTATACTACTCTCACTAAGCTCTAAGCAAAACGTCTGTCGTACTGCAAAAACCATCCAAAATTTCATACCAAAGACCAGATTGTCTCACTCTATAGATGTCACCTTTACTTTGCAACTAATCCACAACCTCTGGTTTGATGGCAACTCTTGATGTAACTCGAGCTCATGCTAGGGTAACCGAGTTACTGACTCTAGTTACCACCCAACTGTGACCTTTCAATAGTCTAGCTCTAGATCCCTAACCAGGAGTTCCCAACTTCTCTGCAGATATAGAACTTTGTTCTGGCATAATTGTACCAAAACAGAGGCCATCCGCAAACACCCTCATTATGGAGCACCACGGGGATGCACGCAGCTCTACACAATAATCTCATGTCGGTACTGTAATCTGCAGCTTACAAAGCAGACATCGAGAACATTGTATAGTTACTACGGTACGTCCCACATATTAGATTTTCCTAATATCTTATCTCTCTTGAACTCACTAATACTATACACTTAATTTGACGGGGTTATCCACTAATGACTACTAGCAGTGGTATCCTCGCTCCCATCTGAAGCAACTATATTGTCAAAAATTACCTTTATGTGCTCGTGTCTTACACCATATAGGCATGACACTTAAACCCATACTGACAGAAACATAGCATTTCTTGGAATACGTATCCTCATGACAAGCCTCAACATGTCTGCTAACTCTATTTCACATTTCTATGTACTCCACGAAAATCAAGATACAAACTGAGGCGCTTTTATATTTCCTAAGGTATAACGCAGAATCTATAAACAAAGAATTACAGAAAAAGATAAAACAGAATCCTATACTCCGTATGTAACATCCTAACAAGACTCCTTTTACACTCCTAGGTATATTCTTTCCCATGAATCTGGAGCCTAAGCTCTGATACCACATTTATCACGACCCAACCTATGGGCTGGACCGGCACTAGGACCTGGGCCAGCCTAAAGCCCCTGAGGCCCGTAGTAAGCCTAACTATTCCTCAACCCAACTCTAAGGCCCATTTGGGCCCAATTTCAAGAATTCAACCGGACAGAGTCCGATCATAAAATGGACCATTTAACGGGGAGTTTTTGACTCGCCCGACCTGTAAACACAATATATATAATAAATTGGGGAGCTCAGCTCACCTTCAACATAATCAAAATGTCATTACTCAAATGGGAGCTCAGCTCCCTCATCCAATTCCATCATGCGTACAGTTAATAATTTTACAGGTCTAATATTACTTTTATAATACAGGCCCAAAATAAAAATAAGTGCTTCTAACACATGTGGAGCCTAAAATTTAACTCAATTGTATAAAATACATTAAATACTATTAATGGACCTGAGAAGAAGAAGAGCAGATTAGCCACAACAAATAATCCTCTTGTAGCCTGAAAAAATAGATGAACAGGAGTGAGCGTTCGACTCAGAGAGTAAAATATCAATTTTAGCCATAATCTCTATAGCTATCTAAAGCTAATGCACCCTGTGGAGTGAAATGCAACATCGTCATAATTTTCATATCATAACAACAAAAGGGCAATTTGGAGCACTCACACACCCAACAATGTTAAACAATACATATATGGGAACTGATCCCCCATACAGCCCTCTTGATCCAACCTCTGCCAGCAAGTATCTCTCAAGCCGGACTTTCTCTTAATAAACCAAATACGGGGTCTCAGCGAGTGTCTTTCAAGCCGTGTCTACCCTGAAGGATCGGGTCCCAGCAAGTGTCTCTCAAGCGGTGTCTACCCGTCCTGTCTATATCCAATACCATACCACACGCATGCCACGCACACACACTGCTCCAAATTACCACAAACAACATCCATGGCACTTCAACAATTATGAATGCAATATAAAACGTGCTTAGTGTTTAAATATACAGATATATATTTATAAGTGATGCATGGGCATGTTTGAACATATAATAATATCGAAATTACAATTAAAATTAATATTTTACTCACAGACTTAACCGAAGTCACTATGGCGGCTGGGCGGAGGAAAAAGGTTGTCCCGGCTCACCAGAAAATTTTGTTATAATTATTTAATACATTTGACTCAATACAAACTAAAAAAAGAACAAAGATGTCCTAAGTCGTGTCGAAAATCCGACAGAGTCTTCCCTATATCTAGAACTTATCCAACCTGTAAAACGTTCAAATAACACTTCTAAATTCAACCCATATCACATCATCATTATATGGCCCTTCCTGGGCCCTCCAAGCCAGACAATAATCACAACATCAGATAACTCAATTATAAGATTTCAAAACTAATATTTTTCAAAAACTATCCAAACTAACTTTAAAAATTTTATAAACCTGCCCCGCGGTCCTTAACAATATTATAAGGCTATTGCAATAGAAATCGTAATTTTCTTATCATCCACGAATATTTTATAAATTTTATTCTAACCCAGTACAAGGCAAAAATTGAGTAATGTAGAGTTCGAATTTACCTATGCCAAATTTGACAATTGGAACGCGTACAGAACGTCTGAAAATGGTGGGATAACCTATAATCTTAATCCGGTTCTGAAATGATTCCGGCAGCTTATTTGCTTGACGGAAATTGCAGATCTGGGCGACGATCGAATTTTCACGAAATGAAAATACACACACCAAGTCCACAATGCCAGGATTAGAATAATATATATATATATATATATATATATATATATATATATATATATATATATAAAATAATTATTTGAAAATTAGGGATGTTACATGATTGTTCAAAGATATTGGCTGGCAAGTTGCAGCTTGCAGGAGTGCCAACTAATGTCAATTTTCTCCAAAAAACTTACTGATCAGTCTTTTGAAGATGGAAAAGTGGAAACTCACTTTATTGAGAACCATAAAGATGATCTCTTTATTGATCCTAATAATTCATTGTTAGCCAAGGAAGCATATAATAGTGCCACATTCAGTGCAACTCTGTTAGCTGCATGTCTTTGCGAAAAGGAATGCTCTTCCCTTTGAAAGAAAGTCCTCCTGGTAGGTTACAGGCTTATTCTTGTTTTGCGCTGCACATTCCCTTTTCTTTGTTCTATGATGTTAAGGCCTGTAATTTGTTCACAGCAGCTTACACTCCATATGGTATTCTCATCTCCCTATCAAAGTCCATCATCTTGCTAGTTGGACTATGGTATTTGAATGGGACAATGAATATGATGGCAGTGTCTCAAATCATTTGATAGTGACACTTTCCATCACTTATCAGCCTATCTGATTGAGGTATTTATCTTCTTATTGATCTGAGTGGAAGGTTTGCATGCTCAGTAACAGTCCTTCAACATCTTTTTATGTGCACAGATTGGAGAAGTTAGTTCCCCTGGTTTAGAAGTCAAGGCAATCCACCTGCATGAACATGATTTCAGGGTTGAGGCTGATGGCGTAAGCATGAATGTTGGTTTGGCTGCTTTTTTAAAGTAATTGCGTTTCTGCTCATTCATCTTTGAAAGCATGAGTATATTAATTTATCTCATTGTTGAATGCAGTTTCTTTCTTTGTTATGTTTTTATCTAACATTCTAGGATAACCAGTCTTTTTTCTGTTCTATTGCCATCAAATGCTTTATTAGTTGTACTGAGATTTAATAGGAAATAATGACATTATGTCTAGCACCTGCTCTTGCGTGTTGCAATAGTATTGTTAGTTTTTATCATGGGGTAGCATGGTTTTCTCAACTTGTCTGAATGAATCTGTGGTGTTCCAAACCTACTCTCTGGCATTCCCCACCATGATGAGGGGTTTTTATGGACAATTTTACTCTGGAAAGCATTTTTGGCCAAGCTTATCAGCTCATTTTTATGTTATTATTGCTGCTGCTGCATGGTGGAATGAGTTTTTGTTAATAAAAGCTAGCATAACACTCGGTTAAAAACGCTGCTGAATCAGCAATTGAAGAACATCTTGGCATGCATTCATTCTCTGGTATTGACATAAAACCATCTACATTGGGGTGGCAGGATGAGATAAAGCACATTCATACATCATTTTAAACAAAAACTGGGTCTTAATTTATGTGATGATGGTGAAACACAACATAAGACCAATTTCGAGACTGCATCTCACCTTCCAGGAACTGTGGTGGCCCCAATGGCTGGTTTAGTGGTTAAGGTTCTTGTGAAGGATGGATCAAAGGTGGAGGAAGGGCAACCTATTTTGGTGTTGGAAGCAATGAAGATGGAGGTCTGCTGTGATTGTCTCTAAAATTTTGAACATTTATTTTTTTCTTTGCTAATTCTGAAAATTATTTTCCTTTAATTGAATAGCATGTTGTAAAGGCACCATTTGTGGGCTATGTTCGTGGACTTCAAGTGACGGCTGGTCAACAGGTTTCAGATGGAAGTCTCCTCTTCATTATTAAGGTTAGTCGATTTTATCTGTACGCATTGAAATAAGCTGAGATTTAGATTTAGTGAAGTTCTACCAATACAAATATTGACAATAGCTTCAACACTTAGTGGACATGGTTTCATAATCAGTGCACAATTTATGGAAATTGTCTGCTCATATTACATGATCCTGCTAATAAGTTTCTCCGAGCGCCAGCAATATTATGTGATAATTTGTTTGTTTGCATTTTTAGGGTTCTAAAATGTCATGTTCTCATAGTTATTTTTGCTTGTCATCATGAGAACAAGCATAAAGTTTTCTATTGTGTTGAACTGAACTATTTTTTCTCTGTTAAAAAATTACTGATATTTTGTGCAAATTTCTAGTGCTAGGCATTTGGCAAATTATTCTTGGATAGGGTAGTTCCGTAACTCCTTATGTTTTATTTACTTGATTTGCATAAATTATTATACATACTTAAATGCAACCACATTTTACTGTTCCAGTAACAGTATTTGGACAGCTCTAAGCTCATATCACTAAAAAACACTAATGGTATTCTATTCTTTTTGTTTAAGAGCATGCACTATGTCTTGAACAACAGAACAAGTGTAAAAGCTATTTTTTTTATTTTTTTTTTCTTTCAAGTTGTATTTTATTTTTTCTCATTGCAACTTTTTTATTTTAGTTTTGAAGGCTAGACTTCTAATGCCTAAATTCTTAAAAGGGCAAGAAGTAATATCCGATTATATGCATGCTTTATATGACTTGTCTGGAAGCATATTATTCCTTGGTCAGGAAGAATAGAATTAGAGACTGAAATTCTGTTTTCATGGCTGCTTGAGCAGAACAAAATGGCTCGAGCAGATTAAGGAAAATTCTTTGGATGAAAGTTTTGTGGTAAGAAAAATCGTCACTTATTCACATTTATGCTTTACCAGTGAATGAGACATGTAACAGCACAGACAGCTCTTGTTCACTGTATATTTGATCTGGCAATAATACACATATAGTTTCTTTGAATCTCTTCTTGTTTGCATGGCCTTGTTATACTTGGCGGATTCTATAAGTGTAAATTGCTCCCATTTTCCCTCTCTCTCTCTCTCTCTCTCATGCGCATAGACATGCTCCTATCTGAGGAAAATGCTGGTAGCAAATCTAATAGGTAAATGGAAGCAGTACCAAATCATTTTTATGCCTAATTATTCGTGACTAGAAAAGCACTAGTTCAAATGGAAATTTTCTTTGAAAGCTAGGAAGCAATCCTTGTCTGGCATAAGAACGCTGTAGCTTTTTCCTCCTATTTGTCAAACTTTGTTATCATGTTGGATGTCACAACATTTAAAAAGCGAAGCAAATGTCATGAGAAGCTGAGATATGTCAATGTTGTCCATGGACTGGCAGATCCATTCATCAATTAATAATGGTTCTAGTTTTGCCAATTGGTGTAGACTTGGGTTCTATTTGTCATTGATGTTTAAGCTGTTGTTGAGAAAAATGCTATTTTAAAAATATTTATTAAGGATCCTTAAATTTTGTTTTTAATTTAAATTTGATATATTATAGTCATAAGAATTTCAAAACAGAAAAATAACTTTATCAAACTGCATTTTCAACATCTAAAAGATTTTTTTTTTCAAAAGCAGTTTGAACCAACTTTTTTGCCGCCCTATTCTCTAACCATAATCTCAAAAGAAGTCGTAATGATTGTGTGCCTGTGTTCATGCATTCATTGCTATTTATGGCTTCTTAGTTGATCAAGTAGCTGACTTGTTCAATTTGTATTAATTACTTCTGTCCAAGTCATGTCTGAAAAATTACCTCAATAATGGTCAAACTAGGATTGTTGCCTGCCATTGTACCTTGATCATATAAGATCCTTGTCAATGTCAGTGCTTGAATTTCTAATGTTACGCATGAACATTCAAGGAAAACTATGATAAATCAAGCTATTGATGTGCTTCTGAAAAAAAAAAAAATTCAAGCTATTGGTGTGCGGGCGAGATTCTTTAATCTTTATTTTCCCAGTTTTATTTTACCTTTCATCCTCCTGCAATGCACTTGGTCCAAAGAGTTGGAGCTTCTCCTCTTAGTACATTCATGAACAGCCATAGCAGGTGGCCACATTGTAAGAATTTCATTTTGAGGATATGCTGGAATTTTCAAGTTAAACAGCAGCCATGCAACCCCAATAGTGCTTGGCTGGCGGCTGGAAAGGAATGCTGATGTGATAGAAAATTACTCGTTCTTCGTAATTGCCTAAAGGTATCATCTTGATTAACTTTCGTAACTTATCCATTCCTGAGATAAGATTCTGGGACGGGATGTCAACCTGCAGCCTGTATTGTTAAAAGGTCCATAATCCATGGAGCCCGAAATTCACTAAATTATTCTTTAAATGTATGTAGTATACTTCCTCTTCCTATTATGAATGCATTTCTTCAATCAAATTAAACATCAACGATTTTGGGTTGTCCGGATTGTGGATGAAGTTAATGACCTGGTTCTGATATGACGATAGAAGAGACTAGGAATGGAACTTCGCTAAGAGAGATTTTACAATTTCCGGCAAAGGAATATACTATTGGATTTTCAGGCTTCACGGAAGCTGCTGTGAGATTTATTACCGTAAGGACACGACCGAACGATTTGTACACATTTAGGAATTAAGCAGTTGCCTTGAATCTTTTACCCTTTCTGTGGCTTAAAAGTCGTTATAAATTATGGAAACCAAAAAAGTCGTTAACGTAAGTCAAAGTTGAACTTATTATTTTGAAGCATAGTCAAAGTTGTGCTTAACAAAGCAGATGATTGAAAGTTAACGACATTTCTCCACCTCAAAATTGACATGTGTGGTGTATATGTTTCTGATCCTGAATAGGTTTCCCATGCAATTCTCTTAAATTTTTTTTTGTTTAATCAATAGAAAATTTTATAATTTATATTTCATACGCTTTAGTTAGTGAAAGAAAATTCACACTTGAATTTGAATTTTATTAGGATATACTTTAATCTTCTATTCACAATATAAAAAATATTTTTATTATTTAAAAATAATTATTGACAAAATAAGATATGCGTTACAAAAAAAACTCACAATATAAAACCTTTTAGTCATTGAAAAGGAAAGTTACTAAATTTCCACAAACCTTAAAAAGCCGGTAAGTCGGTTAAAAATGGACAGGTAGGAAACCGCGTATGGAAGAGTTGGAAAGGAACCTGCTTGATTTTGAAACAGTCACGACAGCAATTTTAGGCCACAATCCCCGCGCCTTTGCTTTTTTCGCTCCGAAAAATCTATCTTCATTTTTTGTCTTCTTTCTTTTTCTTATTTGTTCCCATTTTTTACTCTTCATTTTTTTTTCTCCTCCACAAAACCCTGTTTTTGTTATTTCTTTCTCTCCTCTTCTCTTGTATTTTTTTTTCTATTTCTTTTTGGAAATTATTTTGGTTTTTGTTTATTTTTTTAAATTAATTAATTATTTTTTGTAACTCTTTTTTCTAAATTTTGTTCTTTCTCGGGTTACTTTCAATTTACCATTTTCCAAATTTTATTAATTTTCTTTTGTTCCAAAGAAAATTTTGATTTTGAAGTCCGTAATTATGAGTTTGTTTTGATAAAAATTAAACCTTCTTTTTTTAGCAGTTCTATTGAGTTGGTTGAGTGCTTGCTTTTAAGCTTTTTTGTAGTTCTGGAATTGGAGCTTTGATAGATTAATCAGGTTTTATGACTACTTTGTTTTATAGCTTCAGGAAGTAAATTTTTTGTCAATAAATTTTCCGTTCTCAACTTTTAATTCTTCTTCTTCAGTTAAAGTTGAGAGTTCATATATAGAAGATTAAAAAAAAAAAAAAATGGAATCAAACAATGGCAAGGAAGTCGAACGGGGCGATACCCATGAAGTAGATGCTACTTCTGGCGCTGTGAAAAAGAGCTTGAATTCAAAGTTGAAGGATGTGGGTAGTATTAGCAATAGGGAAATGTATTTTAGAGCAGATAAAATTGATTTCAAGAGCTGGGATATTCAACTAGAGAAGCACCTCAGCCGTGCTTGGTCAAGGGACAGAGAAGTCCAGACAAGAAGGGAAGCGTGGGAGATTGATTTGAGCAAACTGGATATAAGGCATGTTATTGCTCGGGGGACTTATGGGACTGTGTATAGAGGCAATTATGTGAAGGAACGGAAGCGTGAAAAACACAAGTTTATACCATTGAATTCAAAAATTTTCACCTACGGTCACATGCATCATGCAAGATTTATTTTTATCTATTTGATTTCAATGATAAACAACATATTAAAACTCTTTTAATATGTTTTTGGATCTGTATTTGCCATTTAAGATTTTAAAATTAATCAGATTAATTTTAGAACCCTAGATTAAATCAAGAACGATTACACTAACCTCTTGATGTCTTTGCAATGCGCCTTTGAGATTCGTCTTGAGACACGGATGTTGTCCCTCTAGCTCCACACCAAGAACACCTATGGCAGCCCTTGAACAGCTTCTAAAGCCTTTTCTATTAATTAGAAATTCAAGTTCTGCCTTTTAAGAGATTAGTGATGTAAACATGACACTAGAAACAATTTCTAGTGTTCTTAATTCAAGAGATTGATGGCTAATCTCTTTGAATTGATGAGAGATGAAGAGAAATAGCTGGAGAGGCTCAAAGTGGCGTGACAAATGAGAGGAGAGGCTGCTGGTTATTTTTTCTTTTCATAACCACACTTAAATAGCTAGGTTAACACATTAAACCCTTGCCGCATGTCACCCTTTGATTAGCTCTAGGTTTAAGTGACCCAATCAAATTGTGCCAAGTGTCAAACCTATATTTAATCTTGATTTTAATCATCTTACATGATTAAAAAACATTTGGCAAGCTTATGTGTTATGCCATGTGTCACCATCTCATGGTGCCACGTGTCACACTGCAAAATGACCAAAATGCCCCTGTGTCTTAATTTTGAGTTCTCAACCCAAAATAATTATTTTTCTTCTTCTAATTAATTTATATCAAATATAAATTAATTAATTAATCTCTATTAATTAATTTCTCATTAATTAAATCATATTTAAACACTTTAAATATAAATTTAACTTATATTATACATCCAATAATTTAGATTTGGTTTCAAGTCATGCTAGGGACTTTGCAATCTAATTGCAAACCAAACCTATTTAATTAATCAATTAAACTCTTTAATTAATTAATTAAATCATATTTAATTAGGTGATAACTTGTGTATGTGTGTGACTTACTAGGCTCATCACTAATTGGCAATGAGACATGATATCAACTCTTAATATCATCAGAACTCTTTCTTACCATAAATGATTTCTCTAAATCATTTTATGAACCTCATAGACCATGGTTAACACCTAGCATAGCATGCCATGGCCACCCAATTAGTAATAAAGTTTACCTTAAATGAACCTATAATCATATGTTACCATGCACTAAAATCTCTCTGTTACAAAATCCCAACTCAAGCTGGAGTCATGGTTTATGTCAAACTCCTTTTGCTATGAATATTATGTTCTCTTTTAATTCCAGTTCTTGATTAAAAAGATTTTCTCATCAGAAACTCTTTTCTGAATAAATCTATCTGTCCTAGCCAGGAACTTGAAACATCAAGAACAATTAAATGAACATAGGATTTTATCTCTATTTACTTAGAGGAACAGATTCCATCTTGATCAACACCTACCTCCATATATAACTAGTAGGAGCCAACACATGCCCATATACCCATACATAGTACAAGTATGAAAGCAGTATCAAACTCAAACTACCTATATACAAGATAACTGTTCTATCTCATGTCTAAAGATTATATGCACTGATATGATTTATGACAAAACATTGACAAGAGTAAACTCCATGTGCTTGTCATAAGCGTCACTGGTTCGGCCTACTTATCATTTATAAGTGCCTATCATGTTTGTTATATGGCATGAGACTCACTATTCCATCTTATTTATATCTCATATAAATAACTTGGGAACAAACATGAATACAATCTTTCTGGATAAGTCATGTCCTTATTATGAAGTATCCTCGATTGTGAACCTATTTATGATACTTTGTGCTAGAAATATTGTCACTCATATTCTTAACAACTTAAGAATAATATTTCTAACAAAATATCAATGGACCTTTTCTATTACACATAAATATATTATATAAACAGAAAAGTGGAAATGCCATTTATTAATAAAATATGTACAAGATACATACTAAATGATATGCTTTAGGACATACTACTAACAATCTCCCACTAGCACTAGAGCCATTCATTACAATACCTTAGACCTATCTTCTCAAGATGTCGGTCTAACTGAACTTGTGACAAAAGCTTAGTGAATGGATCAGCTGGATTTTTTAGCTGATGTTATTTTTCTGCATGGCTATATCGCCTTGCCCAACTATATCTCTGATAATGTGGTAGTGCCTTTTCTATGTGTTTGGATTTTAGTGAGACCTTAGTTCCTTAGCCTGTATGACTGCTCCATTGTTGTCACAGTGTAATGGAACTGCTGACTCAATGGAAGGAACTACTGTAAGTTCTGTCACGAACTTTTTTATCCAAACAGCTTCCTTTGCGACATCGATGCAAAGAATATACTCACCTCGTAGTGGAATCTGCGATGCGTGCTCTGCTTGGAACTCTTCCAACCGATCGCACCTCCATTACAAATGAACACATATCCGGTAGACTTTCTATCATCGATATCCGATTGGAAATCGAATCGATAACCATCCAATTGCAAGTCTCCACCTCCATAAATCAAGAATAAATCCTTAGTTCTTCTCAAGTACTTAAGGATATTCTTGTGACTATCGATGTTCCAAACTGGATTGGATTGATACCGCTAGTCAAACTAACGAGATATGCGATATCAGGCCTAGTACACAATATTGCATACATTAAACTTCCAATAGCCAAGCATATGGAATCTGGCCATCTTATCTCTTTCTTCAGGTGTCTTTAGAGACATCTCTTTAGAAAGATGGATACTATGTCTCACTGGTAACAATCCTCTCTTAGAATCAAGCATGTTAAACCTCTTTAACGCCTTTTCCAAGTATAGACTTTGGGATAAACCAATTATTCTTTTCGCTCTATCTCTATCGATGCGAATCCCAAGAATATAGGTTGCCTCCCCTAAGTCTTTCATGGAGAATGTATTTGACAACCATACCTTTATAGTCGTCAACATACCGTATCATTACCCATCAACAGTATGTCATCCACATATAAGACAAGGAAAGTGATAGCACTGTCACTAACCTTCTTATATACACATGGCTCATCCTCATTTTTGATAAAACCAAAGGATTTAATGGCTTCATCAAAACGGATGTTCCAACTCCTCGAAGCTTGTTTCAACCCATAAATGGATCGCTTTAGCTTGCATACCTTGGAACCATCTTGGGATTCAAATCCCCTAGGTTGTTCCATGAAAATGTTTTCTTCAATGTATCCATTGAGAAAAGCTGTTTTGACATCCATCTGCCAAATCTCATAATCATAGTATGCAGCTATTGCTAGTAAAATCCTAATTGATTTAAGCATGGCAACAAAGTAGAAAGTCTCCTCATAGTCGATTCCTTGCCTTTGGCGAAACCCTTCGCTACTAGCCTTGCCTTATAGGTCTCTACCTTTCCATCGTAACCAATTTTCTTCTTGAAAACCCATTTGTACCCTATAGGTATAATACCTTGTGTGGGTCAACAAGATCCCAAACTTGATTCTTATACCTGGAATCAATCTCGGATTTCATAGCATCAATCCATTTTGAAGAGTCTATATCTGATATAGCTTCTTCATAGGTAAGTGGATCATCTCTATGATCTACTTCTTCATGAGTAGACAACTCTTGTTCTTCTTCATGAAGGAAACCATATCTCACTGGTGGGTGAAATACCTTGGTTGTTCTACGAGGAACAGCTGTAGATGTTTCATCAACGGGTATTGGTTGACTAGATGGATCTATATCCATCGATGATTGGTTGGTCGAATTCTCCAATTCTAACTCTATTTGCCTTCCTTTGCCTCCTTCTTGAACAAACTGTTGTTCAAGAAATGTGGCATCTCTACTTATCACAACCTTTTGTGAAGTAGGCAAATAAAAATAATATCCAAAACTATCTTTTGGATATCCAACAAATCAACCTTTTCGATCTGGTCTCCAATTTATCGTTGTTGACTTTTGATATAAGCTGACACCCAAATCTTAACATGCTTAAGACTTGGTTTTCTTCCATGCTATATCTCATAAGGTGTGGAAGAAACTGATTTTGATGGAATCCTATTCGAATATACAAAGTGATTCTAATGCAAATCCCCAAAGAAGATTGGCATATCGGTATAGCTCATCATACTACGTACCATATCCAATAGGGTATGATTTCTCCTTTCGGATACACCATTCATTGTGGCGTTCTGAGGAGTCGGTGAGAAACAATGCCATGCTCTCTCAAGTATTCATCAAATTCAAGACTCAAATATTCACCTCCACGATCCGATCGAAGAACTTTAATATTCTTTCTGTTTGATTTTCTACTTGATTTAAATTCTTTGAACTTTTCAAAAGATTCATGTTTGTATTTCATCAAATACGAATACCCAAACCTTGATTTATCATCAAGAAAGGTAATAAAATAATGAAAACCCCTCTAGCCATTTCTTTAAATGGACCACATACATCACTATGTATTAGCTCCAAAATATTTTCACTCTTAGCCCTTGTCCAACAAAGGGTGATCTAGTCATTTTGCCTCAAGGCAAGATTCACAAGTTGGAGTAGGCTCGAGCCCAATGAGGATAGAATCCCCATTTTCCAATTTTGCAATCCTATCTTCTGCAACATGACATAACCTTAAGTGCCAAATATATTTTGAACTTGAGTTGGTTTTCACCATGGCATTGCATTCATTTAGATTGCTATACTGCCGCGATGGAAACATTTTCTTGGCAATGGAAACGCTTTCTGTTGGCGGTGGAAACACTTTCCTTTGCCTCCATCGACTTTAGTCTTCCTTTTCTGCTTAGCTATTTTCTTGGAAGGACCAGAATCGAGGTTTCTTTTTCCTATTGCCCTTCTTCTTGTTGGACTTTCCAGTAAGAAGATGCAATCAAAGCTACCTCTTTTCCTTTATTGCCCGCACGCATATTCTTTTGGGCAATAACCAAGCATATTGAGTAATTCAGCTAAGGTGCATTCCTGTTTAGTCATATGGAAATTTGTCACAAAATTCCCAAAAGACTCAGGAAGGGACTGAAGGATCAAATCCGTTTGTAGTTGGAAATCCATGTTGAAGTCAAGATGTTCCAACTGCTCAATCAGCCGAATCATCTTGTGGACATGATCCCCAACATTCTGTCCCTCAGACATCCTCATGCGGAATAGCTGTCTAGATATCTCATACCTAGCATTTCTGTTGTGCTCACCATACAACTCTTGTAGGTGAAGGAGGATCTCACTAGCACTCTGCATGTTCTCATGTTGCTTCTGTAACTCATTACTCATGGAAGCAAGCATGTAACACTTAGCTCTCATATCATGCTCATTCCACTTGTCCAAAGTTTCATGTTCCTCTTATGTGGCCTCTGGAGGTAAGGGACCAGGAACATTTGAATCTAGAACATATCCTATATGTTCAAGGTTCAGGACAAGTTTCAAATTTCTTAGCCAATCGCATGATTTGGTCCTGTCAACCTATTGTGATCAAGTATGCTTGCAAGGATATTGGATGGTGGTGGTTGTTTTGTGCTCATTTTTATCAGAAAATTAACTGCAGAAAATAACCAGATTAATTAGTAAATGTATCATATAATTAACCAAAATGATTATGGTCTTTTAATCAAATTGGTCCTCCCACTAACTTAGCGAATCCTACACTTCCAAAGTAGAAAACGGAAATCCTAGTTGGATGGATTTCTAGTGGGTGATTGAATTCTTATAATTCTATTGATCATCCTCAGGTACATCCATTATTGGAATTACAATAAACTATAAGTGAGCAACTCCTTGCCCATCACATCTCATGTGAGGTTCAATCCTTTACCTAGCCCCTAATGCTCAAAATCTCAGGTACATCCATTATTGACTTATCTTGCATTAGTTAAGTTGATCCCATTGAGCCAGTAATTATGTAAATAATTTTAATGTCCTCAGGTACATCCAATATTGGCCACCAAACCATTTACATATTTACAACATCTCATGCTTAACAATTATTCTTAAGAAAATCTCTTAAATTAATTGCATCTCATGCAACTATTTAAAGTTTCTTAAAATAATTGCCCCAATGGAGGGCTTATGTTATAATTACTTTAATTATACCATTTCCAACTTAATAATTTGTTTGGAAGATTTTATAGCCATCCTAATTACTATTAAGGTCTCACTTTGCACATTATCCATTTAGCATGCATATATCATATAATTGCATACATTCCCATATATCTCATGCATTCATGGATAAACAGTAAATATGGTATGATCATGGACTTTCTAAGGGATTCAATTCTGAGCCACCAAGAATTGAATCAGGGCATTCCTAGGTGCATTTCATTCATTCATTTTACAAGAGTTGCTGAAGGAGTACATAATCAACACTTGATCTTGAATTCCTCTCACTGGTCCCACCAATGCTCTTGACCTCCTTGAACTTCTTGCAATCCAATATTACATAGTAATCCTTGGCATACCAAGGCAAATTTACAAGAACTTAAATAAATGAAATTACAACCCAAAAATTATTACAAACTTAATAATACATGCCCAAAATAAATTAAAATAAATTAATTAATTTACAATCCCAAAGAAACATAAAAGAAATAAATCCAATCACATTGGTCTTTTATAGTCCATGATCATCCATCATGCATATCACTATTTAACAATTAAATAAAACATACATACTTAAATTAAATTGAATATCTCATATTCAACTTAAAAATCCAGATTTGAATATGATTCAAATAAATTTAAAAATTCAGATTTGAATCTCATTCAAACAAATTTAAAAATTCAGATTTGAATCACATTCAAACAACTTCAAAAATTCAGATTTGAATCACATTCAAACATTTTTAAAAAAATCAGATTTGAATCACATTCAAATATTTTTTAAAAAATCAGATCTGAATTTTATTGAATCAATTTTAAAAAATCAGATTTAAATATGATTCAAACAACTTTAAAAATTCAGATTTGAATCACATTCAAACAACTTTTAAAATTCAGATTTGAATCACATTCAAACAATTTTTAAAATTCTGATTTGAATCATAATTTAATTGTGTGATTAAAACAACTAATTAAACACTTTAATTAGTCAAAGAATAGGCCTTAGATCATACAACAATTGCAGAATTAAAAGCCAAACCTTGAACCACCCATGGAACCATTGTTGCCGCCACCAATGGTGGCTTCACCATGTGTGCCGCCACACCTCTTGATCCAACCAGCAATGAATCTCTTGATCTCATGATCAAACACACAATTAAATTATATAATCAACAATCTAAATGGCAAATATAGTGGCTCTGATACCAATTGAAGGAACGGAAGCATGAAAAACACAAGTTTATACCATTGAATTCAAAAATTTTCACCTAGGGTCACATGCATCATGCAAGATTTATTTTTATCTATTTGATTTCAATGATAAACAACATATTAAAACTCTTTTAATATGTTTTGGATCTGTATTTTCCATTTAAGATTTTAAAATTAATCAGATTAATTTTAGAACCCTAGATTAAATCAAGAACGATTACACTAACCTCTTGATGTGCTGCAGCGTGTCTGCGCCTTTGAGATTCGTCTTCAGGACACCAGATGTTGTCCCTCTAGCTTGTCCACACCAAGAACACCTATGGCAGCCCTTGAATAGCTTCTAAAGCCTTTTCTATTAATTAGAAATTCAAGTTCTGCCTTTTAAGAGATTAGTGATGTAAACAGGACACTAGAAACAATTTCTAGTGTTCTTAATTCAAGAGATTGATGGCTAATCTCTTTGAATTGATGAGAGATGAAGAGAAATAGCTGGAGAGGCTCAAAGTGGCGTGACAAATGAGAGGAGAGGCTGCTGGTTATTTTTTCTTTTCATAACCACACTTAAATAGCTAGGTTTAAACCCTTGCCACATGTCACCCTTTGATTAGCTCTAGGTTTAAGTGACCCAATCAAATTGTGCCAAGTGTCAAACCTATATTTAATTTTGATTTTAATCATCTTACATGATTAAAAAACATTTGGCAAGCTTATGTGTTATGCCATGTGTCACCATCTCATGGTGCCACGTGTCACACTGCAAAATGACTAAAATGCCCCTGTATCTTAATTTTGAGTTCTCAACCCAAAATAATTATTTTTCTTCTTCTAATTAATTTATATAAAATATAAATTAATTAATTAATCTCTATTAATTAATTTCTCATTAATTAAATTCATATTTAAACACTTTAAATATAAATTTAACTTATATTATATATCCAATAATCTAGATTTGGTTTCAAGTCATGCTAGGGACTTTGCAATCTAATTGCAAACCAAACCTATTTAATTAATCAATTAAACTCTTTAATTAATTAATTAAATCATATTTAATTAGGTGATAACTTGTGTATGTGTGTGACTTACTAAGCTCATCACTAATTGGCAATGAGACATGATATCAACTCTTAATATCATCAGAACTCTTTCTTACCATAAATGATTTCTCTAAATCATTTTATGAACCTCATAGACCATGGTTAACACCTAGCATAGCATGCCATGGCCACCCAATTAGTAATAAGGTTTACCTTAAATGAACCTATAATTATATGTTACCATGCACTAAAATCTCTCTGTTACAAAATCCCAACTCAAGCTGGAGTCATGGTTTATGTCAAACTCCATTTGTTATGAATATTATGTTCTCTTTTAATTCCAGTTCTTGATTAAAAAGATTTTCTCATCAGAAACTCTTTTACGAATAAATCTATTTATCTGGCCAGAACTTGAAACATCAAGAACAATTAAATGAACATAGGATTTTATCTCTATTTACTTAGAGGAACAGATTCCATCTTGATCAACACCTACCTCCATATATAACTAGTAGGAGCCAACACATGCCCATATACCCATACACGGTACAAGTATGAAAGCGATCAAACTCAAACTACCTATATATAAGATAAGCTGCTATCTCGTGTCTAAAGATTATATGCACTGATATGATTTATGACAAAACATTGACAAGAGTAAACTCTATGTGCATGTCATAAGCGTCACTGGTTCGGCCTACTTATCATTTATAAGTGCCTATCATGTTTGTTATATGGCATGAGACTCACCATTCCATCTTATTTATATCTCATATAAATAACTTGGGAACAAACATGAATACAATCTTTCTGGATAAGTCATGTCCTTATTATGAAGTATCCTCGATTGTGAACCTATTTATGATACTTTGTGCTAGAAATATTGTCACTCATATTCTTAACAACTTAAGAATAATATTTCTAACAAAATATCAATGGACCTTTTCTATTACACATAAATATATTATATAAACAGAAAAGTGGAAATGCCATTTATTAATAAAATATGTACAAGATACATACTAAATGATATGCTCTAGGGCATACTACTAACATTATGATGGTCAAGACATTGCTGGTAATGCTTTTATTCTACTGCTGCTTTTGGAATTATTCATTTTTCGACTTACAAGTTATTTTCTCTTGATTTGTATTCATTTCTTGTTTACCTGGAATTTCCAAATGTCAATTATTGCATTCTTAGAGAGAGATGAAATGTTTATCTTTTAAGTGATTCCCCGATAAGCATTCTTGCTTTTATCTTTTATCGTGATGTATAACCATCATTGAATTTTATATATGAAATTATTAAAATATAGAAGAAAACTACTATGTGAAAATGGGTACATGTCAAATGATATGGTGCTAATGAAATTTTTAATTGTAAGTGACGTTGTGGCAATCTAAGAGATGATAAGTTAATGATGAATTGCTTAGTCCAAGATCTGATAGTGTGATTTTGATATTCTTATCGTGGGGAAGAATGAGGTTCACGGGAAAGTTGGAAGGTATGGCTATTTACATCATGAATCTTATGTGCATCTGGGGATTTAGAATTAGTGGATGCATCCTGAAGTGAAAATTTTTTGAGTCTTTCCCCAGGCCAAGTTATAGATTACTTTAAGATGTGTAGATGGTGTGCATTATCTTTTTTTAATTATGGCTTAGAAGACATCTTGCATTTGGTGGACTGGATTCAAATTCAAATCACTTGCTGTTGGGTTGGTTCTTCACCATCTATACTTCCATCAATTATTTGACAGAATTGGAAATCTGCAAATCTTTTCAGGGTCAACGAACAAGAATTGAACATATTTTAGACAAATGCTTAAGCCGTTTTTTAGTATTTTAAAACTATCTTGTTTAAGTTCTTTATCTATGTTGATTGTGTGTTAAGGAATTGCATCAAGATCAAAATGGGTATCGGCTTGTGAGAGTCCTATTCAACTGGATGAAATTTGCCAAAATATAGATTTATTTTTTATTGTTTGGTTTACTTAAGTGCCACTAGTTTGCAAGGATTTAATGGCTTCACTTCTTTATGTGGAGTTTTGGATATTCATTTATTGCTTAGGAGATTGTTAGCATCATATCTATGATTGATAACTCTGTAGTTACTTCTCACATTTTCCCCACTTCAATTCCCTCCCAGAAAAGATTACCCATAGTTATTTCTAAATCCTTCAAATCAGTGTCGGTGAACGTAACTAGTATAATGGCACTGTGGGTTGTTTACTTCACCGCCTATTATACTGGAATGCCCTCAAACATCAAATTTTTTAGGAAACACATAATTGATTATTACTTTTCTTTGCAATATCCTAATTATCTATTGTTACTCTTAAAAAATACAGTGAAGATATTGAACTGGGGGGAGGATGGCATTGCCACAGCTGCTGAAATTGCTGCTCTCCGGGCATCATTTCAGCAAGAGGTTGCTGTTTGGCATAAACTTGACCATGCAAATGTCACGAAGGTAAAGGATGTTCTCTCATCGGTTCATTTATTCTGTTGCTTTGATATTTTGATAACAGCAGTTAACTATATACCATTGATTATAAATCACTCGAGTTATTTGAATATTTGCCGATGCTCTGAATTTAATCTGTGGGTTGTAACTGAAATTGTATATTACAGTTTGTTGGAGCTTCAATGGGAACTTCCAATCTTAAAATTCCTCCCAAAAGTCCTACAGATGGAAGTTATGATTCTGATCCTTCCAGCGCATGTTGCGTTGTTCTTGAGTACCTTCCTGGAGGAACGTTAAAGAAATTTTTAATCAGAAATAGGAGAAAGAAACTTGCCTTTAAGGTTGTGATTCAACTTGCTTTGGACCTTTCGAGGGGGTAAGTACAGATCTTCAATGAACTAGTCTGTGATTCAATCTTAATTAATAGATTTTTTTTTTTGGATCCACTTCTGCAGTTTGAGCTATCTTCATTCTAAAAAGATTGTACATCGTGATGTTAAGACAGAAAATATGTTGTTAGATGCTCATAGAACTTTGAAAATAGCTGATTTTGGTGTTGCTCGAGTTGAAGCTCAGAACCCAAGGGACATGACTGGGGAAACTGGTACTCTTGGATACATGGCCCCAGAGGTATCCACCTGTTGTGTTTCTTTCTTTAGTTATAAGTTCATGTTCATCTGAAAAGGGGAAAAGAGACTAACAAAATAATTTTTGTAGGTCCTTGACGGTAAGCCATACAATCGGAAATGTGATGTGTACAGCTTTGGTATATGCTTATGGGAAATTTATTGCTGTGACATGCCTTATCCCGATCTTAGTTTTGCTGAAGTTTCATCTCAAGTTATTCGACAGGTTTGTCTTTTCATATATTGTTATCTCCATAGTTGCAGGTGTAGGTATTTCTTAGTTTACATGCTATGTCTGTTTGTTTCCAGTTCTATTATGACATCATGTTGATGAAAATCATAATGAAAATGGTTGTGATTTTTCACAGAATTTACGCCCAGAGATCCCTAGATGTTGCCCAAATTCATTTGCAAGCATCATGCGTAAGTGTTGGGATGCAAATGCAGACAAACGTCCTGAGATGGACGTTGTAGTGAGGCTGCTAGAAGCAATAGACACGAGCAAAGGAGGAGGCATGATTCCTGAAGATCAATCCACTGGCTGTTTCTGTTTTAGTTCAGTTCGTGGACCATGACTTCTTTTAACCTTCCATTCCTGATATATACTTGCGAAATACTGAAGCAGTTCATTGCCAGACTTCAGCTGGTCTTTGCATAGCTAACTAAAGATTCCAGCTTTGTTGGACACAGAATTGAGAATGCAGAGGAATTTCTGGTCCTAGTCAAGTCTTGAAATTTTAAGATTTGGTTACTGTAATCGTTATTGCTGGACAAAATTCAGGAATTGGAAGATTGGAATTCCATATTTGTATAACATTCGTCAAACTGGTTTCAAACATTCTATTCAGATAGTAGCCTTGATAATTCATTATAAGTTGATATATATGGTAGCTGAAAATTGGGAGCTTTATGTTGGTGGAACCAAAGTCAATTGCTTCTAAGTATCATGGATGAAATGTATACATGGCATATTTACCGTTTAAAGAAGCTTAGACCTTGGAAACAAAATGATCTATCATTCTTTTTTGGGATAATGCTTGGAATTGAACATAAAAGATGAAAATTTTGCTACTTACCAAAAAAAAAGTCGCATCATGTTGACTTTGATAACAAAATGGTTATGATAAATCCAAGCAGAAACTTGAGCAGCAGAAGCTGATGATAGCATAGAACCGATCAAGTGAGAAGAAAGGAACCAAACAGACAAAGTGGCCCAAAACTTATCTTGCATGCGCAATTTTGGTGGTAACATTGGGTAGCCACTAGGTCTTTGCAAGAGAATTGTTCTCGTGTTTGGCTACTTTGGTCGTAATCTAAGAACAAGTAACATGGTTGCATGGGTGGCTCTTCCTGTGCTGCACTTGCATGGTTGGCCATTTTCGAAGAGTGGAATCTCTAATCACCCACAAACGTTATGCACATAAGCAAAATCAAAATACGTGCAAAGATGAACTTAAAAAGTTAGACAGGACATGGTAATAGTTGACATGTCCCATCCCAACAATAAATAATGAGTGTAAATGTTCCAAAACAAAAGACATTGGGGCGTTAATGCTATTTAGGAAATTTGTGGGGTCAATGCCCATAATCTTTTGTACTTCAATGAATTGGAATGGGAAAAAAAAAAAGAAAAAAAGGCATAGCATTCATTCGTGCGTTTGTTCCAGTGCCAACCGCACACAACAGGCTAACAGCCAAAATGCCAAACAAATCAAAAAAGGATAACTCACCGTTACTGCTACTCTGTCGGAACAAATCGCAGATGGGATATTCTGGCGCCCAGTCGTCTTCGTTGTTGAAGGATTTCCTCCGCAAGTCCGGCGGCGTCGCCATTATTGACGGTGGTCTCGCCACGGAGCTCGAACGGCACGGAGCTGACCTTAACGATCCTCTTTGGAGTGCCAAGTGTCTCTTAACTTCTCCTCACCTTATCCGTTCGGTACTTCCTCTCTCTCTCTCTCTCTCTCTCTCTCTCTCTCTATATATATATATATATATATATATATATATGTATCTCTACATATGCGTCTGAGATTCTATTCTGTCTTAATTGATTAGTTTTCTGCTTTGAATTTGGATTCTGTTTTCGTTGCTTTAATTTGTGGAACAAGCGGCGTCTTTACACTTTGGATCTTGTTTATTCTTTTTGGGAAAATTTTCTGTGTTTAGGATAAGATTTATGATTTTACAACACTTATTAATATTATCGGCAGAGAAAAAGGGAGCGATCTTGTAGTCATATTTGGAATTCCAAGTGTTATGACTTATGACTGGCACTAGAAGCTTACTCATAGCTAACACAGATGGTCAGTGTTTTTTGATCGTGCAGATATGGACCGCTATGTCATGCATCATTGTAGTCCTGCTTTCTCTCTCTCTCTCTCTCTCTCTCTCTCTCTCTTTTTTCTCTTGTATTGACTGGATGGGGGTTGTACATCTGGAATCAACTTTAAAGATTTGTTTGTCTTACGATGCCATAGACTTATGATAATACTTACATAATAATATAACTTATGTGAAGTTGGAATAGTGAAGTGATTTATCAGTCTTTGAGCTTGCTTTTCTTGAGTCTGCAATTTGTCTTGCGTTGATTAGAGTTTTGCATTAGCTTAGGGTATTTGATGTGGAATCTGCATTTCAGCAACTATGGTTTCTTTTTAAACACTTGAATTATTTGATTATTGGTTTTCAGAGGGTATATAAGGTATCCTTCCACTCCTAATCTTGATGTAATTGCTTTTAGAATTGGTAATGAAAACCATGGCTAGTAAGCATACAAGGAATCTGGTTTGGCACTTAAAAAGTGGCTTTTTTTTTTTGGATGATTTAATACACGTAACTTTATCAGAGTATGCAAAGATGTTCATCTGAGTATTCAATAATTCAAGGTATATACAATTATGGCTCATGTTAAAAAGGAACAGCATGTGAATTTGAGGGTTGAAGAGTAAACTTGGACAAATTTGCAATACTTGACAATTAGTAGTAGTATCGTTTACATAAACTTATCCATGCTTTTTTTTTCTTTCATGGTTGAACTTGCATGTGCGCGCATGCACACACACAAACATAGGGAATATTTTGGTGGCTTTTGGATTGATGCCTTAAATTCTAAACCTAATATACAAACCCTGAAGACAAATCATTAATTTGACATCGTTTCAAAATTTTTCTTTAAATCTAGGGATTATCATACCAAGTCCCTCTTTCCCCACAAATCTGCCAGACTGGGACCATTAAACATATTTAGAGGACTCCAACTTTGTTGATGAATTTATTTAATAAAAGTGATATTCTGCCAATTCAAATACAATTGACTTTATATATTTTAATATTATCAGTTTGTTGCATAGTGACCTTGTTCAATTTAATTATGTAACAAATCGTTTATATTTTGGAATGTTAATTACCATTGTCTTTTCACTGTTAGCTGGACAGGTCTTGTCTTTTATTATGTTGCGGAAGAAGGAGGTTTCTTGACTTCTTTATCGATTTGTGCCTTGTGCACATTTTTGTGATTTTCTTGGAGTGCCATTATCATTTAGCATTATTGAAGCTAAAAAAATTTATCTCGAAAAAATCACTTCTTAATTACTTGGGGTTTTTTAAGAATTTTTTTTATACACTTTGTATTGTTAGCTGAGTTGCATAATTGGCCAGGTGCACCTTGACTATCTTGAAGCTGGTGCTGATATTATTATCACAGCATCTTATCAGGTATTAACAGTGGATCCTCTCTCTCTCTTTCTCTCTCTCTCTCTCATTCATTTTACTTGAATTTGACAGGCCACCATTCAGGGTTTTGAAGCAAAAGGCTTCTCTAGTGAAGAAAGTGAAGGCATGCTTAGAAGAAGTGTAGAAATTGCCTGTGAGGCAAGGGATATTTATTATGAGAGATGTAAAGCAGGAGCTTCTGATAGTAATAATGACATTAGGATTCTGAAACAGCGCCCCATTTTAGTTGCAGCTTCTGTTGGCAGCTATGGAGCTTATTTGGCTGATGGATCTGAGTACAGGTGAGTAGACTTGTTATTGAAAATATAAACATCAAATGGTAATTATAAGTGGTTAGATTGCAACATTGACTTTGTTAGTTATTTTGATATGTAAAATAATATAATTTCTTATATAAGTCCGAATTAAAATGAATTAAATTGTAATTTGACTAACACTCTTTCTAAATTTAACATGGTATAAGAGTCCAAGCTGTGTTATGAGTTTCAGTTGCCCATAAAACTGTATAATTGGGCCCGTATTGGATTAAAAATACAAACTAATTGTCAAGTGACAACCATGTTGTTGCACTTGAGGTGGAAGTGTTGAGATTATAAATCCCACATCAAGAAAGTATAAACATAAAAGGGTAAATATAAGTGTTTAGATTGCAACATTAACTTGGTTAGTTATTTTGATGTGTAAAACAATATAATTACTTATATAAGTTCAAATTAAAATGAATTAAATTGTAATTTAATCAACACTTTCTCCAAATTTAACAGAAAACAATACATAATCTAAATTCCTGTTATTATTTTATTCTTCAAATATTGTGGTTGCTTTATCATTGGAGCTCCTGCCTCATTGCAATATGTAGTAACATGATCATATTTTTGCCTTGAAGAATATGTTTCATAATTGGAATCCCTATAAAATCTCCTGTGTGTATGCCATATAATGTCCACGACATTTTTTTTTCCTCTGTTCACCTTCTTTGTATTTACTCTTTATTACTGAGCTATATATCACGACTGGAAAACAGCACAAATTAGGCTGGGCTGTGTCAGACTGGTTAAATATATCCTTTTTCGGGATGAAACTTTTAGTTATGTTATTTATTTATATCTCTTATTGTTGTTTCACCTTCTCAGTGGGAATTATGGTGATGAAGTTACCTTGGAAACCTTGAAAGATTTTCATCGCAAAAGGGTTCAGGTAGTGGCAGAATCAGGTGCTGACCTCATAGCATTTGAAACAATTCCAAATAAGGTAGAAGCTCAGGTATTAATTCACTTATTCTGAAATCATGATATTTTAAGTTTTATTCTTGGAAATTAAAGGGACATTCACGCTTTGTTTGGGAAAAAATATGGGGATAAAGAAAGGAGGCAAGAGCAATTCTTTTTTTTTTTTTTTTTTTTTTTGGGGCGCACAGAAAGTGGGTCAAAAGATAACATTTTCTTGCTTGAATTTGGTGGAAATGACACTTTTGCCTTGATCCAGTTAGAATACTATTTGTAGGCAAAAACACAAATCACACCAAGCAAAACAGAAAAATTAGTAAATGCATTTCTCATTTTGTGGTGAATGAGAGATGCAAAGTCAATGTTAGCATTTTGGAATTTTGAGTAACGGGTGAGCAGAGAGGTTAGTAAGAGTAAATGTTTTGGTCACTAGGCCTATTACTTTGATCTTGTGCAAACAGAGTAACAAGTTAATTATGTTCCAAATGCTGCATGTGAGTTTGCCTGATTTGTAGAGTGTGTTTTGTTGGACAGGTTGATAGTTCACTACAATTTCTATTCCTACTTTTTCTCCTCATGGTTTCCAAAATCAAATTCCCCTCCACTTGCACTCCTCATCCTTTTCACTCCTATTCTCATCCACCCTTCCCCAACAAAGGGTCAAAATATGCCTGTGTAGTGAATTGTGTCATTGTTGGTCAGTTCATTAGCCTATTTATAGCTGAAAATTCACCAATAGAAAATGGATTTAGCAGCGTAAGGAATTTTTTAAATAGAAAAGTGGCTCTTGGTAAGATAATTAAAGCTATGTTCCTTTTGGTGTGAATTTTTTCATTGACTACTGTGTTCTTGCAGGCTTATGCTATGCTCTTAGAGGAAGAAAACATAAAGATTCCTGCTTGGTTCTCCTTTAACTCTAAGGATGGTATCAATGTGGTCAATGGTGATTCTTTGGTAGAATGTGCCTCAATTGCTGAATCATGTGGGAAAGTAGCTGCTGTGGGTATCAACTGCACTCCTCCTAGGTTTATCCATGGAAGTATATTATCTGTCAAGAAGGTGTGTTGTTCGAGCTTTTATTTTATTAGATGATATTGTATACGTTCTTAAGCTTAGCACAGAAGTTTGGTGTTTGGCGTTTGATATTTATAGTCCATAACTTGTTTCAAGAAGTTGAAAATTTGGAGCAGTCATATGCATTTACTGAAACTTTCAAACTATGTCTTTTTATTAGTGCAATCATTTCGATCCCATGCCCGAAATATAAATAATTTTGAAATGGGAACTAGCTGAATTATAACTTTTACTATCTTGTTTTATGAACTTTGAAAATAATTGCTATAACTACTAAGTTTTTAATGCCCGCTAGGGGTGCCGGTATTCTTGGTCAATTGATTACCACTTTTCTGTTTCCGACAATGTTCTTTGAACAGGTGTTCATAATACACACACACACGCACATATATATCCCAAAATTACTTCAATTGTTCAGTTACACTCCAAATCCCAAAAACTTTGGATCAAATGTTCTAATAGTTCCTTTAAATATGAGTAGTTTTACACAAATATAAACACTGTTAATGTCTACTTCTTGATTTAGAACATCATCGTGAGCTGCCTTTCAAGGAGTCATGATACCCTAGATGACTTGGGTTTCTTTCTTCTTCTTTTTTTTCTTAAGTTTTTTTTGTAGTGACAATAACTAAACTCCCTCTGATACTTATTTGAATATTACATCTGGTTTATATGTTATTTCATAACAGTTTTTACCCTTTGGATGTGAAAGCTAAGAGATTTGTGTTTTTGATATACTTATAAACATTGTGGGACTTATAAACATTGTGGGAATGAGTAATGAGTTCCTCTCTCTCTCTCTCTCTGACAGGAATATGGAATTGAGATCTCTGGTGCCAAAGATATTTCTATAATATTCTGGAAACATCTTGTCTCAATTCCATATTCCTATCACTCTCTTTCGCTCTTTTTTTTTTTTAAACAATTTTAGTTGGTACGTAGTAGGCACTCTGCTTATTAAGAAACTTATTTTCATGAAAAATTTCTTCAGGTGAGCTCCAAACCAATACTTATATATCCGAACAGTGGGGAGAGCTATGATGCTGATCTAAAGGAGTGGGTGGTAAGTTCATTTTGTTTGGTGGTTTGGGAAATACATGGAAATTACCTTCAGCTTGTTTTGGGTAAAAATTACATTTGAATTAACAAATGAATCCTTGCAGTTTCAAGAGAAAGAAAAAAAAAATCACTACTGATAAATCTCATACTGTTTCCTGAAGTAATACTCTCAAGCTCATTTAATATTGTAAGAATTTTCTGTTTGAACCTTTAAAGGAATAGGAAAAGGGGGAAAGACTATTAATTTGCCAAGGAATTTTTGAGGATTTACTTCCATTTTCCTTGCTTCTCATATCAAATATGATCCCACATCTGATCCTATTTTTTAATTTGTCAAAATAACAGTATACTTGTTCTGTTTGCAGCAAAATACTGGTGTATCAGATGAAGATTTTGTGTCATATGTAAACAAATGGTGCGAGGTTGGTGCTTCCCTTGTTGGCGGCTGTTGTAGAACTACTCCTAACACTATCAGAGCTATATGCAGAACTCTCTCCAATAGATCTCCTGCTTTGCCATTGTAGCAACCGACCTGATTTGACATAGAAGGAGCAAAGCAATTACAAGTCTAACTGGCCTGGGCTGTTAAAAGGGCTTGCATGGTCTGGATATTTTTGCCCTCAGTTGCGATGTGGAGAGGAGGGTTAGACATGGCCTATGCTGCAGGTCAGGGTTGAAATTTTTGTTCGAGCAGATGAGTTGTCTTTTGTGAGCTACTCATAGAGGGAATATCACTAGGTGTGAGGATCAGTTTTCTGTTTATAGCAAGCCTTGTGTACCGGAAGATTGTGTCCTATTTTCTGTTTATAGCAAGCCTTGTGTACCGGAAGATTGTGTCCTATGTTAAATAACGCCAACTCCAGCAATTTAATTGCGGTATACCCTCCTTGTGACTGAAATGTGGTGGAATCTCATTAACATGTATTGGAATGACAATGAGACAAGGCTGTTGAAAACCTTTGGCCTGTGGCACAAGGGAGTTTCAATTCACATTTGTCTAAGCAGCATAAAACCCAAGTTGGACCAATTTGTTGACATTTGAGAAAGCAAAGCTCCTAGACTCTTGTTTGGATCGGGAGAGGAAAATATTGAAGGAAAAGTTATTTTATGAATAGTAAAATTATAACTTTGCTCCTAAATTTAAAAGAAAAGGTATTAAATATAGAGCTTATTTATACTTTTAAATACTTTTAAATATTTTTCTCTCACTTTCTCTCCATTTTAGAGAGAGGAGAAAAAGACAATATTTTTATTTTCTCTCTAATATTTTTCCTCTTACTTTATTTTCTACTCAATTCAAACAAAATAATAAAAAATAAACTTATTTTCCCCTCACATTTCCTTTCCTCCCTTCCCAAACATAGTGTTAGTGGCAGCACACCACCAGCAATCGGTGGCAGTGCCCATGTGCCTCTAATTAGACCCGGCTAAGGCTTTGCTTCGATTTGAAATTTATGGTTGTAGATGGTGGCTTGGAAAACTTTAATTGGACCACATAAAATTGATTAAATTCAGTTTTTGTTAACAGAGTTGAATAACAAAATAAAATTTATATAATTAACTTCAACTTGTTTAAATCTAAATGTTGTTTGCTTTGGGCTTTATTTAGCCTTTTTTGCTATTTTTGCCGGACAAAATTAGAAGAAAGCAACACTAGACTCTTTAAGGAACACATTAATTCTTCCCCTAGTAGCCCGATCAGGATCTCATTTCCTCTTCTCCTTCTGGAAGAAGGATAAAAATTTGTTCTCTATGGTAGTCTTCACATTTGTCACTTGGTCGCCATCCATTATTGCTGCTCTGTTTTTTGGTCGTTCTTCATAAGATTCTTCAAACTCCTTGATCTCAAAATGTTCTTAGCCAGTAGACCAAGAATAGTCTGATTCTGTGCTTTCTTTTGGAGGGGCCACACTCAGGACAGATAGTTCACTTTTATAGCCATGTAGCCTCAGTGAATCAAAGTCCAGCACCGCTCTTTCGCCTTGCAATCTCAACTATGTACAACGCATGAAGAATAGAACTTTGATGAAAAAATTTGCACTAACAATAGAAGTGGAGAGAGGAATTGCAGCAAGTTGATTAGTTTTGTGCATGGATCCTAAATGACGTGTCTTAACTGAAAATTCAAAGTTTGATTTGATTTTTTTAATTTTATTTTTTAAATAAATTAATTTGAAACAAATGAATTTTACACTAGCATTAAATATTTCAGTTCCATTCTCTTAATACTATGGTTTGATTCGGTTCATTAAAATAAAGAATTCGGTTATTCGGCTACGACGGTTCGATTTGGCTAGGAATCTAACTGATCCATTGGGCTAGATAGACAAGGAGACGATGCCGTTTAGTTGAGTTGTCATGCGCCAAGAAAGCTGGTACACAGAAAAAATTGGGGGGTCAAGGGTTTAGCTTTCTCTGCTTTCCGCCGCTGAATTGCGCTGTCGAAGGGTGAGCTCTCTTGGACTCAAACGTATTCTATGCCTCTATTTGCACTGTATTATTGATATTGTTATGGCAATTTTTTTTCTTGATCAGAATTAGTGCAATTGAAAAGGCTACAAAATACTATAAAAACGAATTAAAAAGCTCATAAATTTTGCTGTTTATGATAAAAAAGTCTTCTACTTTGGTTTATTCTTAGCCTTGCTTGATCATTCCACCAGATAATAGCTGCCATTTATACACAATTGTATGGAGATCGATTTAGATGTCAAAGATGGCTCCCTCATTCTGATAAAGCAAGGCGCTGAAGCGGTGAGTTTTGGTGTAATAGAAATAACACTCTCTTGCTTTTCAGTTCATGATTTTCTTATAATCTTTTCTTGTTTCAGCATGGCTTGCTTCATTTTCCATTTTTATTTCAGCTGTTTAGGATTGTATTATGCAGATTGCATTTTCTTATGCTGATGATGATGTTTTCTTTTTCCAGAGAGTTTTTGAGTCTAATTTTGTTGGAAGGAGGTCTATTGTCAAGGAACGCTTCTCAAAGAAGTATAGGCATCCATCTTTGGATTCTAAACTTACACTCAAACGCTTAAATGCGGTGAGTTATTCATCATAAGGCTCATCTTCCTTGCTTCTCTTTAGATATTCATGAAGGGGGGGTTTGCTAGTTATTTGACCTATTCAAGTCAAAATTTGGGGCAGGAAGCAAGATGCATGACAAAGGCAAGGCGACTTGGGGTTTCTACTCCAGTGCTGTACGCTGTGGATCCTTTACTGCATACCCTCACATTTGAGTATGTGGAGGGTCATTCTGTGAAAGATGTCTTTCTTGAATTTGGGTTACATGGTGTTGTGGAAGAACGCATGGATGATATTGCAACACAGATTGGTGATGCAATTGGAAAACTACATGATGGTGGCCTCATTCATGGTGACTTGACCACATCAAACATGTTAATCCGGAATGGCACTAATCAAGTGGTGAGTTATTTTATATGTTATCCCCTCTGTTTAGAGGGAGAGGGTAATTAGCATTCTCTTTGATTTTATTTTTAATTGTCACTTTGTGGTAGCATCCCAACTAGAAATCTCTTCTCTCAGGTCCTTATTGATTTTGGTCTGAGCTTCACATCAACCCTTCCTGAAGACAAGGCAGTTGATTTGTATGTACTGGAACGAGCCTTGCTTTCAATGCATTCTTCATGTGGGAATGTGGTAAGTTACGAAGTTTTTTATTCTATTGACTGTAATTTCAGTTGTGCACTGCTAGATTGGCAGTAGATATATGTAAACTGGAATCTGAAACGTACAGGCTATAGTTTAATATTTTTACCAGTTTGCATACAACCAGAAGTCCTTTCCCCATAAGTCATTGAAACAATTGTTAGAAAATAGGTCCCAAGCATGTGTTATAGTTTTCTGTATCCTGTGCGGTTCAAAATTATAAATTTATGTTTAAGACATTTATTAAGTTGAGGGACAATCCGTGCAATTCTTGTGTAGATGGATCGTGTGCTTGCTGCATATAGGAAATCCTCAAAGCAATGGTCATCCACAATGAACAAGCTAGCCCAAGGTGCAACCCTGCTCCCTTATTTAAACTCTTCCAGTGATAGGTTTTCTTTTTCTTTTGTTTGTGTGTGTGTGTGTGTGTGTGATGCCATTCACCTCTGTTAATTTTCTCACTATTACAGTTCGCCAAAGGGGTCGAAAGCGCACCATGGTTGGATAGGCTTTTTCAACAGTTTGTCCTGCACAAGGGAAAGAGGAAGAGACATCTGTTGGACCTTTAATGTTTTCTGTTGAATTGATTGATGTTAGGACTTAGGACAGCAAATGTAGCTGTATCTGCATAGTGTAACTGTATTCTAATGCATATGCACGCCTAGAAGTACAATCAAAGTTGTTTTTTTTTTTTTTTTTTCCAATCTACCATAGGGCTCAATAGATTATAGTTCAAAATTAAAAGAGTTGGGGCATTCCAAATGAAATGTTATTGGTAGCCGGTTGAGTTGAAACTGATTTGCTCATTTGCAGTAGTCATTTGTACATTCTGTGTGCAGGACTGAACAAGGCTGTGCCAGTATTGAACAGCTCTTATGGGCCTTTCTTGCAGTTTGACTGGTTGTCTGTTTCTTAAACAGTCTGTCTCATCTTGTTAGCATGCAGTGCTGGAGCCCAAGGTGCCTGGCACTTCTGTTTTAGAAAAACACAAGATTCGAATTAAGAGTTGGAAGGAAGAAAACAATTTAACCAGTGAGTCTAGGAATGGCAGCAGGCGGCGTGGGGAACCATTCACCATCCCAGGGAATGGTATCGTCTCACCTTTTATATTAGGGTATAAATTAAAATTATTTTTGTTGAATTCTCACGTATATAGAGAAAAATATCAATTTTCTTTAATGAAAAAGGTAAAATTAGTTAAAATCTTTTTGACTTTTTGTAAGAAATTTTGGGAAATGATTTCTCGCGCTTACATTTAGCATTGAACTTTTACAGTCCACCTGCATAGGGTTGGGTGCTGCTATTATCTCAGTTAGGGTTTTTTGTAGGTGCTCCGTATTGATGTTGGGCTGGGCATTCTCGGGCGTTGGTTGATTTTTTTGGTGGCCTGGGCTTGTATGGGTTGTGTTCTTGTTTTAGGGGCTGGGTTGTAATCTGGGCTTTTTTGCGAAGCCTTTTGGGTTGTTCTTGCTACTTTTATGAGGCCCATATACGTAATGGCTTTTGAATCGATGAACATCATCCTCTCTCTAAGGATCTCTCTAAAGATTTGTTTCGCTGGGGTGAGGAAGTTATAAAAAATAAAAGGGTAAGGGAGGGAAATTATAGAGGGGTTTATAATAAAAAAATTAATATTTAAGAAATAGTAAATTAATTAAAAGGTGAAGGGAGGTAATATATATTTTTTATATTTATAATGAGGTAAAGGAAAAATAAGTTTAAAGGGGATGTTTAAATAAAAATAATTATAATTTTTATTATTATTTTTATTTCTCATTACATTTAAATATAAAGTATTAAAAAAATTAAAATTTAAAAAATAAAAAATCTTATCCTTTGGTTACCATCTCATCTCAAATACGACTAACCCTCATCCAAACAGACCATACCGGGGTGGGGGGGGGGGTGTGTTCTCCGAGCCAGGTGCCAACCGGGAGACTATTAATCTAACTATAATCTGGAACTCAAAATCTCTAACAATGGATCTAAAATTCCAACACACATACGTAAAACTCCTGGCCTTCGATCTCCTCTCTCTCGCCCAAACCCCGTCTCTCTCCTCTTCCGACCCAATCTTCTTCTCTCGCCTAGGCAAGTCTCTCTCACGCGCCGAAATCCTCGGCATCGTAACCACCCGTGATCACAAACCAAACAAATTCCTCAAATTCACAATCGACGATGGCACCGGTTGCATTAGCTGCATTCTCTGGCTCAACCAACTCACATCCCCCTACTTCTCTCGCCGCAGCCCTCCAGATGTTCGATTAATTGCCGACATGGCCGCTCATTTTGCCTCCGAGATCAAGATTGGCGTTGTGGCTAGGGTGCGCGGGAGGATCTCGAGCTATAGAGGTGCGGTTCAGATTACTGTGTCCGATGTTGTGATCGAGAGGGATCCCAATGCGGAGATTTTCCACTGGTTGAATTGCATTAAGCTGGCGCGCAACTGCTACGGTGTCGCCGCTCCATGTAAATAGTGCTGATGGTTCTAAAAGCTCTTTTTCTTCACTGTAGATCTCGTTCCTGATTAAGATGATTGTGTTACCGTACACTGATGACGATAGATTATAAAATTTTTACTCTATTGCTAGTAAGTTTTAGCTAAAATTTGAGGAGCCAATTGTGGAAATGGAAACATTCACAGTATGGCCATGGTTGCCTTCTATTTCTTTGTTGTGGCTTTTAAGCTCCATGGTTGATGGAGCCCATTGATAGTAAAGGCGGTTGTTGAAACACGTTACTGATGTGGAGAATTGGTTCATGGAAGCTGATGCTAACCTACACACATGGAGTTATACGTTAGATATTTATGAACCTGAAAGCTACAAAAGCAAGTCATGACAAAATAGTAGATGCTGTTGATTGGAAGAATTAAAGTTTTGCCATGTGAGAGAGCCAAAACAATAGAACATCATCCTCCTTTGTTGCCCATCGAAAGATTTTTGCATTTATAGCTAAGCCATTTGAAAAGCGCTGATCACTGATTCACTTACTTCGATTTGAATTAGAGTTAAGAGTTATTCTCCGCGGTGGATAATTCTCATTCGAAGGTTCTATAATTAACAGTTACTTGTGGTCTGTGGATAGAAAGGTATTTGCTTTAGTTGGTGTCTTTTAATGATATAGCTGCGGAGGCAAATTCATGACCAATTAGAATACATGGACAACTGAAACCATCAGCATGCCAGTGAAATGTGGGAGTTTAAGTGTTTAGTCCAGCTTAAGTATGATCCATGAGAAAAATATCAGGGCTATTTTGTTTATGTTAGTAAAAGCATGGAATTGGAATTGCTACACAAATTTTAGTGTTATTTTCAAGTTGGATGTGGTTCTAGATAGCTGAATAGTTTCATATTGATCCCCCTGAATAGACTTTGAAAAGAGTCCTAGCAAATTCTTTGCTTAACTTCATTCTCCAGCCTCTTGGTTTATTATTTTTGAAGAAAGGAGATTAACATTTGACACTACATTTTATTAATACTGAAGCAAACTGTTATTGATTGTTGAAGGATTTTATGCACTATATGATTTGGCTTTTATTAAAATCCAATCTAGCTGGTGCTCTTTTCAACTATCAAGTTGATATGTTAAGAACAGATTATGAACCTTCAATTCTTTTGTTGTTGTGGCTGTTGTTTTGATAGAATATCTTTTTTTTTTTTTTTTCACAAGCAGTTTATTTTAGTTGATTGTTCCACTCTCACAAAGCGCATGCCTGTGCAGATTAGTATTTTTTTTCCTTTATTGACTTGGGATTTGCTGTAGTCATATTACATTTTGCTGTTTTTGGATTTGTGATGTATTCTTCTATTGACAATCTCCAATCGTGGATGTGATGGGAAGTAGCAAGGAACTCTAGTTGTTAAGCAAAATATTTTGACCATAAGATTGTACTCTCATGTAAAGAAGCTAATTCGAAAAAAGAATTACGGTTGCATCTGGTTGTGGGGAATGATTATTTTATTGGTGATGGAAACAATGTTTTCGTTGTTCTATGCTTGGAAGCTATTAAAAATCTTTTTCACTATCACATTTTTTCGGTGGAGGTGGAGGTAACGGTGGCGTGGTGGGAGGTGGCGAGATGATATCATCGCGGAGGCGGCTAAGAATATAAAATAGTTCCATGATCTTTCTTCCTTGCAAACAGGGATCATACGCCGGAGTGAGTAGAATTTAGTTCAAACAAAAAAAAAATTGATCAAATCGATTTAATTTGAAATTTTAATTTTATGAAATTCGTCTATTTGATTCTGTTCTTTTAAGAAAAAAAAAGTAAAATTGAACTGAACAGTCAATTTTTTTAATTAATTATTAGTAGATTTAAAATTAGAGTTAAAATAGAAAATATAATTGAAATTATGTCTGAAATAAGTTCAAAATAAACTTAAAAATAAGTTTTAGGTGAAATTCAAAACGATAAATTAAATTGAATTGAATAAAATTAATTTGGTTTGATTTAATTTTTTTTCTAATTTAATTTAGTTTAATTTGATCTAAGTATAAATTTTGATTTATTTGATTTTTTATTTTTTTAAACCGATCCAAATTGATCATGCTCAACCTTAATCAGCATCCCTAATCATAACTAAATTTTGACATGGGATGGAATCATGGGAGTATTTAGCGCTGATAGCGGTGGAGTATTTGAACTTAATCCATGACTAGCTAGATAAAAAAGGCTGGTGTTGTAGCTGGAAAAAAGACGAAAACAAATAAATGGATTAGACGCGGGCTTCATTGATTGATAGGCAACATCTAGGACGAGGAGGGATGGGAAAACGAGAAGCGCAAGCAAGCCGGTGACAAGATCTTTGCTCAGGTCAATGAAATGAAGAAAAATGGAACGCTTTTCGGTGAAGCTCATCTTCATTTTTTTAACCGAAAGTGAAAAACTTCACATCAGTGTGAAGAACAGGTCAATGACTTACTTGTTTTCCTCTTGAATTGAAAGTGTTGGCGTTCAAGAACACCTCAATTTTCACGTAGTTTCAATTGGGAATGGGGTGATGGGTCCATTACTGACCCTTCTCTGTTAAGAGTTTTTAGGCATATCAAAAAGTGGTCTGTACGCCATGCACTTCACTTCATTTGGACTATAAATAAAATGGAGGATATATAATGGAGATGCTATAAATTGTATTAATAGAGATATGAGGTAAGTGGAACACAAAATAATGGGGAAGAGGAGTGCATTCTTCGTACCCTGATGATAAATCAACTAGTCAAAACCTAAACTTTCTTAGGCTGACATTGAATCCGTGTGGCCCTCCTAATGGTCCATATATTCTCAAGTTCTTCTTGAAATAGATGTAGGAAATTCGTTGGGTGGCAACAAAATTGATAGGCGAACCTAATTCTTGGCCATGTGACTTTTTTTTTTTTTTTTTTTTTTTTTAAAGATGTGAAAATCATTGAAGGATTAAGAAGACAATGAGCCTAATGCAAAGCTAAATTGAGCCACTTGGTTACGTATAAAATTGGGATCATTAAGGGCTTTAGAAGCGAGTGCGCAGCTTTGTTCTCCGATCTCTTGACATGAATAAAGGAGATGGTTGGAATTCATGAAGCTAACTCAGAAATGTCACCAATAATTCCTGGAATTTCCAGTGGTATAGCCTGACCATGAAGGCCTTTAATAACCACTAAACAATCCCCTTCTATAATAACTGACTGAAAACCTTTATCAACTGCCAACAAGAGAGCTTCTTTGCAGGCTAACGCCTCAAGTACCAAAGGTTTTGCAATATGCCTGAATTCCTTACATCTCCATACCAAAGAAAGTCCAATGCTGTTATTACGACCTATCACTGCTGAAGCACCTTTACTCTTGGACCTATCAACAGAAGCATCAAAATTAAATATGACAAAATCAGGTGGAGGACAAATTGGAATTAGAACCCTCCATAGATGATTGAGGCCTGATTGAATCTTCATTGGCTGAAACAAAATCCTCCCAATGTCGAAGGCTTGCCAAGATGGTTTCTAATACGTCAATCTGTTGATTTTTGAATACAAGAGCATTTCGGCTCTTCCAAATTTGCCATAACACAAAGACTGCAAGTTGAGTTTGAGACTTCCTTTCTTCATGATGCCGCAATGGGCCAATAAGCTCTTCCCAGCAATCCTTAATATCAACACTTTGCATCATAGAGGACCTAAACCTGAATGGAGAATTAAACCAGACCCCTTCTGCTCAAGGACGAGAAAAAAGGATGCTTAAGATTCAATTACCCCACAATGACTAATTCACTAATTTTATCAGCAAAGATGCATCTAAAACTAAAAATCTGCTAATTGTTTCATACTTTGGCACTGTGAATTCCTTACTGTTTAGGGATAATGACACAGGAAATTCTCTCGCTCTCTCTTTTTGTAATTTAGTACTTGAGCTTTTAAGTGGTACTAGCATAGTTCCAATTGGCCTAATGAAATGCTACAGTAAACAACTCCGTACCATCCGCATAGAGGTGAAGAACATGACATCAGGAGAACGCCCATTCTACATTAGCCAAAACCCCAAACTGAAAGACACGTCTTAAAATGGGAGATTATGAATGTAAGGGAAAGAAAAGGTGGTTTGAGATGGCTGTTTTAAAAGCTGAAAAAGGCAAAAGAAAATGGAATTCTCCCCAATTGGAGATACTTTGCCTAAAGTATAGATCCAACATCATCCTTTGACCGCCTCGTTAGTCTATCTACTATCTATTATCATTTCTCACTTAATTTGAACAATATAACGGTTTTGGATAATATCCTTCCTTGTGCTAAAAAAAAAAATAAATCATATTATAAAAAATAAACGTCCCTATTTTAATCAAAAACCACTAAATTTTCCAGGAAAAAAAAAATCACAAAATGCTCTAAAGCTTGAAGGTGGTGGACCATAAATCCATTATTGGCAAAAACAATAAAAACATAACCAAACATAGACCTAACCGAGACATGTGAAAATAGGAATTTAAGAAACAATTTAAAAGAGGAGAGGGTCTGGTACTGTTTTGCCACAGTAATCAAATTAGTTGTAATGGGTGTATCCAATTTTGAGAATCATTTGACGGCTGCAGTTCCAGATCCCACGTGGCAATTTGGTAGGGGATAACGAACAGTAAGAAGCCATGAAAGAGAAAGAGATCGGGGGAAGGAATCATAAATTCATGAAAACTTTACTGAATCCAAGTAATATATGTGGTTCCCTCTTAGATACCATTCTCATGGTTATGGAAATGGAAATGGCTAGTATCAAATGCTCAAAACAGTCTTCACACCATCTTCAACCCATGGGGAGAATCCCCTCTTTCCCTCCAGATAAAGCATTTAACCTTAGGGCCCCATTCCCCTTTAATTTTGTTACACCTCTTTATCTTATACTACTACTACTGTTACTATTTCTATTCTACAGTAATGGAAGGGTGGAAGTCCGCAATTGCAATGGAGGCCCCAGCATCTGTCAAATTAAATGGTCCTACACCTACAACAGTCGCCTTGTGTTATGTTGTTTTCTGACTACAGTGTTCTTTTATTTTTCCTTTTCCTTTTAATATCAAAACTTCTTCGGAAGAGGATGATTAGTTAGTTAGGATTTAAATTTATTTTTCCTTTTCTTTAGATGTTAATTTTAACTATTCTTTGTTTTATTGAAGCTTACTTTTAATTAGTCCTCGTTAAAATTATTCTTTAGGGAAAGCAAACAAGAACATGTTGTTAGTGAGTTAATCACAATAGAAAAAGGAAAAGCACATTACCGACCACCTAATCATAATTTGGTGTTTAATTACTTACTTATCATGAACAGAAACAGAAGCTCTCCCTGTCTCATGATTCTGGGTTGCCACGTTGGTAGAAAAGATATACTTTCGCTGGACAACTATGACTTGTTCAAGTTTTGGACAACCTATATAATTGGAACCATATGGCTAAAATTGCTGTAGCGGAAAGCTTCAGTGGGGTATGGTGGGGTTGTATTGTAGCAGCAGCAGTTGTTAAGGATTCCCAGTTTGAAGAGAAATTTAGGGCCGTTTCTGTTCCTTTATTTGGATTGATTCGCTGTCAGCTCTATTAGTTTAATGCTACAAGTAATAAATTAGTGCGCTAATTGATTGCTATCAGCCTTGAAAGATGAAATAATTAAAGAATAATTCAGCTATGAAGCCAGACACGGTCTCCCACTCGTGGCATGTATGGAAAAGATTGTAAATTAAGAAAAATTTAAGCCATGAGAGCTTAATTCAAGAAAATTACTTTTGTTCTACCGGCTAGGTATTTAACACCGGCTTGACAAATGACAGATAGTTGCACAAAAGCCAAGGATATGGCGTGAGCTGTGGGGTACGTGGGGTGTCCTAACAAGATCCTGCATCCATGTAAACAAATGCATTCCCATAAGGAGGTCTTTCAAAACACAAAATTTTTCGCTTTAATCCATGCATGAAAACAAGTTTATACTTTGCAAGACATCAAACTACTCGAAATAAAAAGACATCAAACTACTCGAAATAAAAAGCTAAATATTTGGTAAATTTGCCTTGTTTCTCTTGGACACTAGTCTTGATTGAGTCAAAAAGAGACTCTAAATTGTGTAGCAGACCGGCACATGGACACGCTACTAAAAAGCAACAAAGAAGGTTTTGAGGAGGATATGCATTGCTTCTAAAGTTTAATGCCAATTGCTATATACATTACATAAATTTCCTAAACCCCAAAATGCATTTATACTATAAATTGAAGAAATGAGCAAAATCTTCTTCACACAAAAATTCCCTCTTTCAAAACCTATGCACCTATGTTATATATCTCCTATGCCCAAAAAACCCATGTCGATTGAAGGAATCCCAACCAACGCTACACAAAGATCCCCTAAACACACTCCCTTGCAAAAAGCCTAACATGCCCAACTTTTGTCCTTGCAAGTAAGATATTAGAAAGAAGAGATGGCCTGGAAAGGGAAACCCATTATTAAACAAGCCTCTCCAAAACTCCATACATGATACATACGTTATTTTTATCCCCTTTTGGTTCTTTCTTTAAATGCGTTTCTCACTCTCTAGATGGAATGGAAGAATGGGTGGTTCGTGGTAAAATAGTTCAAACATAAATTACTTTGCTGATCATGGGGAGTTGTGATAGTTCTTGTTTCTTTAATAAGGGGGAGGGTAGGGCAGTTATATTGGGTGTGACTTTACTTGTGGGCTGGTGAGCCAAGTTAGTACCCATTTGGCTTCTTCTCTTCAAGCTCCCAAGCAAAAACCTTCAGTTCAAAAAGCCTCGGAGGGTTGGCCTTGGTTTTGGAGTGAAAAAACTAAAAATTAGAACGCGAGAGAGAGAGAGAGAGAGAAGGGAGGGAGCTTTTGTGTGCGTGTGGGAGCTCTTTCACCTTGCTCTTGCACTTTATTCTCTTCTTCAAATTCGATACTTTGCTCTGTGCCCCAGAACGAGGTTTTTTGTTACCCTGAGTTTCTCTCTCTGTCTCCCTTTTTGTGTCTCGTACATTGTCTTATTATACTCTCAGAATCTCATAGTCTTACTTTCACGCATCATTTCTCTCTCTGTCTGTTTCCGGTTTTAATTGCCTCTCTTTCAGTTTCTCATATTTTCTTCATTTTCTCTGTTTTCTCTGGACTGGACTCGCAAGGGAAGAGAAGGAAGAAAGCCTGAACCGGGCAACTGGGTAGTTCTTGAATTTCACTTTCTGTTTATAAAATGCCGAGGAACTGGGACTTTCTTTGTTGCCTCGATTATTTTCTCTTCATTTCTTGAGCAAGCAAAGCATTACCCATTTCTTCTCTTCAGCTCCCTCGCCTTATTCACCTAGTTATTCCCCGTTGGGTTTAGCATAAAACCAGAGCGTTCTAAATAAACTTATTCTGGGCTCTTTCCAAAAAATTTTGTTTCCAGGTTTCTTTCTATTCAAATTCTATTCTGAGCAAAACCCAGAAGATATCGAGTGATGGTTTAATAAAGAGGAACTGAAATTTATCATTATTGCCGTAAAAATTTGGAAGGCTTTATGAATTTGTGAAACAATGAGAGATGGGAACTCGAAGAAAAGCAAGGTTTGTGAGGGGCCTTCAAAGAGAATATCTTTATCATTATTTTTTTATAGATGTTCTAATAATTGCTGACTCTGTTTCTGTATTATTTGTGAAGCTTTCATGGCCCAAGACACTGGTCAAGAAGTGGTTCAATATCAAGAGCAAAGCTGAGGAATTTCAAGCAGATGATGTCATTTGCGGAGGTGATTATTGGTCCTATCTTCTTCTGGATTTGGGAATCTTGGCCATTTATGTCGAGAACAAAAATGGGATTTTCTCTACAAATAACTGAGTTGCTTTTGGACTCTTATGGACCCTGGGCACCTTAGCATATTCTGCATCCGCATCAATGTTTGTTTTGTACAATAAAAATGTGTGTTTGGATTTTAATGGGGTTCTGCTACTTCCATTTGCAGCTAGAGATCTCTTAATTTGTTCTTTTCCGCATCTGAATTTTAACTAATTTGTTTTTCTTCTTGGCTTTCTTTTTCTTGTGTTGTTTGAATGTGTTAGATTGATACATTGGCAGTGCAAAGAGCACAGCTTTAACCACTTTATTGTGTTTCTTTTTCAGGTGGTGATGAAGATTGGAGAACCAACTTCTCAGAGAGAGAGGCATGCACCATCAAGAAAAGCAAAACAGGTTCAGTATCAGACGCCTCAAGTATTGCTTTGGACCACACCACGCTTTAACGCCTTAAAAATCTTGATAAAAGGAATATTTATAATTATTGCGCGTTTTCTTTTTCATATCTTGGCCTCAATGATTTTTCTGAAGTTTCTAAACTCCCACTTTGATGCGCAGAGCGAATGAACAGGAGGAATTCTGATCGAGTCCGAAGAAGTAAGATTGACATTGATGCTGCTCAAGTCACTGATGTACACAATTATAGGTGTGTTCATTGTGGTGCATAGGATCTGTTTCCTGCTGAGAGCTGGGTTTTTATCGTGTTTTAATTGCTATGGGACTGCAGGATTTTTGTAGCAACATGGAATGTGGCTGGAAAATCTCCTCCAAGTTATTTGAATCTTGAAGATTGGCTTCATACCTCTCCTCCCGCCGACATTTATGTTCTTGGGTATGTCCAATTAATCAAACTATTTTTTGTTACATTTGCTTTAATGGATCAAGTTCAGTAATACTAAGCAAACCCCATTGTTAATATTGAATTTAGGTTTCAAGAAATTGTTCCTCTAAATGCTGGCAATGTCTTGGGTACAGAAGACAACGGTCCAGCCAGAAAATGGTTAGCTCTTATTAGGAAGACTCTAAATAGTCTTCCTGGTGCAAGCGCGGGTTATCGTACTCCTTCCCCCACCCCTGATCCAATTGTAGAATTGGATGCAGATTTTGAGGGATCAACAAGGCAGAAGGCCTCATCTTTCTTCCACCGTCGCTCCTTTCAATCATTGAGCCGGAGCATGAGAATGGATAGCGACATGACAATGCCTCAACCTAGACTTGATCGACGTTTCAGCGTCTGTGATAGAGTTATATTTGGGCATAGACCAAGTGATTATGAGCCTAATTTCAAATGGGGCTCCTCGGATGATGAGAATGCACCTGGGGATTCACCAGGTACCACTCATTATTCACCAATTGACTACAGTGGATCCTTCTCATTGGAGGACAGAGATAGGCAAACAGGGCAATCAAGGTACTGTTTAGTTGCCAGTAAGCAAATGGTTGGAATATTTCTAACAGTATGGGTAAAGAGTGATCTCAGAGATGATGTTCGCAACATGAAAGTGTCTTGTGTGGGCAGAGGATTGATGGGTTATCTTGGAAACAAGGTACATTTTTGCTTGATGACAAATTTCTTGAATTAGAACCAGACTGATGAGCTAAGAAAAAAAGAAAGTAGCATTCTTATTCTATTGGGTTTTCCAGGGTTCAATTTCAATTAGCATGTCATTGCACCAAACAAGCTTTTGCTTCATCTGTAGTCATTTAACATCTGGGCAGAAGGAGGGAGATGAGCTACGAAGAAACTCTGATGTCATGGAGATCCTTAGGAAGACAAGGTTTCCCAGAGTTCATGGTATGGGAGATGAGAATTCCCCTCAAACAATTCTGGAACATGAGTAAGGCCTTAATCATACTCATTTCCAATTGTTCTTACTTTTCTTTTCTTTTCTTTTTTTTTTTTAGTTTTGAACTAAATCAACTTACAGTATCTAAAACAGCATTGTGTTGATGCAGTCGAATTATTTGGCTTGGGGATTTAAATTACCGTATTGCCTTGTCTTACCGAACTGCAAAGGCTCTTGTAGAGATGCGCAACTGGAGGGCATTGTTAGAGAATGACCAGGCATGTTGCCTATTGTCTTAGCTATTACAAGCAATTTGGTATTCTTTCCAACTTGCTGTAGGGCTTTTCATCTTTTTATTAACAAGGAATGCTCATTCTCAACTCTCTGATGGCTCTTACTTTCAGCTACGGATAGAACAGAGAAGGGGGCGAGTCTTTGAGGGATGGACTGAAGGGAGGATATACTTCCCTCCCACATACAAGTATTCTAACAACTCAGACCGATATGCAGGAGATGACAGGTGTCCAAAGGAGAAGCGAAGAACCCCTGCATGGTAATTTCTTTTTCTTATTATCTTTCTCTTCAGAAAAAGTGAAAATTTTTCTTGCTGTTTAAACTTTGAGTGAAATGAAATTGAAATCCCATACATAATGCCTTCATGGGGCCATGTTAGCAGAATGTGGTTAAATTATCTGATAACAGAACAAATGATCAGTCTACATGCATGCATGTAGGTGTGACCGAATATTGTGGTATGGAAGAGGCCTCAATCAGTTATCTTATGTACGCGGGGAATCAAGGTTCTCAGATCATAGACCAGTTTATAGCGTATTTTTGGCTGAGGTTGAGTCCATAAATCGCAGCCGAATCAAGAAAAGCATGAGTTGTTCCAGCTCCAGAATTGAGGTAGAGGAGCTACTACCACAGGCTGGATACACTGAGCTCAATTTCTTTTAAGAGATAGTTTCTGATTCTGAGTCGTGCAAAGCATATTCAAGATTGACGGATGAACAGCACAGCCAAAGTAACTTTTCACATGTTTTGCTTTTTTGCTAGAATATCCTTTTTTTATTCACCTCACGGTTAAAACATTCTTTTATCTTCCATCTGCAGGATTCTTTAAATACAAGTTGTTTTGTACAGAATGCAGTTGCTCAAAAATTTCAAACTTTCATTGGTTTCCTCAGTCTGTCACATTAAGTTCTTATCATATATGCTTCTCTTAATTGTCTTATTTCATGTGCCTATGAGACATATAAAGTAGCCAAATTGGTGGACTAAATGCAACCTGCCTGAGTGTCGCTACCAAGCTATACAAGTTAGGATCTCTAGGCCAGATGAATGAGGAACCTTTTCACTGCCAAAAAAATGCCGAGTACTTGAATTCCAATGGGGAAAAAAGATAATGTACTGTGCATATTTTCTGAAAGTTTTGTTATAATCATGTCTTCTTTTCAATTGAAGTAATTAGTTGAAAAGATATCTTTCATGTTCTAATTTGTAACTATTGTTTGGTCCCCTGTGCAGGTGGGCACTGTTGATAAGAAACTCTGCCTTGGTGGTGATAGACATTCAGTTGCCTACAATCCAATAAAGGTTGATCCTCCGATTTCTTTCTCTTTCTCAACTTGGCTGTGGTTATTCTTCCCACTTTATTATTCTAATTTCTTTCCACTCTTTTTTCCTCATCACTATAGGTACAGAGTTTGTGTATATTTTGTCAATAACTACTGACTAGAAAAGATTGCAACTGGACCATTTCTCACGCAACAAAGGAAGTGCTAATTTGCAAATGTAACTAATCCTGGCTCAGAACAAGCATGTGGGCATTATTGCAAGGTAATAGAAGTTAAACTGTTATTGGATTGTGCTGCTTTCATCGCTTGCCTAGTTTTTAATTTGTGTAAGCATTGCTTCGTAACTCCCCATATATGAATTTGCAAAATAGAAAGTGTCCTGTTTGCTTAAATACCCTTCTCGGTGGTAATTTTGGCAGGAGAAGGACTTGCCAAGTTGAAGAGCTGTTTACAGGTCTAATTTGCTGACAATTCAATTTGTACAAGGAAAATAAATAAATTCAGAGAAACATCATCCACCAAAAGAGATGGGAGAATCAATGTTTTTTTTTTTTAATTTTTTTCTTTGCTTTGTACTTGGTATTAGTCTAGAAAATATTAGCAAAGGAAGCGCGGGATGTGATGGCTACTTATAAAAAAAAAAAATTAAAAGAAGAGTTGAAGTTGTGATAGATATGAAGCATCTTTTTCTGCTGCTGCTAATGACTTTACTGAAAAAGGAAAGAAACTTACTTGATCATCTCTAATTGTCATTTTTTCTTTTCTTCTGAAGAGAAGCTTAAAATTAAACAGGACATGAAAAGAAGTAAACGAGTGGAGAAAAAAGGCGAACAAGTTTGTGCTTGGTTAAAGCATGTCAGGTGGTTGTCCTTGCATCGTTGAGTTCTGAATTCCAATTTTTTGTCACTGTTTGTTTCTGAAGCCTTTTTTTTTTTAGGGGCAATTTTGCCCCTATTTTTTGGATTTTTTTAAGCATCAAATGAAAACCAAGGGCTATTTTGAGAATTAACAGCAGTCAAAACTTGATGTAATTGGTGCTTGGTAGTTTGGTACCTGGCGGTTCAAACTTATCGGCCGCCTGCTTATGTACTTATTTGCTAATCTGCCCTCTTGTTGTCAGAAGCAAAGAAATTTACGAAAGTGATGGGAATAAAATTACTTGTCCCATAACACCCTTGACATTAATGGCATTGGGCACAGCCTATGCTCAATAAAAACCTGACGGCAATAAGGTACAATTATTTTCGCTCCCAGTTTGCCCAAATTTTCCCCCTTTTTATCTTTGCTCGATTTTCCGTAGTTCAGAGCAACTCAATAAACCCTTTTACCTCATTTCCCCCAAAGTTGGCTACTCCATAATAATTTTTACTGATTTTTTTTTTTTTAAATTGTAAATCAACCAAAAAGATCATGCCATTTACTTTCAATACTATTCAAAACAATGTTAATGAAAAAATTTAATTTTTGAATTATGTTAAGGCAGGTACAAAATACAATGACAACCATGGAGCAGATTTCTGAGAAGGCAGAGTGGTTTAGGTTGGTGGCTTCAGACCCCCAACAATTCAAATGGTTTGCAGTTTTTTTTTACTATGGGTTAAAAAAATAATAATAAAAACTGTTGTGTTATCCGTTTGCAGGTTTTTTTACTAAAATGAAGTGAAAAAGGTTAAAATTGAAGTGACTAACAACAGTAAATAATAAAGTGGAGGAGGAGAGTGTTGCTTTTAGGACTCGTCTCCTCTCGTCGGGCCCTGGTGGTTTTCCGTTCCCACGTACCTCTTCTTTCCTTTCTTTTTTTTTTTTCTATTTTTTCCCTCTTTCTGCTCCCCTGAATAGACCGCTACCCTACACTCCTCCCATCAACTATGCTAGTCTCTTTCACGCGCTTTTCTTTAGCGCTGGATTTCTCTTCAGTCTGTACGGCTGGTTCTTAAGTTGACGACCGGAGGAATAGTGAAAAAGTATTTTCTTTGTAACCTTTTTCTCACGGTACGTGTACACGTTGCGATCTGCTGAGCCCACCACAGTGGTTCTCCAAGTCACGGACAAAGACTCCTTTAGCCCAACTTACTTATAGGCTAATTTAATTTTATAATTTTTTAAAATTTTAAATAATTATATATTTAATTAAAATATTTATAAAAAATATTTATATTTAAATTTAATTTGTTATTAATTTAAAATATAAATAATAATTTATTTATCAAATATATAAATATTATATATTTATAATTAAATTTTTATACTTATAAATAGCTAATAAATTATCGATGTATTTAATAAATAATGATATATAAATATATTTATTATTAAAATAATAAAAAAGTATTAAATTTTTTTAAATAATTTATTTATTCAAAATATATTTCAATCATATATTATAATATTGAATTGCAAATTAAATAGCTAAATATTTTATAGATAAACATTTTATATTAAAATTGATAAAAAAAATATTTTTAAAATTAATATAAATAATATTTAAATTATTATAAAACATAAATTTTTTAGATAAATATGAGAATAAATACGAATTAATAGTAAAATTATAAAAATTAAATAAGGATAATACTACTTGAGCTTTAAAATGAAAAGTCCCGCTCTTCTAATTTTTCTTTTTCCCCTATTTATAAGCTTTAAAAATGTCATAAATAAACAGATCAAACGCTCTTTATATGTTTCATGGGAATATATATATTAATATAAAATTTAAAAAATAAATAAAATTTAAAATTTTAATTTTCTGTACCACAAAATAAATATTAGTTCAATGTCTCTAGGGTTATATACCAAATACAACTAATGTTTTATTAATAATTAGATATATAGTTGCATATTATTTTAAAATATATTTGATAAAATTTAAATTTTAATATTCCCTTTTAGAACATTTTGTTTTTATTATTAGCGTAAGGTAGTCGCAATTTTTTTTTAAAACATTTTTAGCATCTAGATACTTAAAAAATAAAAAATATTTTTTATGAAAAATATTTTTAGTTTTTAAAAAATAATTTTTATAAAAAAAAAAATATTTTTTTTTATATATAACTTAATTTTTACAAACGAAACCTTAATTAATATTATTCATTATACAATACACATTTTCAAATGGGAAGATTAAAAAAGAAAAAAATTGCGTGAAAGGAAGGTGATGAGGTGAAACTAAGAAGTTGAGGGGAGACATGTGAGTGCACAATCAATCCAATCATAGACTTAAAACAACATGTCTAGAAGTTTACAGGTTTAGAGTTTATCAAGATTCTCCTAAAGCAAGGCCAGCAATATAATTTGTTTTATTGTCCAAAAATTTTACATATATCAGACCACTATCTCCAGCCCTGGGATCCATGGCCAGAAAAATAATTAATTAACAAAATCTACTATACAATTTCATGCTGAAAATGATTCAGAATCCACAAGTGAACAAAAGGATTGCGACAAAAGCCCATTTGGTTGAAGACATGGAAACTTGATAGTTGTTATTGGGAATTTTATATTTGGAAGACTGAATCATGAGGACAGCAAATCCTTTATGGACGGATGTTCATGGACTCACATACCTTGTCCAATTTAACCAAAATCTAGGATCCAGATTTTGTGTTTTTATCAAATTACAAGGTAGTTGCAATGGTTTCTTTCCAGGAAACATCAACCCATTTTTCCTGGATTAACAAATCATCCATTGTTAAATAGATTTCATCATAATGAGAAGTTATTTTAACTTAATTAATCATTTGTTATTTTTTTATAAAATGAAAGACGAAATGATATTTTAAAAATTATTAAAAAGAGATAAAGAGTCCTCACATCATCCATTACAATGTAGATAATTATCAAATCATTATTAATATAATTTTTTTTTTAAATATAATGTGAATTTTGTAATGGGCCCAAAATAAAATTTGAAATTGAGTTGCAATAGAAAACTTTGTTACCTTTGATTAAGGTAACACAAGCGAAAGGAATAAGAGACAAAAAATCCAAGTGGGGAAGGGGGGTGGTGGCACTTTGCATGGTTTCTGTTTTCTGAAGCAAACAATGTGCCTTTAAACAACACTGATTCAACCACCGAAATAGATATGAAGCGGCAAAAGGGAAGGAAGACATGCACAAGGCTCGTCTTCCCAAAATCTGGCAACTGAATATTTGACCGTTAGCCTTATTAATATTTTGAACATCTGGGTATGGGGCACCACCATGCATCCTTTGAAAGATTTACATTAATGTGATATTGGGTATATAATTAATGATGTGTAAAAATGAAACCCCAAGTTGTGGAAGAAAAAGGCTTTCTTGTCCCTTTTTAGGTGAAGTTCTGGATTTAAGGATTTATAAAATTAATGGAATTTTCTAAATTTATGGAATTAAAAATTTGGAATCCTTACTCCACAAATTTCTTTTGATACTAAGAATATATTTCTCTCGATAACAATTTCTGGAGTCGGAAATTGCAACAGGAAAACATTTTTAAATCGCAACAACATGCCATTCTTCAAACCTAATCCTTAAAAATTAGTGATGTCTTGTAATATATAAAAACTAAAATTCAACATCACATGATGGCTTATATTCTGCCTTTCTTGTTGCGACTCTCTCTTTTTATAGTTTTCTTTTTTTTTCAATGAGATTGTGCCTTCTGCTTCCCTTTAATTTATACTCCACCTTCTAACATGTGCAATTCCCAAACTGACAACGATGCCAGATTAAAAACAAAGACATGGGCAATTAAACTATCCCTTAAAATCTTCTGCACCCATTTTGAAATTCTTCATAATTCTCAGTGCCTCTTCGTATGCACTTTAGAAGACGGAAAATTCCGCTGGCGATGGCCGATGCGACAAAGGCTCCTCCACCATCATCCAATCGCCAAATATTATCCGATTAAAATAATTATATTTTTATTGTCAATTATTAATTTACTACTTGTCACGTAATTATTCGATGGGTTTCTGTAATCATCTGGTTTCGGAGCAACCCGTCTGCGCAACCGTACTGGTTTGCCGTTTTGCTTACGCATGCTGCGATTTTCTTACGTGGCACAGCTGGTTTCTTCTGCCACCTTACGTCAGGGGACGACCCCGAATAAATGTGATTGGGGATACTGCAGCATTTGGACCAATATAACTTTTAACACCATCTCTAAAATGGTCGGAAAATATTTACTCTTATGACAATTTAATAAATAAAAAAGCTAGGTATTGACAGCGACCAAAACTCTCTTAAATTTCCTTTTTCCAATGTGTAAATAACTTTTGTGGTTTTTTTCCTTTCGCTTGCAGATCGACACTGATTGGATAAGGAAAAAGATCAATCTATTTGTTGTTTGGACCTTTTGTCTCTCGACTTGGGTGGATTGACTGCAAGAGAAACTTTAGTGACCCATCATGTGTTGGGTTGTTGGTTTGTATCCCATAGATCTTAAGATGATAAGGAAAATGAGCCACCTTTTGCATTTTGTCCAGTCTACCTCCTCTCAGCGAAGAGTAGTTTTGAAAGCATTTAAATCCGCGTGAGCTTTTCTGGTCTTAAATGGCTTGGGATTAGTTTTCATTTGGTTGGTAAATGCTGGTGGGATGCAATCTGGAAGATTAAATTGGAAGGCACAAATGGAACGCCAAAGAGTCCTACTGGCGCTGTCCTCTGCCTTTTGTTGTTAATTGATGCTTCCATGGCTTCTCTAAAGTGTCTAGCAACTCTCCTTGTGATTTTTGGTGCCTAGGATGAGATTTTCTTTGCAATATACTTGTGTTTTGTGTATATGAGTCATGTTAGAAACATTATTTTATATCTCTACTATTCTATATAGGATTAACATATGAAATGACAAATTAACACATAAAATAATAAACTAATTATAATGTGATAACTAAATAAAAAAGTAGTTATAATGTTTTGAAAAGAAAAACTGTTTTTAACACTTTTATGGGATACACACTGCTACTGATTTGTTATTATAATACTAGTTTGTTATTTCATATAAACTATCTTACATGAAATTATAGTGATAACTTATACCATGTTATGTCTCTTTTTTTTCTGATGTCTTTTTTCACTAGGAGAATCCTTTAATGAAATATATATTGGATGATGATATAACTATTAAAACATATAATCATTATTTATTCATAAATAAAAAACACTAAAATGTATGCTAGTCCCATTGAATTAATAACTAAATAATAAATTAATAAATATTTGTATGATAATAAAGAAACTAAGGAATCTTTCCCATGAAAGTCTTCAGAATATAAAATAAACATGCAGGGTATTAGCTTGTAGCTTGTTTGTGCAGTAGTGCTTGGTGAATTGCGAATAACAATATGGACAAGAGAAATGCGGAGATGCATGTCTCTTTCATTAAACAAGAATTACATAGTCACTCTTTATATAAATGGAGACGTAAAATATGAGAAGACGAGAAAATTGAAAAGGGGTTGGTCCCCCAAAATGATGAGCAAAGCAAGGACTGGGATTTTGGGAATTAGTTCCTCACTATAGTGGGTTCTGAATCCTGACATAAACCTTACGCTTGAAAGTAACAGAACACCTATATTTGGCATCGCCCTCTGTCTTTGGGAAGCTAAACAAATAATCAAACTCTACCTTTCAGCTATTTTACATTCGAACATCATCATTGCCACATGCCAAATATTCCACCAAGCATTACTCCCAAAAACTTCGTGCGAAAACCAGTTTAAAAGAAGAGAAGAAAAGAACCAGGCAACCTCACTGGCAGATGAAAAAAGGAAAAGAAAAGAAAATTAATTAAACAATAACTCATACAAGCGTAAAGCAAAGCTTGTAGTCTAGCTGGGCAGGCATATATAAGCTCTTAATACGTTGTGGACAAGAGATAATTAAAAATAGAGAGCGAGAGAGACTCGTAGAGTGTTGAGTGCCTGAGTGGTGACCTAAGAAATTAAAGAATACAGAAGTGGAAAATACTTAGGTAGGCAAGGCATAGCTTTTCCGTTACAATGTGAGCAGGGTGCCAAATTAAGCATTCATTAAGTAGACATGATGTCACAATAAGATCTCTCTCCTACTTTTCCAGCCCTTGCTTTAATTTTTATTACCGTTGCTTGTTTAACAAGGTGTGTCAGTACTCAGTACTATGCGTGAAGGATGATGCGCACACACGAGCACGAGAGTTCTTTTAGCTAGGCCTTTGTGGATTTGAATAGCAGCTAGATTAGTGAACAAGGCAAAACACCCTCTTCACTCAAGAGACTGTCTACACTACTACAATGAATCATCTCATTTTTAGACCTAGAGTTGTGTCATAGACATCTTCAGTCTTCACCCCCCACGTGCATGCATCTCTTCGCATCTTCATTTCTTCTAGTCAACCACACGTTTTCTACAATGGATTTTAGACAGGCTCGAGCGCCTAATTTTCCCCGGAAATTGAAAAATGATGAGAGGAAAAGGTACACAAGATTCCAAACATGTCACCCATCATTTGAGATTCACTTTCTCAGTGCCAAGTTTGGCTATTTGGGTTAGTTTCCAGATTTCAAAGGGAATTCTGTTCAGACTACCTTGATGGCTCATCATTTCCAGTGAGGTCTACATCATTGTCCATGTGGACCTGAATATCTTGAGCTATTATGGTAGGTCGGGGCATAAACCATCATACACATACAACTAAATTCTATGATGTATGGCTAGCCACTAGCGGTCTGATTCTGAGTAAGGATAGCAATGGTTTGTTGTTAAAAACATGATCTCCCATATAATGACCTAATTAAAACAAAATAGATCTAACCAACGAATCTGGAGATAAAGATTTGTGTAGAATGAACCTGATAGTGTGAAGAAGCTAAACTTGTAAATGGGCTCCAGAAGAAAACCCAAACAATGGATCAATGGGCCTCCTTAGCAACACACTTGGAAATTGTCAGGTCCACCGATCCAACAGATAAGGCCTTAGGGAAGCTTGAATCTTAATTTAATAAATCAGGCTGTCTGAACTAGACTATCCGTCAAACGGCCTAGTCCGCTTTGCAAAGCATGGAAAATTAAAAATTTAATGGAACACTACAGCTTGATCCGTTGTAAGAATATATACCCTAGCCTGTGCCCCTGGAAATTAAACAGCCCCAGAAAGTATCTCAAACCCAAAAGATAAAATTATAAATAAATCAATAAGAGACTCGCTGTTTAAGAGAAGATCAAGCAGATCAAAGCTTGTTTTAATGATGGCTCATATAGTCATACGTACAATAAAATTAATGAATTGGAATTAAGAGAAAAGTTCAACGAACTGTCGAAAAGAATATGGAGAGTGGTCATGGAAGCCAATTTAGAATAGGATTCTCATTCATAAATAATTTGCTAAGCCAAATTCTTATAGGCTACTAAAATCGAAGAAAACTGGAGCAAAACCAAATGCATACACATGCAAGAATGATAATTGAAATGTTCCATAGGATTTAAATAATTTTGTATGCCAAAAAAGGAAAAAAGATTAAATGACACTGCTAAACTCCATCATCTAGCCTTGAAGTCGCACATTCATATTCATGCATAAGTACCTTAACTATCCATATACAATAATAGTGTAGCTGGAATCAGAACACAGGAACTGATACTGAAATGCAAGGCTGCAAAATTCACCTTCTTAATGTTGACACTATTAAATCAAACCTCAATGTGAAGCAGATTTAAAACTCTCAAGTTAGGTGAAAGATAAACCTTTCAGTTTATTCCATCCTATAAGCACAACTAGAAAAATTTCAAGGCGTTCAAAAATTCCCAATTCTCCTATGAAACTGGAAAAAGGGGAAAACACTAAAAAATTTAGTCTTGGAAAAGAATAACGCCTTTGATTTTAAAATTTATAACAGACTTCTATTGTTCTACCTAATGAAGTAATGATATGTCTGCTATTCAATTCTGCAGTGCAGGCCAATCTCAAAAACCTGACAGCTATGCACTACCCAAATTAGTGCACCAAACCACTAACTAGCTACATACAAGCTATGGTTTTGATGCCTTTCCATTGATCTATGACCTATTCATTCCTCTGCCTGAAGTCCGTGTACCTGTTTCCACTGTTGCCTTGTCAATTGCAATTTGTGCTTCGCGGCACTCAAGAGTGCAAAATGCAGAGTCACTGCAATTCAAATAGTGTCAGTTCAACTCTGTTGGAATGCAATAATCTCTTGACCCACATCAAACAGGGTCAGCAAATACTATGTTTTCAACAACTAAAGGAGAAAATAACAAGTTAGAAATAATTTTAACTTGAGCATCATCACTGGAAATGCCAATGATATCAATTTAGTCATAAATGCAAGCGGCAATAATTTACCCATAATTGCTGTGCTCAGCAGATCTTGAGTTCTTGACAGTGGGTAGAATCACAATAACCATTTGAAGTTCAAAAGCTTCATATGGGAAAATAAAACATAAGATGCTATGCATCATGCAGTATAAAGAAGCTAATATCTGGGGTTAAAAGTCAATCCTCAATGAAACAGTATGATGAGAAATGTTAACATCAGAAAGGCAGAACTCATATTGATTGAGGAAACGAACATCATATAAATAAACAGTGATCAATTCTGAACATCAATGGGAAACAACTATAAAGAAGAAAAGGACCTTCTTTGTTCTTTCTGATAAGTAGGAGAAATTATTATGAAAATATTACTGTCTATCTGAGTTTTATTTCTGCTTTTTGAATGCTGAAAATTGCATACTAAAGGACATCATTTGCAATTTTTTTATCCCTCCTTTCGGTTGAAGATAAAAAGCCTCAAAATAGTTTGTATGTAGAACTAAAAATCACTGACATTAGTACTCATTCCTCAAACAGGCACCAATGTGTATTTATAAGTCTTACACAAGCCTAATATAACTGTTGTTTTTATGTGCATTTTTAAATCTACGTTGCTGTAATCTTTCTTTCTATTTTATTTATTTTTTTCTCCCAATTTTGTGGATTTTTATTATCTTGTTTTTTCCATTCATTAACATTTTTTATGATGTTCCCTTCACTGATCTGAACAGAAATCTTTAACAAATAGATTTGCGTCCTCCATTAAAAAGTTAAAAGCATGGACAGAATATATCTTTTCTTTTTCAACTTTGTCAGTAGTTAACAGAGAATAGACAGAATTTAGCATATAGTAATTACAAAGACAAAGCAGTGAAAGATCCTTCCTTCTTAGTCAGGAATGCCTCATCATTTTTAGTGATGTTCACCCAACAAAGCCTAGAAACAATTATTTAGCAGTATATTCATAACTCTTTTTTTTTTTAAACCTTTTATCTTGCCAAGATCAACTGAAATCCAAAATAAAAAGGAAAAGGCTCATAGATATTATAAAGAGATAAAACAGAGACAGTCATCAAGTATTTAACCAATTACAGTTAATATTATCTAATCAATAATAAAAGAAATAAAGAATTAAATTTTTTTTTCTTTCTTTTTAAATTGGATTTTGGGGGTGGGGAATTAGAGGAAGCCAGCCTGATAAAAGAAGTATTTGGCAAAATCAATTTTGCCCTTTTCATTCAATTTAGCGAAGCAAAACCAACAGAAATGTTATAATTACATACTTTTTCGCACACATTAATCCTCAGACTTGCATATTCTTTATTCTTCTGAAAATAAAACAGAAAGAAAAAGAAATTGAAAAAGAAGAACACGAGGAGAACAAAATTTAGACAGAAATGAAACCTTACCCATACATGTAGATATTTTTATTCTGGTCCAACATTTTCTTGCAGTGGTAGCATCTCTCGAGAAAGCAATCGCCGTTGCCACGCACCATTTCATACATCAACGGCGGAGACGACACTGTCAGGATACTCGGGCGAGACTGATCAGGAACGTCAACAGGCAATGCAGCGTCCCAAAGGAGCTCCGGCGAGGGCTGCTGCTGGTTCAGCGTTGTAATGTCTCCGAAGCTTTGCGACTGGCCAACGCGAGAGCGCTTTTTTGACATAACCGGCGGCGAAATTTAGGGTTTGGGGCTTTGGAGAGAGGCCGATATGAGCTCAGAATTGGGAGTGAACTAAATGGCTGTGCTTGTCCGTGACTGAAGTTTGATGTGTGCCTTGATTCATCCTAACCTTATATAGGCTACTGTGGGTCCCCGGCTTTTCAACGAATTAACAAAGACGCGTTTCCGTTTTTAATTTCTGGGATTAAATTATGAGAAATATCTTCCCCAAAAAATTTATGAGAAATATTTGTGCAAATTTAATATATTATATGTGTATTAATTTTTTAATAATAATAATAATTAATAAATTTACTTATCATCATTATAACGTAATATATTTTACTTATTTTTTTTTTAAATTATATATATTGTGTGATTGTAGAGAAAGGATACAAGCATACCATTTGGAATTGAAGATAATTTAAAATTGGTGTGATGCATGATAAATTAATAAGTTTACATAAAAATATAAATAAATTATTAAAAAAATATTATTAACATTCTTCATATATAAAATTTAAAAAATTATAATAAACAAGAATATCACACGCAAATTAATAAAATTTATCGTCTAATGGCATTTTCTCTATTTCAAATGTGCAATATATGGGGGGATCATGCCTGGACTCTATTTCAATTAATACAAATTAATTGTTAAATAAGTTTAGTATTATATTTGCAAAATCTCAATCTTTTCATAATAATGGGACATGGCATGAGGGTAAATTTTAACAATCGTCCTGAACTTATTTAGTATAACGTTATAGTCTTTCAACTTAAAACTGTAACATAAAACCGCTTCAACTTTCAAATTTCACATAATAAAATTTCTCTAACCTCTAATTGTCGATTTTTTTTAAATTTAACATATTTAAATTAAAATTTTTTCTCACTTTAATTGTGATTTTTTATCAAATTATATAAATTATTAAAATTTTCTATAAATATTTTAATTTTATTAATTTTTTAAATAATATTTCAGAGAAAATAATTTTTTTAATTTAGATCACATAAAAAAAATTTTAATTTTATTAATTGCTTTCCTTTTTAGCCTGCATGCCTAATAATATTTCATCATAATGGGCATATCATATGAATATCAATTAATATGAGTCTACCATATAATAATAATAATAATAATTTACCTTTTTTATTGTGAAAAAGTATTTTTAATTGGCTCCAGAATTGAGTTTTGGAGCTGGATTGAGGACTTGATTTTGAAGATAGATTATCCCAAGAAATATAACTTCAACTTCAACTTCAACTTCAACAAACAAGTAAATTTGGTATGATTGTTATTTCTATTGCTAGATTTCTCTTGATTACTCTGAATCACCAGTTTTAAATTTGAAACAGATATCAGTCGGTTGGCAGTTTGGAATCGAGGATTTGCTGAGCATATTTTGTAGCATCGCACCTGACGTTTGGTGTGATGATTTTGAGCTAATCAGTCCACTGGTTTGCTTCTCTACGGGCATGTAAAACTCCAAAATTCCAATCGCCGAATATCAATTAATTCATCGAGTTATTATGATTAGGAAGGCAGCTGTTTGTTGACCAAAACACCTTATTCACAAATCAAAACGTCAAGCACCTTGCCAGCATTGGTATAAAGCTTGCAAATAGTGGATCTTTATAAATATAAAGGACCAGTCGCTATTGGAAAAAGTAGCATTTTATTAAAGCAGTACTCAGCAGTGATCTTCTCTTTTTTCTTTTTTTTTTTTTTTTTTCCTTTTTTGGATGGATGTAACTTACATACTCCTCTCCCTTCCATTATTTCATTATATGTACAACCCTGTTCACATCGCATTACAAAACCCTCATGCATCTGCGTAACCTCCCTTGCGGTGCTGCCTTGGCCCTGGGAAGAACCACTGATCCTGTTGGTTTCCAAAAACGTGCTCCACTTCTCTCGCTGGCACGCCAAAGGCCAACTCTTTCGCCTCCGTCTCCATCTTCTTTACAACATTATTTCTCCCTGAAACATACACATCAAATAAATCAGTGCACTTTATTTTAATTTGCTACTGAAGCATTGAAAGCATCATTATTTGTTTAATTAGAGGGAGGAGTTGCTTCAATTACCTGCAAGAGGATACCTATTTTTGCCTTTGGTATTGATCTCAAAGCAGAGTATTTGCAGATTATTGTTTCTTGAAGCAACGGAAGCCACAGGATGGCCAGCAGGGGAACTCGTCTTTTTTCTCTTCGAGCTGCTGCTTACATGAGGACAAGCCATTTCAAAGTAGCCCTCACCATCCACAACAATGGATATCTTGGTCGCCTTTGAGTTGTAGTAAGGTCCAATCATAGATCCCTGTACGCAGACAAAAGATTCCAATTTCATGAATTGTACTCTACCGGAGTCGGATAAGAAAGCGATTGAACAGGAAGAGGAATATATACTCTGCTGACGTTGGCAAATGAGACGGTAAGATCAAAGTCTTTAAGTTGGTGGTAATCATTATGATCGACTTCGAGAAGCTGACCATAGTTGTTGCTTTGAACAGGGCGCTTGTGGAGGAGATTGAATGGGCCACTTGATTCTCCTCCAAAAGGCCAGATGCCGCTACCTTCCTCCCGGTGACTCATAGATTGGATCTGTTCCTTGGAGGCTTTCGTAATGAAATCTTGATTTTGTTTTATGATACGCTCCAACCTCTTCCTTTCTGTCTGATTGATAAAGAGACGACAAAACAAAAGGGCAATTAGCTTCTTGGAGGAAAAGTGCAACAGTACATGAAACTACAATGTGTATGTGGAAGTTGACATTAGCTCTTGCCAAACACCTTAAGAGCAGCCTCTAGCAACTCCCAGCTGAATGCCCTGTAAAAGGACTCTTGATCTTCACCACCTGCGGCACGGAAAGCCTGCATCACGAAACCATTATAATATAATCCAGGCTTTTGGTTCTCTTATCACTAGTAATCTAAAAGGATAAAATTTGGGCAATTGACCGTACAGGGGCAATTTAAAAAATAATATACTGAAACGGGGTAGAATTTCAGAAAATTATGGGAAGGGGGTGAAAAAACCAAAAAACGTTGATAAAAATAATGTCCCAACACATAAATGCTATTTAAAATAGCGTTAAAAAAAACGCTATTTTGAATAGCGTCCTCACGTACAAACGCTATTCAAAATAGCGTTTTTACGTGAGGACGCTATTCAAAATAGCGTCCCCACGGCAGCACCACGCTCGCACCTTCCCAGCGAGCAAAACGCTACTTATAGTAGCGTCTCAGAGCCCTCTCCGCCCGAAGCAGAAACACGCACCCCATGCAGCGTCCCGAAGCAGAAACACGCTAATCATATTAGCGTCCCATAGGATGAAAAACGCTAATCATATTAGCGTCCCGAATAGCGTCCCAATGCTGCACAATTTTTATATTTTATTTTTTTAATTGATTTTATAAAATATATTAAATTTATAATATTTTGATCGATCATTTAATTATAGTTATTTATTATATTTTATAAAATATATAGATTGATTTTTTTTAAAGTTTATTTTATGTTTTAGTAGTAGCAATATTTATTTAATATTATATATTTATGAAATTAATTTTATTTATATATTGTAAATAGAATATAATTGTACGGTTTAAAAAATATTTATATTCAAAAAATTAATTTTATATTTTTGTAAAAAAAAATTTATTAATCATAAAAATATTAATTTAGTTATAAACGTTAAAAGTTATTAAAGTATAACTAATATTAATTTTTATTCTTATTATAATTATGGATAATATATTTTCTTCATAGCAATTAATAAATGTAATTTCTTAATTAGTTTTAATTACTTTATTATTTTCAAAATAATTTAAAAAATATATAAAAAATGTTTACTAACATGTCATACGAGCAATTGACTTAAAGCAAGATATAAATTAAGACAAGTATTCATAATTATTATACAAATAAAAATAAATATTTAAATTAGTCATGTGCCACAACCAGGTCTTCGAATATGTCGTCTCGGTCAAAAAACTCGATATTGTCCCCCTTCTTCACGCTTCTTCCGATCACCTTGTGCATCTTGGGGTTGGCCAAAGGTTGCCCTTGTTGTTGTCCCGATGATTCCCCGCAAAGATAATGCATAGCACCTTGTTCATGGTGTCCAAATAGACTGCACTGCATGGAATATGGCCTAAGGCACGGTCGATATAGTGCATAGTGTTGATCTCAACCATATCCGCCAAATTGACTCGAAGCATAATGTGATGGCCCAATGCTAGATGGTCCGCCAAATGGAGCAAATAAGCTACTCATTGGTGTTTGTGGTCACGACTCTCGTGAAGTCAAATGTGCTTCGCTTTGCACATGAGAATGATATGACATCCATGGTGTTGATGGGCCAGGTATTGATGGGGTAGGCATCCAACCAGTATAATGTGGGGGGATAGTTTCTGAATATGGTTGGAATACTGTGGATGGACTAGGATGAGACGGTGCAGGAGCTAAGGGAATAGGACCAGGCGCTGATGCCATGCAGAAAGGGTGAAATGCGACATGTGGGGGCATAAAATCATAAGGTGGAGAGGATTGACTCATTTGATGTTGAAGACGTCGATGAGGACGTGATTGACGCCGGCCGGTCACGTGAGGGCCTGTGTTGGTTGATGGGTTGGTCCTCCTCCAATTCATCATTAAAAGTTGCTGCTTGAGGTGCAGACTGAGGAGGTGGCATTTGGCAAAGCCTACTTTCTTGTTCCAGAGCAATCATCATTTTTCTTAATTAGACCATGTACCCTTGCTCTTTGTTGTTGATTGACAATCCTTTTTGGAGTGCGCATTATACGAGCCATTATATTATCTACGACATAAACAAAATGGAGCACAAATAAATATACAAGAATCACATGATAATGCAAACATTATGGGAGATAATGTACTTGATAATAATACATGTTACATTTACACATAAAATTAAAATATAAAAATAAATACATTCCGCAACAATTTATAATAATGATACATATTAACATAATTAAGTTATGTTGTTCCTTCGCATGTGACAACTTTTTTTTGTGTGTCCTTGTACATGACATAGCGAACAATGATTTACACTCTAATCCATTTCATTCTTCTTCCCTGACGATTGGTCGTCCTTTAGACCTTTTCTGGGTTGGGTCAAGTAGAAGAACTGGATAATTATCTGTTGGCCAATCATCAGGATGTCCAAGAGCATGAAACTGCCACTCATAGCACTTAAGTGTTTGCTCCAATGTGTAATAATTTGAAATGTATTGCTTATAATTAATTGACATTGCTTGGCATGCGGCATTCACATGAGAACATGGAATGCATATTTCTTCAAACTTCTTGCATGTGCATTTCCTTTCATCAAGTTTGACCACATGCTTCGTTTCAGATCTTCCCTTCCAAACTTCAAATTCACCACAATCACGGTTAAAGATTCGGACATTATATGAGTTTGCTTCATTTAAATTGTCAAGTAATATTTGACGACATGCTGGTGTAAATTTGAAGCCCATTTGCAGTTGCTCACGGAGGGTCGTGCGGCGTGTGTCAAAATAATCAACACACTGGAAAAATATTTTTTCTACCATTGCAGTTATGGGTAAAGCACGGATCCCTTTGAGTATTCCATTAACAGACTCAACAGTATTAGTTGTCATGGAGCCATAACGTTTCCCTCCATCATGAGAACGTGTCCATTTTTCCAAAGGTATCTTTGTAGCCCATTCAAATGTATCAGGATGCTCATTCTTGATTGTGTTCATGGCCTCATAAAAAAATTTTTTTTCCAATTGTTGTGCTGTAAAAATAAAAAAGCCATGTTATTTGTTGGATACACATGTCAACTTTATATTTAGATTACAGTAACAATAACTAGTCAACTTAGAAAACTAACCTGCCTTTCAGAGAGCTTCTTTCATATTAGTATTCTTAAACTTTGTGTTGTAATTGCTGATGATATGTCTTAAGCAGTATCGATGATGCCCATCAGGAGGCTGCCACCAATCTTGATTCATTGCCTTTTTTATGGCAATATGTCTATCTGATATAACACATATTCCTTTACAATCTATCACCAACACCCTCAAACAAGACATAAACCAATCCCAGTTCCTTGTATTTTCACTGTCGACTATTGCCCATGCAATTGGGAAAATATGGTTATTACCATCAAGTGTTGTTGCACAAAATAAACATCCTTTGTACTTTCCATATAAAAAAGTTGAGTCTATGAATATAACCGGTTGACAGTTCTTGAATCCTTCTATTGTTTGTTTATATGCCCAAAACATTCTATCGAAAACCCGATAAGCAGGATCTAATCTATTATTAACAAAAAAAGGATCATCTTCAATGAAGAACATACTTTCAGGGTTCTGTTTGCACAAAGCAAGCATAAATTGTCGCAACCTTCCGTAAGATTCGTCCCAATCACCAAAGATCTTAATAATTGCATCGTGCCTAGCCTTCCAGGTCTTTCGATAACTTGGCATATATCCAATCTTATCTTTTATTTCAGACTGTAACGCTCCTATCTTCACATTGGGTTGTTCACGTACAATGGCGAGAATGAAACCATATATAAATTTGCTATCCAATTGCTTATGATCTTGTGACAATGATGGATTAACACATGTATTTGGTCCATTATATCGCATAATTTTCCATATATCACTTCCTTTCCCTCATGAGGCACGCAATCTCCACTTACAATTGCTCGTTGTGTCTTTGCACCTGATGGCATATGTTCTACTCTTTGTCTCCTCATTACAAAACTCATGGTGCCTATGTAAATGATATTCTTTGGCAGCTTTTTGGACATCCTCTCTAGATGAGAATATCATTCCTAATTCAAACTCTTTTAATGGATCCCACATTGAACTACACTGTGGTGTTGACCATGGATCAACCGTTAGCAATGAAAAATCTATTTCACTATAAGGCGGAGGAGGGACAAGCGGCATTATTGGGTTTGCAACATGAGTATTATAGTAAAAAGGCAAATCTACTACTAACTCATTATGATGACCACCATCCTCATTCATGTCCCAGTCATCACTATCAATCCATTCTTCATCAGACTCCGCATCATCCTCATCATCATCAGGACAATAATCATTGCTAGCGGATTCAAAATCATCCGTACACTTAAGTGCTTCAGTGTAACAACTATTTGATGGGCCCACTTCATCAACAACATTTGCAGATGGTCGAAAAATTTCAATATATAATTCAATCGATGACATACCTCCAATTTCATCAATGAAATTAAACATAATATTCACATCGTCATCGTTTGCCAAACCCATGCAATCCCATTTAAATGAGCCATTTTTTTCAATGGGTTGTCTGAATAAGATTTTCGATATAAATTCATGTCCACCTTTAAGATTAATTCCACGGACAATTTTCATTCCTAAAGTACCAAAATCCATACGTTTACCAATAGTAATGACGGTTGATGAACCCCCATAATATTCATAGCCTTCATCATCCATAATGATTTCTCCATCCCAATATAAAGTAGCAAAACTTGGAATTGACATTTCTGATAAAATAAAAATCGCAACAAATATCGAGATAAACGGTCAGTTGACAATACGTTTTACATTGTACATTACTAATTTTTCTATTTTTTTAATTTTAATTAATAAAATAAATTAATATTTTATTTCTACTAATTACATTTTAATTAAATATGCAATGATTTCGACAAATTTTATGTTACTCTTGTTTTAATTTTTTAATCATATTTTAATAATATTAATTTTTTTAAATAATTACATATTAATTGTTATATTGAGTTTCGCCAATTTTTTTTATTTTACTATTTTTTATTTCTTTAATATTATCTAAATCATATAATTTTATAATTTATTTTTATTAATTACATTTTAATTAAAATGCTACTTATTTTTTTTGGCAATTTTTTATATTACTAATTTTTCATTTTTTAATAATATTTTATATAAATTTATATTTTATTTTTATTACATCCTTTTCTATAATATATTATGAACTCAATTTTCTATTAATAAAGAAATTATTTTCAATAACATTTTACATTACTAATTTTTCTATTCTTTTAATTTTAATTAATAAAATAAATTAATATTTTATTTCTAATAATTACATTTTAATTAAAATGCTACTTATTTTTTTGGCAATTTTTTATATTACTAATTTTTCATTTTTTAATAATATTTTATATAAATTTATATTTTATTTTTATTACATCCTTTTCTATAATATATTATGAACTCAATTTTCTATTAATAAAGAAATTATTTTCAACAACATTTTACATTACTAATTTTTCTATTCTTTTAATTTTAATTAATAAAATAAATTAATATTTTATTTCTAATAATTACATTTTAATTAAAATGCTACTTATTTTTTTTGGCAATTTTTTATATTACTACTTTTTCATTTTTTATTAATATTTTATATAAATTTATATTTTATTTTTATTACATCATTTTCTATAATATATTATGAACTCAATTTTCTATTAATTTTTCCCTTTCTTCTATAGCTTTTACTAATTTTTAAAAACTTAAACTATTATTTTATTTTATACTAATATTCTCTGTTCAACTTATTAAACTATTATATTATGAGATACAAAAATTATATGACTTAATATAAAATTTATTTTGTAACATAATTTACATTTATAATTTTTATTTTCTCTTTCCTAACATTTTCTTAATACTATAAATTTATATTATTTTTTCTTTACCTTCTTTACTATTATACACTAAAAATATAATTTTTTGTATTATTTTTCCCAATAACTTATACTCATTTTATCAGTATTATGCTATTACTATATATATATCAACTTGCTCACAAACATACCAACATGCATGCATAAAAAATATATATATATTATTTTCAGCATAATATTTACATTAACACTCAAGCATTTTATATATTGCATGTTAAAACTTGTAAGAAAATTTATTTCTTAAGGAATATTACATTATTTTCACAATAATAAACATTATTATCACCTAAGCATTTCATATATTACATGTTAACAATTATTAAACAAAATACATAATTTTTTCAAATTTCTTTTTTCAAATTTCTTCTTTCTTTCTTTGTGATCTACCACTGCAACTGCACTTGTCTTTTCTCCTTCTTGCTCCACCCGAGCTGCTCCACCAAAATGAGACAATGGATGAGGGAATGAACGAGCGAGGGAGACAATGGACGAGGAATGAACGAGCGAGGGCTTGGGGGCTGTAACACCCCAAAATTTCAAATTTTATTATTTTATGATCATTATTGGTATTTTAATTTTATTTAAATTTTAGGATTTTTTTTGAGATTATTCAGATTTTAAAAATCGGGTTCGATTTTCCGAAAATATAAACTTTGATGATTTTTAAAATTTTATTTAAAGACCACGTGGCAAAACTAAAAATATATTTGGACTCTATGAATTTTTCTGAGTTTTCTGGAATTTTTTTGGAATTTTTGGATCTGGTTTTCGGTCTCGAGGCAGAGTAAAAATTCAAAATTTTGTATTTCGAATCGAACCGGCCGAATCGAACCGGACCGGATCGGACCGGTCGAATCCCTTCCTCCCCTTCCTTTTTCTTCCTCCTCTCGCTCTTCTCTCCTTCTCCTCTTTCTCCCTCCCTTCCTTTGCTCTCCGCGCTCTTCCGCCTCTCGCCCTGCTCTCGCCTCGCCTTCACCTCCTCCTCCCACTCCCCACCGCGAACGCGCCGAAACAACGACGGGGGCCACGCACAACGGACGCTGACGCCGAAATCCCGCGATCCGATCAGCCGACCACCAATTGCCCGATCCGGTCTATCTCGTCTAAATCTACTTTCGCGAGCTTTAGAGACCAAAAACGATCAGCGGAAATCCATCGCGAGCTAGTCGAGTTTGCCCCCTTTTTTTTTTTTCCCTTTTTCTTTTTCGCCAGATTTTCTCTCTAAGCAAAAGAGACGACGATCACCCAGAAAAGCTTGTCACTGCTTTCACAAGCGACATTTTTTCGACACCGTTTTTCGGTGGGTCCCACGAAACTTCGCAGTGTCTTTTCGAGCATTAAATGAGCTTAGAAAATTCTGAAAAATTTATGTACTAACCCCCGTGTTGTGGGCTTCGTGTAGGTATCCTCAATTCGCAGAAATTATATAGTTGACCGGGTCTGTGAAATTCCGGCCAGACAGACCCGTTACCGGAAAAGTCTCCGAATTGGACCGATATTTTAGCTACCCCCCCATTGTCAGACATCCCGAGCGCGTTCTCGAAGTCGGAATCGGCAAAGGTAAACCCGAACCTTACTTTTTCGTAATTTTCTAGTGCTTAAATAGGATTAAAAATTCATAAAATATTCGTGGTAGCTCAGAAAATTATGATTCTTTTTGCAATAGCCTAGTAATATTGCTAAAGACCACGAGGTAAAGTTTTAGAATTTTTATAGCTTGTTTGGGCAGTTTTTGCAAAAATGATTAATTATAAGGACTAAATTGAAATTTTACATATTGTGATGGATGACTGATTTGATGGGCCCAGGAGGGGCTGTGTGATGTGATTGAGTTGTGGATATATGGATTGTGAATATAGAAGTGTGTTTTGAGCCCTTTTGCAGGTTGGGTAGGTCCTAGGTATAGGGGAGACTCTGCCGGATTTTCGGCACGACTTAGGACGTATTTGGTTTTTTCTTGATTGTATCGAGTCATTTATATTAAAAATTGTAATGTAATTGTCAGGTGAGCCGGGACAGCCTTCTTCTTCCGCCCAGCCGCCACAGTGACCGTTGTCAAGTCTGTGAATAAAATATTAATTTTAATTGTAATTTCGATATTATTATATGTTCAAGCATGCTAATGCATCACTTATATGCATATATCTATGTAGTTAAACTCTAGGCACGATTTATGTTGCATTCATAAGTGTTAACGTGCCATGGATGTTGTTGTGGTAATTTGGAGCAGTGTGCGTGCGTTGGCGTGCGTGTGATGTGGTGTGGACTATGGATAGGACGGGTAGTCACGGCTTGAGTTCTTCGCTGGGACCCGATCCTTCGGGGGGTAGTCACGGCTTGAGTTCTTCGGGACCCCGATTTGGTTTATTAAGCGAAAGTCAGGCTTGAGTTCTTCACGCACCAAGTTGGATTTAAGAGAGTCAGATAGGATCGGCTCCCATATATTATGATTGATATCACTGGGTGTGTGAGTGCTCCAAATTACCTTTTTGATGTTATGATGTGAAAATGTTGTTGATGTTGCATTTCACTCTACAGGGTGCATTAGTTTTAGATAGTTATAGAGATTATGGTTAAAATTGATATTTTACTCTCTGAGTCGAACGCTCACTCCTGTTCAATATTTTTTTCAGGCTACAGGAGGATTTTATTGTGGTTAACCAGATTTTCTCCTTCGCAGGTTGTTTACCAATATTTGTGTAATTTTATTTACTCCTAGAATTTCTGCATGTGTTAGAAATGTTGATCTGATTTGGGTCTATAAACTAAATTGTTATTTTGGACCTGTAAACTTAATATCCTATGTATGTTTGATGGATTGGATGAGGGGGCTGAGCTCTTATTTATTTTTATGCTGATGAGTATATGGAGGGTGAGGTGAGCTCCCCAATTGAGTATTTATTGTGTTTACAGGTCGGGTGAGTCAAAAACTCCCCATTGGTAGGTTCATTTTATGGCCGGACTCTGTTCGGTTGATTTCTAGAAATTGGGCCCAAATGGGCCTTAGAGTTGGGTTAAGTGAATAGTTAGGCTTACTACAGGCCTCGAGGGCTTTAGGCTGGCCCAGGTCCTAGTGCCGGTCCGGCCCATAGGTTGGGTCGTGACAAATGTGGTATCAAAGCTTAGGCTCCAGATTCTTAGGGAATGTTGTTTAAAGTGTTGGGAAGAGTCTACTAGGAGTCACATGCGGAAAAATAGGGTCTACATTCGTCTTGCATTGTCATCTTTGCTTCTAGTTTCTGCTTCAAATAATTATGTATAAATATGAGTCCATAGAGCTATGTAATGTGCAGTTTTGAATTTTGTGGGCTAATGCTGCTGAATTTCAGGAAAATGCGTAGAAGCAGGAGAGCTGCCACTGCACCAGAACCAGATGTGCCTGACGAGGTGTCAGCACAGGATGAGGCGCTTGCCCCGAGGAGGCGGGGTAGGAGGCCTAGAGCTGCTCAAGTAGAAGAGCAGCTGCCAACAGTTCAGGATCAGTCTTTCATGGCCCAGGGGATTATGGACCCCATGGCAGCTACTCTAGCTGGTTTGCAGAGGACCATTGATATGATGGCGCAGTATATGGTCCACCCTCCACAGCAGCAGCAGTCCACCACACCAAGAGGGAAACCTTACAAACAGATCATTAATTTCAAGAAATTGGTGCCTGGTACTTATGATGTGTCAGATGATACATATCAATTTTTGGATTATTGCAGACAGGCAGGAACAGAATTGCAGTTGACTGATAGAAGACTAATAGAGTGTATGCAGTATATCATGGGGCCTATGCCTAAACAATGGATGAATGACTACATATTACATCGGATGGAGGGTTTGTCGTGGACTCAGTTTGTGGAACTGTTCATCAATCGGTTTGTGCCAGAAAGCTTCAGGGATCAAAAGCAGTGGGCCTTTGAGGCCTTAAGACAGAATGGCAGGTCTGTAGATGAATATGCTATAGAATTTCTGGAATTGAGCAGATATGCCCCTACAGCAGTAGCTACAGAGACTATGAAGGTGAAGAGATTCCTAAAGGGGCTTGACAGAAGGTATGCGAACTTGGCCATGATGTCTGATCAGTCTTTTGATGTGGTGGTTGATTGAGCTAGGCAGTTAAGATTAGCTGTGCTGCGGATGACAGCGGAAGAGCAAAGAAAAACAGAGCAGAGGGTTCTACCGGTGTTCCCCAAATGGGTACTCCAGACAGTGGTGGCCAGAGTAATTACAGAGGAAAAAGTAGGAACAAGAAGAGTGGTTTTAGACACAAACCTCGAGGGTTCAGACCTGGATACGGATCTAGCAGTGGTCACGATTCGAAGTGCAGCTTACTGGTGCAGTTCAGATCTTCCTTAGCACCTTGCGCACAGCGTGGAAGAGGACATTCAGGATCTTGTTTGATGGGTTCAGGAGTATGTTTCAGGTGTGGCCAACCAGGTCACTTTGCTAGGAAATGCCCCGTGTTCAGCGAGCCACAGATGGGGTCACAGGGTTCTGTTGCGAATGTTCCTCGTCAGTTGTATCCGGTGCTTCGGCATGGCAGGTGATCGATCGGTGACCAATAGGGCCGAGGACAAAGGGGCGTGGATTTGGAGGCGGTCGGAGGTAGAAGTCGATGTGGTTACGCCACTCAGGGTAGGGGTCAAGCTCGGGTTTTCACCCTGACCCACCAGGATGCTCAAGCTTCAAATGCAGTTGTGGCAGGTATTCTTCTGGTCTATTCCTATGAGGCTCGTGTTTTGATAGATTCGGGTGCTACGCACTCATTTGTCTCCCCTGTGTTTGCCATGAGGTTGGGTAGAAACCCTATAACCTTAGAATGTCCTTTGTCGGTAGCTACCCCACTTAGTGACAACATAGATGTAGATATGGTTTTTCCGGGTAGCCCAGTGGTAGTGGATGGAAAGATTCTCCCAGCAGACTTGGTTCCTCTACTAGTAATGGATTTTGATATAATTTTGGGGATGGATTGGTTGGCAACTCATTATGCTACCTTAGACTGCAGGAACAAAAAGGTGTATTTCCACATACCTAGTGTGGAAGAGTTTAGCTTTGATGGTGACAGGAGCGTGGCTCCATATAACTTGGTGTCAGCAATCAGCGCTAGAAAAATGTTGAGGCGTGGATGCCAAGGGTATTTGGCATTGGTGAGAGATACATCTGTAGAATGTGTCAACATGGAAAATGTTCCTGTTGTTAGAGAATTCATGGATGTCTTCCCGAGGAGCTTCGGGGTTGCCACGAGAAAGGGAATAGAGTTACGCATTGATGTTGTTAGGGTACAAACCCCATATCAATGCCACCTTACGAGATGGCCCAGTGAGAATTGAAAGAGCTGAAGGAGCAACTACAGGAGCTTTTGGACAAGGGTTTCATATGCCTGAGCACTTCACCCTGGGGCGCTCCTGTGCTATTTGTAAGAAAGAAAGATGGGTCATTGAGGTTGTGTATTCACTACAGACAGCTGAATAAGGTGACTGTGAAGAACAAGTATCCACTTCCTCGGATCGATGATCTGTTTGATCAACTCCAAGGAGCTAGATTTTTTCCCAGATAGACCTGCAGTCAGGCTACCATCAATTGAGAATCAGGAATGAGGATGTGTCCAAGACAGCATTCAGGACAAGATATGGTCATTATGAGTTCTTGGTGATATTTTTTGGACTCACTAATGCACCAGCAGCCTTCATGGACTTGATGAGCGAGTGTTCAAGCCATTTTTGGAACCCGTTTGTCATCGTATTCATAGATGACATTTTGGTATACTCTCGGACCGAGGAAGAACACGTGTGGCACTTGAGGATGGTGTTGCAGACGTTGAGGGAGCACTAGCTATATGCCAAATTTTCAAAATGTGAATTTTGGCTAGAAAGCATCTCATTCTTGGGACACGTGGTTTCTAGTGACGGCATTCAAGTGGATCCCAAGAAAATTGAAGCTGTAACTGATTGGCTTAGGCCTACAAATGATCCAACGAGGTGCGAAGTTTTACAGGTCTAGGCGCTACTTTAGGCGTTTTGTGAAAGATTTATTCAGGATAGCAGCTCCCTTAACTAAGTTAACCAGGAAGAATGTTCCATTCATTTGGACAGATGACTGTGAGGAGAGTTTCCAGAAGCTTAAGGAGTGTCTAACCACTGCCCCTGTGTTGACACTACCTAAGAGTGGTGAAGGATACACAGTGTATTGTGACACCTCCAGAGTTGGCTTAGGGTGTGTTTTGATGCAGAATGGAAATGTAGTGGCTTATGCTTCAAGACAGCTGAAGAGGCATGAGCAAAACTACCCCACCCATGATTTGAAAATGGCGGCTGTAATCTTTGCACTAAAAATCTGGAGACACTACCTGTATGGTGAAGTGTGCGAGATATACACTGACCATAAGAGTTTGAAGTACATCTTTCAACAGAGGGACTTAAACTTAAGACAGAGGAGATGGATGGAGCTTCTGAAAGACTATGATTGCACCATCCAGTACCACCCTGGGAAGGCCAATGTAGTAGCAGATGCTTTGAGCAGAAAATCTTCTGGCAGTTTAGCGCACATTTCAGCAGAGAAGAGACCATTGATTCAGGAGGTACATGAGTTGATGGATCAAGGTTTAATCCTAGATCTTTCAGATGAGGGGGTATTGTTGGCTCATTTTTCAGTGAGGCCAGACTTGCGGGACAGAGTTAGAGTTTCCCAGCACAGAGACCAACAATTGATGAAGATCAAAGAAAGAGTACAGCAGGGTGAAGGTGGTGAATTTGGATTTGCCAATGATGGCGCCCTTATGCAAGGTTCTAGGATATGTGTGCCCGATGTGGACAATCTCAGAAATGAAATCATGCAAGAGGCACACTATACCCTGTACAGTGTCCACCCAGGCTCCACCAAGATGTACCATGATGTGAAGAATAGCTATTGGTGGAATGGCATGAAGAGAGACATAGCAGACTTTGTGTCCAAGTGCTTGACTTGTCAGAAGGTGAAGTTTGAACACCAGAGACCGTCTGGGAAGCTGCAGGAGCTCCCTATCCCAGAATGGAAGTGGGAAATAATCACTATGGATTTTGTGACTGGGTTGCCTCGTACCACGCGAGGATATGATTCCATATGGGTAGTTGTAGACTGCTTAACCAAATCAGCTCACTTCTTGCCTGTGAAGACTACATATTCTGTGGCACAGTACGCCCAACTCTACATTCGAGAAATAGTCAGATTGCATGGAGTTCCAGCTTCCATAATATCTGACAGAGAGCCCCAGTTCACTTCTCGGTTATGGAAAAAGTTGCAGGAGGCACTTGGCACACAGTTGAACTTTAGTACGGCCTTCCACCCTCAGACAGACGGACAGTCCAAAAGGACAATCCAAACACTGGAAGACATGCTTCGCATGAGTGTTTTGGATTTTGGAGGTCAATGGAATGATCAGCTAGCTTTGGTGGAGTTTGCCTACAACAACAGTTACCATTCCAGTATAGGGATGGCACCCTATGAGGCACTATATGGAAGAAAGTGTAGGTCTCCTTTGTGTTGGACAGAAATGGGGGAAGTGAAGGTGCATGATGTAGACCTAGTGCAGTACACATCAGAGATGGTTCCCTTGATCAGGGAACGATTGAAAACAGCTTTCAAGAGGCGTAAGAGTTATGCACGGACCCACGGAGGGATGTGGAGTTTGCAGTAGGCGACTATGTATTTTTGAAGGTTTCTCCAATGAAGGGAGTCATGAAATTTGGAAAGAAGGGCAAGTTGGCACCTCGGTATATTGGACCTTTTGAGGTTACGGATAGAGTTGGAGCAGTTGCCTACCGGTTGGAGCTACCACCCAACCTTTCTCACATTCATCCCGTATTTCACATCTCCATGCTCAGGAAATACATTCCAGATCCTTCTCATGTACTACAACCGGATGTAATAGACCTAAAAGAGAACTTGACGCGTTTGAGGAGCAACTTTGTAGCCATAGTGGACTACCAAGTGAGGCAGTGAGATCAAAGCAGATCCCTATGGTTAAGGTTTTGTGGAGAGTCGATCGGTGGAAGAGTGCACTGAGTCGAGCGGGACATGCGTAGCATGTACCCTTATCTGTTTAATGTGTAATCATGTGCTTTATTCTGCCTTGTATAAAATTCGAGGACGAATTTTCTGTAAGGGGGGAAGAATGTAACACCCCAAAATTTCAAATTTTATTATTTTATGATCATTATTGGTATTTTAATTTTATTTAAATTTTAGGAATTTTTTTGAGATTATTCGGATTTTAAAAATCGGGTTCAATTTTCCGAAAATATAAACTTTGATGATTTTAAAAAATTTATTTAAAGACCACGTGGCAAAACTAAAAATATATTTGGAGTCTACGAATTTTTCTGAGCTTTCTGGAATTTTTTCGGAATGTTTGGATCTGGTTTTCGGTCCCGAGGCAGAGTAAAAATTCAAAATTTTGTATTTCGAATCGAATCGGCCGAATCGAACCGGATTGGATTGGACCGGTCGAATCGGACCGGCTCCCTTCCCTTTTTCTTCCTCTCGCGCGCGTCTCCTCCTCCTTCTCTCTTTCTCCCGTTTTCTCCCTCCTCCCCTTGCCGCGCCGCTGCCTCCCCTGCCTTCCCACCTCGCCGGCGCCCCACCTCGGTCCTCCCCCACGGCCGGCCGCCGCCTGGAACGCCGGAAAACGGCCTTTGAAAGGACGCGCAACGCGCGCGGGACGCCTGGACTTCCCGGCCAAAATTCGGCCGATCCGGCCACCAATTGGACCGGTTCTTGTGTCTAAAATCATCTACTCGGTGAGAGCTTTCCATAGACACCAAGAACACTGAAATCTATCTAGCGGTTTGTCTAATTTTTGCCCGGGAAGTTTTAGCCCATTTTGATTTTCGGGCTAGATTTCTCACAAACCGTGAATCCCACGAGAAAACCGAGAGTACCAGAGCGCTCCACTCGTCAAGAGCTTCGCGGCGACATAAATTTCGAATTTTTCCGACACCGTTTTTCGGTGGGTCCCACGGAACTTCGCAGTGTCTTTTCGAGCATTAAATGAGCTTAGAAAATTCTGAAAAATTTATGTACTAACCCCCGTGTTGTGGGCTTCGTGTAGGTATCCTCAATTCGCAGAAATTCGACAGTTGACCGGGTCTGTGAATTTCCGGCCAGACAGACCCGTTACCGGAAAAGTCTCCGAATTGGACCGAGGTTTTGGCTACCCCCCCATTGTCAGACATCCCGAGCGCGTTCTCGAAGTCGGAATCGGCAAAGGTAAACCTGAACCTTACTTTTTCGTAATTTTCTAGTGCTTAAATAGGATTAAAAATTCATAAAATATTCGTGGTAGCTCAGAAAATTATGATTCTTTTTGCAATAGCCTAATAATATTGCTAAGGACCGCGGGGCAAAGTTTTAGAATCTTTAGAGCTTGTTTGGGCAGTTTTTACAAAAATGATTAATTATAAGGACTAAATTGAAATTTTATATATTGTGATGGATGACTGATTTGATGGGCCCAGGAGAGGCTGTGTGATGTGATTGAGTTGTGGATATATGGATTGTGAATATAGAAGTGTGTTTTGAGCCCTTTTGCAGGTTGGGTAGGTCCTAGGTATATGGGAGACTCTGCCGGATTTTCGGCACGACTTAGGACGTATTTGGTTTTTTCTTGATTGTATCGAGTCATTTATATTAAAAATTGTAATGTAATTGTCAGGTGAGCCGGGACAGCCTTTTTCCTCCGCTCAGCCGCCACAGTGACCGTTGTCAAGTCTGTGAGTAAAATATTAATTTTAATTGTAATTTCGATATTATTATATGTTCAAACATGCCCATGCATCACTTATATGCATATATCTATATAGTTAAACTCTAGGCACGATTTATGTTGCATTCATAAGTGTTAACATGCCATGGATGTTGTTGTGATAATTTGGAGCAGTGTGCGTGCGTTGGCGTGCGTGTGATGTGGTGTGGACTATGGATAGGACGGGTAGTCACAGCTTGAGTTCTTCGCTGGGACCCGATCCTTCGGGGGGTAGTCATAGCTTGAGTTCTTCGCTGGGACCCCCGATTTGGTTTATTAAGCGAAAGTCCGGCTTGAGTTCTTCGTTGGCACCAGGTTGGATTTAAGAGAGCTGTATAGGGGATCAGCTCCCATATATTATGATTGATATCACTGGGTGTGTGAGTGCTCCAAATTGCCTTTTTGATGTTATGATGTGAAAATGTTGTTGATGTTGCATTTCACTCTACAGGGTGCATTAGTTTTAGATAGTTATAGAGATTATGGTTAAAATTGATATTTTACTCTCTGAGTCGAACGCTCACTCCTGTTCAATATTTTTTTTAGGCTATAGGAGGATTTTATTGTGGTTAACCTGCTTTTCTCCTTCGCAGGTTGTTTACCAATATTTGTGTAATTTTATTTACTCCTAGAATTTTCGCATGTGTTAGAAATGTTGATCTGATTTGGGTTTGTAAACTAAATTGTTATTTTGGACCTGTAAACTTAATATCCTATGTATGTTTGATGGATTGGATGAGGGAGCTGAGCTCCCATTTATTTTTATGCTGATGAGTATGTGGAGGGTGAGCTGAGCTCCCCAATTGAGTATTTACTGTGTTTACAGGTCGGGTGAGTCAAAAACTCCCCGTTGGTAGGTCCATTTTATGGCCGGACTCTGTTCGGTTGATTTCTAGAAATTGGGCCCAAATGGGCCTTAGAGTTGGGTTAAGTGAATAGTTAGGCTTACTACGGGCCTCGGGGGCTTTAGGCTGGCCCAGGTCCTAGTGCCGGTCCGGCCCATAGGTTGGGTCATGACAAGGGCGAAATGGAAGCCGTAAATGAGAGCGCAGGGAGAGAGAGCAGCGATAGAAATGGGGAGTGGATGAACACGGGAAGCTAATAAAAATAACGTCCCCATTCACTGAAGATTCGCTGCACAGATTGGACTTGCGCCAGGCTTGGGAGGAGACTGCACGCCATGCCCAAAGATGCTAATTATATTAGCGTCCGGAGGTACAAGATGCTAATATAATTAGCATCCGGAGCAGATGGGACGAGATGGGACGTAATATTCCTCGCGTGCAGGATTTGTTGCAGGTGGCTCATTCCGGACGCTATTCAAAATAGCGTCCGAGCTTCGGGTGCTATTATGAATAGCGTCCCTTGTTCAGACGCTATTTTGAACAGCGTCCCACGCGCTGACCACTGCAGCCCGCTCCCTCTTTATAATTTTTTGAGTTGTTAGCCCATTCTGGTATTTTTCGTTTCTGAGTTACCTTAATACGGTCATTTGCCCATAAAATTTAGTGGCAATCATCGGCTACTATAATAGTCATCTTTTTCCGATAAAATTCCAAACGGAAATCTTGTTGGTCAATAAAATTTTATACGCTGTGGAAACTTACCTCCTATTCGCCAGGAAGATTGGCAGGCCTAAGGCGTTTGACGATAAAAAGTTTCTCATTTTCGTCCCTATTAATGAAGTAGACAGGAGTGCCTGCACGTACCCCTATGACTGTATGACATCCCCACCTTCGGTGTTAAAGCTCTTCCTTCTTTCCTCATGGATTTTAGTTATGGTTCCTCGTTCTACATCAAAATCAACAAAAACAATAAGCTAGCAGGGTATATAAACGTGTATCAACTATCGATCACAAATAAAGTATACAACGGAAAATTTATAATGCATACCTTTAGCCACAAAAATAACAGCGTCAGCATCCCAGTGGCTAGGTGCTACAAATGATTGAGGATCAGCTTCAAGAATGGCAATACGATAATTCTCGATTCCATGAAGAAGAAGCTTAGATTCCTTAGTGAACTTCTGGAGAACATTAATTCTTCCATGTTCAGTCTTGACTCTTGAAGTGAATTGCTTCTCCTAAAAAACATAAGGGTTCTCCTCTTTTCCCTGTTCCCCTTCTTCCTCTTCTTCTTCTTCTTCTTCTTCTTCTTCTTCTTCTTCTCTTCCATGGTCCCTTACATAGCTACGTTGGCAACGCAGGAGACAAAGCGCTCTCCCTCGTCCCTCTAGCCTCTCGCATTGGCTTTCACACGATTCCGGCCTCTTTTCAAGAACGACCCAGTCATCGTCACCATGACATCTCCTTTCTTCTTCTTCTCCCCTCCCTTTAACTTCACTCTCTCGCTCCTCTTTGTAATACTACTCACAGAGATCCATGCACTCTTCCTTCTGGTCCTCGTCATTTTGACGTTGGTGTTCAAATCGGTGCTTGCACTGCCTTAGCTCTGGGTCTCTCGTAGCTAGAGATAAGCCAGCAGAGAAACAAAAGGGAAAGGAGTAAAACAGATAAAAAAAAAAAAGCTTCTCTCTGACAGCCATTGTAGAGGATTTGATTGGTGCCTCTATATCTTGATTTGAGGCGTGGAGAAGGGTATTATGGCGTTTTATAGTGGAGCAAGCAAGAAACTAAGAGGGATAAGAAAGGCAAGCGATAGTTGCATGCATGGAGAGAGTGTACTCGTAACGGGTCGATCATGGCCAGAACATAATTGCCGCATAATAGCTAGCAAGGACAGTTTATGCCTTCCAGCTGAGAAGTGACAAAAGTTGAGCGTTTGCGGATTGATCTTTACGTGCAAAACGACATGTCCATACATAGTTCGAGACAAGAAAAGCTACGTACGGAGCAGAAGAGAGCCCTTCGGGTTGGAAAGTTTAGAATACTTTTTTGGTGGAGTGTTTTTTACTCATAAAAATATAAATATTTTATAAAATAAAGAAAAATTATTATTAAGATAACTTATAAATTAATTTTTAGATATATTAAGAATTACAAGTCAATCCCATTTCTTTATAAGTAATATTTTAGTCAAATTTTGATTTAGTTAATAAAATTAATTCCTACCTTATATAGTTTTATTACCTCAAATAATTAAAAGGCTCGATTAAAAAGTCAAATAATTAGATAATTAAATTACGAAGGTTGTGTAGATGTTCAATCTATACATCAAGCATTAGATAGTTTGACTAAGAAACCCGAGCATAGATTGGATAGAGTACAGTATAATAACTCAAATTACTCTTTCAATTAATAGTCATATTTACCAGAATCTCAAAATCACAATCGAATGATCTAAGATTTCAGGAACTGCCACTAACGGTATTAAGACTTCAACTATAATAATATCAGAAGAGTCACAAGCACTCTACTAAAATTTTTATTGAACATTGTTTTCAAACACTCTCAATCATTCATTGATTTGAGCGTCAGATGGCTAATCAATAGGCCATCCTCACTCATTTCTTTGTGTTACAAGCTAATATCACTCATGAGCTGACCAAAGAAACTCACGGCAATGTTGCTACCATTCAAATTAGTGGTTAATTTTGTTAATTTTTTTTTTGAACCGAGATAATTTACTCTATAAATAATTTACTACATGAAGTTTTATTCTATTAATAAAATAATTTTCACATCTAAATTTTATATTTAATTAATTAATTTTTTATTTTATTTAAATATAATTAAAATATAATTTTTCAAAATGTTTTTTTAAGAGTAAATATAAAATAAATAAATTTAAATTTAAATCTAATGACTATTTTGATTAATAAAATAAAATTTTAAGAATTAAATTATTTCATATTAAACAGTAATTAATGGAATTAGCTAAATTAATTAATAGTCAATTTAGATGATAAAAACTGCTCTTATTAACAAAATTAAATTTTAAAGATTAAGTCGTTACTCATAAAAAAAAAAATAAAGAGTGACTTGTAATTTTTTAATATATCTAAAAAATTATACTCTTATAATTATTAATTAATGAAAATACATACAAATAAAAAATACTGAATAACATCTCCATTAAGGAAAATAATGTCGTAATTGTATATATTATATATTATTGCCAAGAATGCTGATAATAAAATAATGTACGAGAGATACATTTATTTTATATATTATATTTTTATTAAACAAAAAAAAAGGTACTAATTATTGTATATACTAAAAATTTTTTATTTACTTAAAAAATATCGCTATTAAGAAAAATATATCTTTAAATATATTCATTAAATAGTATTAGAAATTAAATAATATATTTTAAAATAATTAAACATTTTTAAATAAAAGTTTAATTTTATATAAAAAATAAATTTAATAATTTTTAAATCAAATATTTATATTTAAATCATATAAAATCAATTAATATATACAACAAAAATAATACATATTTAAAATTAATATTCAATTTAAAAATTATGAACCTCATTTTTATATAAAATTAAATTTATAAGAAGTGCATGCTCCAAACGTAGATCCATTTCTCCTTTTGGAGGAGCAGCGGATACAACAGGTGGGTTTATATAGCTGCACTATCGTCCCACTTCCGAATCCATCCCTTTCCTCTTCTACCATCCGGTTTTCACAAAAAGAAAAATAATTAGGTTGCCTTAATTCATTGGCTTAAGTTTTAGTCAGTACTATCTCAATATTTGGAAAAAAAAAAAAAACTCTGATATATCCTTCCTGATTTATGTTTATGTTTATGTGTTGATAGTTCTATTTTATTATACTTATTAAATATTTTAATATTTATTTATTTAAATAAATAAGATTATCATAAATATAAAAATAATTTTTAAGATCAAGCAAAATCATATCATAACATGAAAAGCTCCTACAGCATGGAAATGAGATCTGAAAAGATAAAATTATCATTTGTTTGCATTACAAAAGATTGAATTTCAACATCAAGCTTCTGTTACTTCAAAACAATTAATTTCCTAAGCCATTTTTGCTTCCATTAGTCTCCTCCATCGACAGTGGTTCTCTTATTAAAATAAGATATGTAGAGCTAGCTACGTAAATAACAATAATAAGAATAATAATTTTGGTAACTAATAAATTGTTTGATAATTGGTTCTAAGTGTTGAGTTAGTAGAGTGATTGAACACCCACGGTGTAAGATTCGAATCTTTACTCTATCAATAAACACCAATGGATAACAAATTTGGAAATTTGAAACTTGCATTATGGAATAATTTCCCTGGGAATTTAACTAGGTTTTCCCATTGTTACAAAGACATTTTGTAAATAAAAATAGGTGATCCATTCAATATAGCTCTTCTTGGCATTTTGGTTTTCCAGAATCCATCATTCTTCTGGCAGGCCATGACAAAGAGACAGGGCCATCTCTATATTAATTGACTACATTGCAACTCTTCTCAAGATTGTAAGGGAGCATTTGATTATGGATCATATTTTTCTCTTTCAATGATGGATCGACACTACTGCAGCGAAGCGACGGTGGAAGAAGCAATTTATTTGGTGGACGAATGCATTATAGAGATTTGATCAAGGCTGGTTGTGGCTCCACCAAATTTTGTAGTCAAAATTGTGGACAAAGATTGTGCAAGGGAATCTGTCAAGGATACTAGTGGTGCGCCTACAGCTTAATGGTTAAAGTTCCAGCAGCTCATTCTGCTGATTTTCATGAAGAGGTTCTGATAAGTGATATCTCAGACTATGATATTCTTTGATGTAGTGGTAGGTCCTTAAGGTTATGCATTGTTGTTTTAAATTTGTGGGATGATTGTGTATGCTAGCATTATTTTAAATACATTAATTTAGTTGGTCACTTCAAATCGAGCGCTTTGGACTTGTGCAGCAGAGTTATGAAAGGGCAGCATTGTCATTTACTTATTTTTGTCCTCATTCCATTCTTGCCATGTACTTGAATTGATCAAGCCTTCCATATATGCATAATCAATCATATTACCCTGATAGTGAGCTGACATGAACTTGTACTATGGAGTGGTAATTGGATTGATTTTGCACATTTGGAAGATTTCACTTGGAAATTAGGACAATGATACCCGTTCATATGAGTTCAGGCATCCAATCAACTGATTTTTCCTTGTGAAAAAGATATACTAATTGACATGCCTTCATCTCTGACCTTTTTTTTTTTCATCTGATGACATAACATTAAGTTGATTTTACCAGATTCAACTTGAACCCAGAACTAAGAGATGCGATATCAAAAAGGTAGCAAAAAAATTTAATTGCATTTCAAAACAATGATTGCTATAAATAGGAGCAGGGAAATTGGTGGGGAAATGTGAGACGGCATTGATGCTGAGGAGGACAGCACAGGTCGAATCCCTGTAGTTGTTGGTGGACCTTCTATTTGCACTGGTGGGGATGCTGGTGTAATTGGAAGGTTGGTTTCAGATTCTGGTGGTGGAGCCAGTGCTGCTGCTTTGGAAGCTGCCAAGTAGAGTCCTAGTACATAGCGGGTAAAACAGTTTAAGATATCCACATTCAAGATGGAGATCTATATTTCTAGCAAGCACTGGAAATATCAGGACATTAGAAACAGATTACCTCGTGGACTTAGAGGAGCAGCAGCAGCAGCTGGAGGTGGAAGAGTTGGCCCTAGCAAGATGGGACCTGCCAATACAAGATTCTTGTCATCTTGTGAACATAACGTTTAACAAGCATATCTTATCGAGCCCTTTTAGAATCAAGGAGCTTTGGCTAATGAAACATTTATACTAAATATCACAAATTTCTTTATCATTATTTTTTCATGAGAATTGTAAAGGATCCAAGAATCTTTAATCGTTTGCGATACCTGGGGCTGGTAGAGGAGTGCCAGAAGCTGCAAGGCAGAATGCAATCATCATTAGAATATTTAACAGATACTGATAGAAGATGAAACTGTTTAGACTACTGGCGGTATAAACCAAGTTAATTAGGAACAAATAGCACCTTTGCACTGTAATGGCACACTACTCATCTTGCATGCTTGGGGGAGAGAGATTGCTAGTGTGCGGTTAATTGGGAGTTGAACAGGGACACTAGCTGTTAGTATTAGACAAGCACAATCCGTGCCTGTGCTCATCAGTGACGCCACTGAATTGCAGCAGCTTGCAGTGGGTGATTTGCCATTGCTGCTACTACCAGTGATAAAATTTATGCAGGGGGTGAAGCTGGTAATCATTGAGCTTGTGCATGGCGTGCTAATTTGCCCATTCACTGAAATTAGTAGAAGAACCGATATTATTGCAATCAAATGGGGAACCTTGAGCCCTTCCATGAATCTCTACCAAGAAAAAAATGAGCTGTGAATGATCTTGGAATGGGAGAATTGAGTTAAGAACTGAATTGGGTTTGATAGGGATAAGAAAAGCATTTATAGCTAGATAGGGTTAAAAAAAAATTAGAGGGAAAGAACAGGTAGATTTGAAATGGATTCCGGAGTTCAACTGCTATAACTAATAATTTCCAAGCCAGAAGGAACCCTTTGATTTCTTTACCAAGGGATAGGAGTGTGGTTAGGTAAGTGTTAGGCATGCCTGTCATTAGCTTTGAATTTTTTTTAAATTTTGGAGATAAATTATCGATCACTTTTGTTTTAAGCAATCTCAAGTACATATTAGTTAATTGGGAAAATCTCAAATATATATAAAAAAATATTTTAAAGTGTTTTTAATAAATCAATCCCACTAAATATTAAATTTAAATTTATCTCAAATTTAAATGTATTTTATTTAAATTCATTTTATTAAAATTAAATCAAAATTAAATATTAAAAATACTGGATCCATTACTATTTTTAATCATACACAAATAAACTACCGTGGATCAAATAAACAAATGTCTTCCAGATTTAGAGATTTATATATATGAAAATGAAAACAATAAGGACATCTTGTAAGTGGCCAATGTGAGTAATAGTACTTGGAAAAATCTAAAGATCTAGCAGATTGTTGAAAAAATTAAAAAAAAAAAAATGTATACGAGGCTTATTATAATAAAGTGAAACTTTTATGTGTAAATGCGTTATAGTTATTATACTACCCTTTAGTTTAGTTAAAGTAGGTCATCTAAATGTACCAATATGCTTTTGTCTCCATGAAGCTTTTCTATATAAGCCTAAGTCCCTTCTCTTCCCTCTCACTCAAGCTCCAAGCCTCTAATTCCTACCAAACTTAACCGTCCATCATCACCGCCTCCTGATTCTTACACACAAGACCTTCTCTCCTCTCGTCTTGACCATTCCAGGCAGCCCAAACTTCCAGAGACACTAAATGGCTTCAAGTAGGATTTGCATGGGCCTAGCCCTAGTCTTGGTCCTCGTGGGCATGCTATATAGTGGAGCCATGGCCCAATCGGGCTGCAGCAATGCACTCACTAGCATGGCCTCATGCCTCAACTATGTTACAGGAAATTCAACGACCCCATCATCTACTTGCTGCTCTCAGCTAGCCAATGTCGTCCAATCGTCACCACAATGCCTTTGCTCGCTGCTCAATAACAATGGCCCTTCGCTGGGTATCACCATCAACCAAACTCTGGCTCTGTCTCTCCCTGGTGCTTGCAAAGTGCAAACTCCACCAATCAGCCAGTGCAAAGGTAATTAAAGCCTAACTTTAGCTTCTGTTAGGCTTGTTTATCTCGTGTATATTTTTATTCACTATTTGACTTTGGCAAAACAGCTGCCACCGCGCCCACGACTTCAGCAGCTCCACCAACAACTTTAGCAACTCCACCAACCACTTCACCGATTCCACCAGCCACTTCTCCAGCAGATTCATCCAATGATACACCTGAGCCTGCACTAACTCCATCAGCATCGGAGGTTCCTTCTTCTTCGGGTAAATATTAGAAAATTTACAAGCTTAGCTTAATACGAAAATAAGGCACCAAATAGTAGATCTATGCGCGATTGGTAATCCTTCCTGCAAAAATATAATTTCATGAAACGATTTTGAGGACATTTCTTTGACAAATGCAGGAACTGGATCAAAAACAGTCCCATCAACAGAAGGAACATCTGATGGAAGCATCATCAAAGCACCCCTTCCTTTCATGCTCTTCGTTTTCTTCATTATGTGGTGTGGTTCAACTGTCACCAAATTCTGAACCTGAATATTGCAGAGCGATTTGTGGCGTGCTGTATGTAGCGTTGATTATCACTCTTCTATCCTATTTTGTTCTAGTCTGTTAGAGATGATTCTTGATTCTATTGTCAGGAGTGTGATTGTATCAGTTGTTTGGTTTGCTTAATGATAAATAAATTAAAGATTTTGTTAGTTGGTACTTTCATGAAAAATCCTTCAATCCCCTTCCTCTTCTTGGATGTAACACAGAACATACAAGAAAGTTGACAAGAAGATACAGGGGACTCAAGTAAAGTTTGAATTTGGCATGCCAGCAAGTTGAGATGGGATTCCAATTTCCGAGGCATGATAGTACAAAACTATTGGCTTTAATCATTAATCCAAAGCATTTGCCTTAGGTAACCCTGAAGAAGAAGTAGTTTCCTGTCTCCATATGGATCCCGTGAATAGTTCTCTGCAACCATTTGCAATCTTTGTCCCATTCTAGAGGATGAATTATTTGGTCTTTTCAATGCCATGTTGAATACAGTGGAGGATGAATTTCCATGGAAGATGCAATGATAAACTTCATATAGCAGCCAAACAAAACCGAGTGAATGGACCAAAACAATATTAGCCAGCCAATATCTTGTTCCCCATGTACCGGAGACATATTTAGGGACTTGACATGCAGTACACGAATTACCAAAGTCTGAAATTATTTAACATTTATCATACGATAGAATAATAAACTCCTGACCGTTTAAGAACCAGAATAGTAAATGTTCACAGACACCGGATCAAAACATTTTTATACCCTTCGCTTTATGTTTGCAAGCTTAACGATCTGTAAATTCAGTGGGTACCTCACTAGTTAGAAGACACATTGTAAAACAAAGTTCAACTAATTCTGCTTCCTAAGATGTGAATATATGATCTATTGCTTATAAAAAAAAAAAAAAAAAAAAAAAAAAAAACCATGAATATATAAGAAAAGATGAATAATGGCAAATCTTTAATCAAGCTCCAAAAAAAAAATTGGCCACCCACCTAATCATACACTGCACATGAACACATCACTTATCCTTGAGTGATAAAAATATTTTATGGGTTGTTAAAACAAACAAGCCATATAAAATAAAATTTTGCATTTTTTATGCCTATAATAAGAAACTTCAATTTCGAAGTAGCAATAATTGTTGTGTTTCTTTTTTCTTCCAAAAGTCCCCAGTTTAGAAGAAGCTGGCCATCCAAATGCAAACAATATATTCTCTCCATAATTGCCTCAAGTTTTCAACTATAAATTCAACTTTTGAGCTTCACTCCATACTCATCCAAAAATCAGAACAGCTCTCCTTTGTGTACAGCAAACAAATAGTTCTAGCCTTCTTTTCTGCCATAAGCTACAGCACTCCAAACGGCTTCAAAGGGATTGGGTTAAGTTTATTCCTGGTTCTCGAAATGATGCTTTGACACGGGACCACGGCTCAGTCAGGCTGCTCCACGGTCATCATGGGCTTAGCCTCATGCCTAAACCATGTGATATAGCTGTCACGACCCAACCTATGGGCCGGACCGGCACTAGGACCTGGGCCAGCCTAAAGCCCCCGAGGCCCGTAGTAAGCCTAACTGTTCATTAACCCAACTCTAAGGCCCATTTGAGCCCAATTTCAAGAAACCAAACGGACAGAATCCGGCCATAAAATGGACTTTTCAACGGGGAGTTTTCGACTCACCCGACCTGTAAACATAATAAATACTCAATTGGGGAGCTCAGCTCACCCTCCACATACTCATATCCTCATAAAAATAAATGGGAGCTCAGCTCCCTCATCCAATCCATCAAACATACATATCATTATACGTTTACAGGTCCAACATGATAATAATATTACAGACCATAATCAAATAAATACTTCTAACACATGCGGAAATTCTAGGAGTAAATAAAATTACACAAATATTGATAAACAACCTGCGAAGGAGAAAAGCAGGTTAACCAAAAATAAAATCCTCCTGTAGCACGAAAAAATATTGAGCAGAGTGGCGTTAATTTCGAGAGTAAAATATCAATTTTAACCATAATCTCTATAACTATCTAAAACTAATGCACCATGTAGAGTGAAATGCAACATCAACATCATTTTCACATCATAACATCAAAAAGGTAATTTGGAGTACTCACGCACCCTGTAGCATCAATCATAACATATGAGAGCTGATCCCTATACAACTCTCTTAAATCCAACTCGTACCAGTGAAGAACTCAAGCGGACTTTTCGCAATAAACCAAATCGAGGTCCCGTGAAGAACTCAAGCCGTGACTACCCCTCGAAGGATCGGGTCCCGTGAAGAACTCAAGCCGTGACTACCCGTCCTATCCATAGTCCACACCACATCACACGCACGCCAACGCACGCACACTGCTCCAAATTACCACAACAACATCATGGCACTTTAACAGTTATCAATGCATCATAAATCGTGCCTAGAGTTTAACTACATAAATATATGCATATAAGTGATGTATGGGCATGCTGAATATATAATAATATCGAAATTACAATTAAAATTAATATTTTACTCACAGACTTGACGGTGGTCACTGAGGCGGCTGGGCGGAGGAAGAAGGTTGTCCCGGCTCACCTGACAATTTTATTACAATCATTTAATACAAATGACTCAATACAAATCAAGAAAAGACCCAATACGTCCTAAGTCATGCCGAAAATCCGGCAGAGTCTCCCCTATACCTAGGACCTACCCAACCTGTAAAAGGGCTCAAAACACACTTCTATATCCACAACTCAATCACATCACACAGCCCCTCCTGGGCCCATCAAATCAATCATCCATCACAATATGTAAAATTTCAATTTAGTCCTTATAATTGATCATTTTTGCAAAAACTGCTCAAATAAGCTCTAAAAATTATAAAACTTTGCCCCGCGGTCCTTAGAAATATTACTAAGCTATTGCAAAAAGAATCGTAATTTTCTAAGCTACCACGAATATTTTATGGATTTTTAATCCTATTTAAGCACTAGAAAATTACGAAAAAGCAAGGTTCGGGTTTACCTTTGCCGATTCCGACTTCGGGAACGTGCTCGGGATGCCTAACAATGGTGGGGTAGCCAAAATCTCGATCCAATTCGGAGACTTTTCCGGTAGCTGGTCTGTCTGGCCGAAAATTCACAGATCCGGACAACTGTCGAATTTCCGCGAATTGAGGATACCTACACGAAGCCCAATAATAATATATAAAAATCAGGGGTGTTACATTCTTCCCCCCTTACAGAAAATTCGTCCTCGAATTTTACACAAGGCAGAATAAAGTACATGATTACACATTGAACAGATAAGGGTACTTGCTACGCATGTCCCGTTCTGACTCCCAGGTGCACTCTTCCACTGACTGGCTCCTCTACAAAACCTTAACCATAGGGATCTATTTTGATCTTAGCTGTCTCACTTGGTAGTCCACTATGGCTACAGGTTGCTCCTCAAATGTCAAGTTCTCTTTTAGCTCTATTACATCTGGTTGTAGTACATGAGAAGGATCTGGAATGTATTTCCTGAGCATGGAGATGTGAAACACGGGATGAACGTGAGAAAGGTTGGGTTGTCACACCCCGGCTTAGTGGGCCCCAGCTCAAGCCCCTCTATGGGTGGCCATCTTGCCGGCGTACCCCTCTAGAGGCCGGCGATGCGACTCAAATCGGTACTGTCCGCTTGGGTGGAGTTCAATCCCTTCGCCCTGCAGAGCTAGGATTCGAACCCATATCACCTCACGGATTTGCTTCGCCTCTTACCAATTGAGTGCGAGGATTGAACTCCACCAAAGCGGACGATCGATTTGAGTCGCATCGCCGCCTTTAGAGGGGTGGCAAGATGGCCACCCATAGAGGGGCTTGAGTGGGGCCCACTAAGCGGGGTGTGACAATTCAATTGGTAAGAGGCGAAGCAAACCCGTGAGGTGATAAGGGTTCGAATCCTAGCTCTGCAGGCGAAGGGATTGAACTCCACCAAAGCGACAAGATCTGATTTGAGTCGCATCGCGGCCTCTAGAGGGGCACGCCAAGATGGCCACCCATAGAGGGGCTTGAGCTGGGGCCCACTAAGCCAGGGTGTGACAATAAAAAGGCGCCTTTTATTGTCACACCCGACAGTGGCCCGGCTCAAGCCTTTATGGGTGGCCATCTCTTGGCGTGCCCCAGAGGCGGCGATGCGACTCAAATGCATCGTCACTTTGGTGAGTTCAATCCTGCCTGCAGCTAGGATTCGAACCCTTATCACCTCGCGAGTTTCGCCTCTTACCAATTGAGTCTGAACTCCACCGATTTGAGTCGTATCGCGGCCTCTAGAGTGCACGGCAAGATGGCCACCCATAGAGGGGCTTGAGCTGGGGCCCACTAAGCCGGGGTGTGACATGGGTGGTAGCTCCAACCGGTAGGCAACTGCTCCAACTCTATCAGTAACCTCAAAAGGTCCAATATACGGAGGTGCCAACTTGCCCTTCTTTCCAAATCTCATGACTCCCTTCATCGGAGAAACCTTCAGGAATACATAGTCGCCTACTGCAAACTCCATATCCCTCCGTCAGGGGTCTGCATAACTCTTTTGCCTACTGAAAGCTGTTTTTAATCGTTCCCTGATTAAAGGAACTATCTCTGAAGTGTACTGCACTAGGTCTACATCATGCACCTTCGCTTCTCCCATTTCTGTCCAACACAGAGGAGACCTACACTTTTTTCCATATAGTGCCTCATAGGGTACCATCCCTATGCTGGAATGGTAACTGTTGTTGTAGGCAAACTCCACCAAAGCTAGCTGCTCATCCCATTGACCTCCAAAATCCAAGACACTCATGCGAAGCATGTCTTCCAGTGTCTGGATTGTCCTTTCGGACTGTCCGTCTGTCTGAGGGTGGAAGGCCGTACTGAAGTTCAACTATGTGCCAAGTGCCTCCTGCAACTTTCTCCAAAACCGAGGAGTGAACTGGGGCCCTCTATCAGATATTATGGAAGCCGAAACTCCATGCAATCTGACTATTTCTCGAATGTAGAGCGGCGTCTTGTGCCACGTAATATGTAGTCTTCACAGCAAGAAGTGAGCTGATTTGGTTAGGCGGTCTACAATTACCCATATCGAATCATATCCTCGCGTGGTACGAGGCAACCCAGTCACAAAATCCATAGAAATCATTTCCCACTTCCATTCTGGGATAGGGAGCTCTTACAACTTCCCTGACGGTCTCTGGTGTTCAAACTTCACCTTCTGACAAGTCAAGCACTTGGACACAAAGTCTGCTATGCCTCTCTTCATGCCATTCCACCAATAGCTATCTCTCACATCATGGTACATCTTGGTGGAACCTGGGTGGACACTGTACAGTATATAGTGTACCTCTCGCATGATTTCATTCCTGAGGTTGTCCATATTGGGCACACATATCCTAGAACCTTGCACTAGGGCGCCATCATTGGCAAATCCAAACTCACCACCTTCACCCTGCTGTACTCTTTCTATGATCTTCATTAATTGTTGGTCTCTGTGTTGGGAAACTCTAACTCTATCTAGCAAGTCTGGCCTCACTGAAAAATGAGCCAACAAGACCCCCTCATCTGAAAGATCTAGGATTAAACCTTGATCAATCAACTCATGTACTTTCTGAATCAACGGTCTCTTCTCTGCTGAAATATGCGCCAAACTGCCAGAAGATTTTCTGCTTAAAGCATCTGCTACTACATTGGCCTTCCCATGGTGGTACTAGATGGTGCAATCATAGTTTTTCAGAAGCTCCATCCATCTCCTCTGTCTCAAGTTTAAATCCCTCTGTTGGAAGATGTACTTCAAACTCTTATGGTCGGTGTATATCTCGCACACTTCACCATACAGGTAGTGTCTCCAGATTTTTAGTGCAAAGACTACAACCGCCATTTCCAAATCATGGGTGGGATAGTTCTGCTCATGCCTCTTCAGCTGCCTTAAAGCATAAGCCACTACTTTTCCATTCCGCATCAAAACACACCCTAGGCCAACTCTGGAGGCGTCACGACACCTGTATCCTTCACCGCTCATAGGTAGTATTAACACAGGGCGGTGGTTAGACACTCCTTATCCTCGTCATTATAACTGACTCTATCGAGCTCTCTTCCTGTCCTTTGCATCTTATCCACTTCCCTTTTCCTATTTTTGGTATTGTTGGTATCTTTTCAACTTGCTGTACTTATTCCTTAATTTTAGTCCTATCTCATCCTTACACCTTTTCCTTCAAAGATGTCTATCCCATCATCAACTTTAACTTTCTTTTTATTTCTTAGTCTTATCTTGATTACTAGTTTCATTACTGAGAGAATTCTAACCCTATGATTTACTCCTACCAGCACATTCTTCACCTTATGTAACACTTATAATTACCCATAGAAAATTTTTCTTGTATCCCCTTTTTTCCAACTTAACTATCAGAACATTATCATTCCCTACCAGCCTTAGTAGGAAATTGCTTATCCTGGATGAATATGAGCCCCATAAACTATAAGTTCCATCTGAACTAACACGGCTGTAGGAAATATGTGTCATGCCTTAATTCCAAACAAGATACTTCACGTGTTCATTCTCCTTAATATAATCATATATACTGCCCATAGCTTTCTAAACTTCAACCTCAAATTACCCATCAACAACAATTTCATCTATTGAAACTCATCCATAAATAGTACTTCATCTAGCTCATAGTTTAAAACAGTCGAAAGCCTTAGTAGCTAACTAAATTTAACTCTGTCATTACTCTGATCGTCCTTTCATACTTAACACTAGGTATGTACTTACTGTCATTCTCATATCAGGAAATTGTATATGAATTGGTGCCTATCAAAATCTCAAATAACTAGGTCTCCTTGCCTCAGTCTCTGCTCCTTATATAACGCTCTGGAATCAAAAACACGAGCTAAACTTGAAAAGAAAGAAAAATGTCACGACCCAACCTATGGGAGCCCCCAGGCCCGTAGTAAGCCTAACTGCTCATTAACCCAACTCTAAGACCCATTTGGGCCCAATATCAAGAAAACAAACGGACCAGTCAAAAATGGACTTACCAACGGGAGTTTTCGACTCACCCAAACACAATATATAGTCAATTGGGGAGCTCACCACCCTCCACATACTCATCAACATAATAATAAATGGGAGCTCCTCATCCAATCCATCAAACAGACATAGAATATTAAGTTTAGTCCAACATGATAATAATATTACACCAAATTCAAATAATTAACACATGCGGAAATTCTAGGAGTACATAAAATTACACAAATATCGATAAACAACTGCGAAGTATAAAAGCGTTAACCAATAAAATATCCTCCTGCGACTGTAAAAATTTTTGAACAGAGTGAGCGGTAAAATATCAATTTTAACCATAATCTCTATAACTATCTGTAACTAATGCAGAGTGAAATGCAACATCAACATCATATTCACATCATAGCATCAAAAGGTAATTTGGAGCACTCACGCACTCGTAGCATCAATCATAATATATTGGGAGTCGATCCCTATACTCTCTTAAATCCAACAAGAACTCGACTTTCGCAATAAACCAAATCGAGGTCCAGAACTCAAGCCGTGACTACCCGCCCTATCCATAGTCCACACCACATCACACGCACGCCAACGCACGCTCCAAATTACCACAACAACACTCATGGCACATTATGAATGCAACATAAATCGTGCCTAGAGTTTAACTACATAAATATATGCATATAAGTGATGCATGGGCATCGAACATATAATAATATCGAAATTACAATTAAAATTAATATTTTACTCACAAACTTGACGACAAATTGAAGAAGGCTCACGACAATTACATTACATCTATTTAATAAATTTGACTCAATACAAACAAAGAAAAAGATTAAGTGCGTCCTAAGTCGTAAATCCAGAATCTCCCTATACCTAGGACCTACCCAACAAAGGGCTAAAAACGCACTTCTATATTCACAATCCATATATCAATCAATCATATCACACAGCCCTCCCGCCCATCAAATCAATCATCCATCACAATACGCAAACTTTCAATTTAGTCCTTATTATTGTTCATTTTTGCAAAAGCGCCCAAACAAGCTCTAAAAATTATAAAACTTTGCCGTCCTTAGCAATATTTCTAAGCTAATGCAAAAAGAATCATAATTTTCTAAGCTACCACGAATATTTTATGGATTTTTAATCCTATTCAAGCACTAAAAAATTACAAAAAAGCAAGGTTCGGGTTTACCTATGCCGATTCGACTTGAACGCTGGGATGCCTGACAATGGTGGGGTAGCCAAAACCTAGATCCAATTCGAGACTTTTAATTAAGGATACCTACACGAAGCCCAATAATAATATATAAAAATCGGTGTTACATTCTTCCCCCTTAGGAAAAATTCGTCCTCGAATTTTGCACAAGGCATAAAGCACATGATTATACATTGAATGTCCTGCTCTAACTCCCAAGTGCACTCTTCCATCGACTCCTCCACAAAACCTTAACCATAGGGATCTGCTTTGATCTTACACTTGGTAGTCCACTATGGCTACAAGTTGCTCCTCAAAGGTCAAGTTCTCTTTTAGCTCTATTACATCCTGTAGTGAGTATATGGGGAGGATCTGGGATGTACTTCACGAGCATGGAGATGTGAAATACGGATGAACGTGAGAAAGGTTGGGTGGTAGTTCCAACTGTAGACAATCGCTCCAACTCTATCGGAACCTCAAAGGTCCAATATACCGAGGTGCAAACTTGCCCTTCTTTCCAAATATCACGACTCTTCATTGGAGAAACCTTCAGAATACATAAACTCCACATCCTCCGTTAACTCTTAATCGATTAAAGGAACTATCTCTCAAGTGTACCGCACTAGGTCTACATCATGCACCTTCGCTCCCATTTTCGCCCAACACGAGGAGACCTACACTTTCTTCCATATAGTGCCTCATAGGGTGGCATCCCTATGCCGAGTGATGTTGTAGGCAAACTCCACCAAAGCTAGTTGATCATCCCATCGACCTCCAAAATCCAAAACACTCATGCGAAGCATGTCTTCCGATGTTTGGATTGTCCGTCTGTCGAGGGTGGAAAGCCGCAAGTTCAATGCCAAGTACCTCCCGCAATTTTCTCCAAAACCGAGAAGTGGGCCCTCATGATATTATGGAAGCCAACTCCATGCAATCGACTATTTCTCGAATGTAGATCGTATGTAGTCTTAGTGAGCTGATTTGGTTAAACGGTCTACAATCACCCATATCGAATCATATCCTCGCGTGAAGGCAACCTACCACAAAATCCATAGTGATCATTTCCCACTTCCATTCGGGATAGGAGCTCTTGCAACTTCGATGTTGAAACTTCACCTTCCGACAAGTCAAGCACTTGGACACAAAGTCCGCTATGTCTCTCTTCATGCCATTCCACCAAAGAGCTATCTTTCACATCATGGTACATTTTGGAGGAACCTGGGTGGACATTGTACATTTTATAGTGTTCATCTAGAATGATTTCATATCTGAGATTGTCCACATCGGGCACACATATCCTAGAACCTTGCACTAGGGCACCAACATTGGCAAATCCAAACTCAAGACCTTCACTCACTTACTCTTTCTATGATCTTCATTAATTGTTGGTCTCTATTGGGAAACTCTAACTCTATCTCGCAAGTCCGGCCTCACCAAAAATGAGCCAACAAGACATCCTCATCTGAAAGATCTAGGAATAAACCTTCATCCATCAACTCATGTACTTCATGAATCAACGGTCTCTTCTCTGCTGAAATTTGCGCCAAACTGACAGAAGATTTTCTACTTAAAGCATCTACTACATTGGCCTTCCCATGGTGGTACTGGATGGTGCAATCATAGTCTTCCAGAAGCTCCATCCATCTCCTCTGTCTCAAGTTTAAATCCCTCTGTTGGAAGATGTACTTCAAACTCTTATGGTCGGTGTATATCTCTCACACTTCACCATACAGGTAGTGTCTCCAGATTTTTAGTGCAAAGACTACAGCCGCCATTTCCAAATCATGGGTGGGATAGTTCTGCTCATACCTCTTCAGCTACCTTGAAGCATAAGCCACTACTTTTCCATCCGCATCAAAACACACACTAGGCCAACTCTGGAGGCGTCACAAGTATCCTTCATCGCTCATAGGTAGTGTTAACACGGTTAGACACTCCTTATCCTCATCATTATAACTGACTCTATCGAGCTCTCTTCTGTCCTTTGCATCTTATCCACTTCCCTTTTCCTATTTTTGGTATTGTTGGTATCTTTTCAACTCTTGTACATTTATTCCTTAATTTTAGTCCTATCTCATCCTTACACCTTTTCCTTCAAAGATGTCTATCCCATCATCAACTTTAACTTTCTTTTTATTTCTTAGTCTTATCTTGATTACTAGTTTCATTACTTTGAGAATTCTAACCCTATGATTTACTCCTACCAGCACATTCTTCACCTTATGTAACACTTATAATTACCCATAGAAAAAAATTTTTTTTTCTTGTATCCCCTTTTTTCCAACTTAACTATCAGAACATTATCATTCCCTATCAGCCTTAGTAGGAAATTGCTTATCCTGGATGAATATGAGCCCCATAAACTATAAGTTCCATCTTAACTAACTAGACTGTAGGAAATATGTGTCATGCCTTAATTCCAAACAAGATACTTCACGTGTTCATTCTCCTTAATATAATCATATATACTGCCCATAGCTTTCTAAACTTCAACCTCAAATTACCCATCAGCAACAATTTCATCTATTGAATCTCAACCATAAATAGTACTTCCTCCAGCTCATAGTTTAAAACAGTTGCAAGCCTTAGTATAGCTAACTCAATTTAACTCCTGTCATTACTCCTTTCATAATTAATACTAGTTATGCACTTACTGTCATTCTCATATCAGGAAATTATGTATTAATTGGTGCCTACCTAACTCTCAATTAACTAGTTCTCCTTGACTCACTGTTCCTTATATAATGCTCTAGAATCAAAAACACGAGCTAAACTTGAAAAGAAAGAAAAATACTCTTATACTCAACTACGCTCGATTGTCCATATAATAATGTTTAACCTATGTTTCTTGGTCTTTCTCTTCAAATTTCATCATCTCCTAGCACAATTGTGCTCTACCTATAAGATGTCATCTGCATGAACTCTTTTACGAACCATTGTCCTTCCTGACATAATATTTTATAATTTATTAACTTTACTTATACTCGACCAATGATTCATATCTATCATCGTTTATATTGTGCTCTTAACTTTTGTTGATTCCTGAAAGATTTCTCTCACTAATAAATTCTTCCAACACTAATTCTAATCTTATCTATGGTCATTAGTTTGATCCTTGAACTTTCTAGTGATTTATAACCACCATTTGTCACTTCGTTCTACCCCTATTGTCATGTCGTTATTGCTTTACTACAAAGTGATTCTGTTGATCACACTAAAAATGTTTGGACATTCATAATGAACCTCTAACTACCTTGTCACTATCTCAAAAGTCTAACTTAAAGCCTCTGTGTCATTATCTATCATTCTTTTCCTCTCATCATACCTTTTGATCCCTTAAATTAACTTTTATTAAACTTACTACTTACTAACTTCTTCTTCTCGCCTAATTAGATAGTCCACAATATCATCGCACACCTTCTAGCTTTTACTCATTATTATTGTATTCCATACCTCCATCAACTTTCTTACTAATGTGGTCCCATTTTGGGTTTTCCATCCTTGTCATTCTCCTTGCCAAGAATAACACTTAGCCTACCCTATATCTTAACTTTGTTCCTTTTGTTACGCGCCTTTAGGTTGTCCTTTCATTTATTTCCTTTTTCTTATCCAAAATAGAACTTAACTATTCTATCCTGGTTCCATTCTTCTTCCTAACATGACACTATATCTTCGAGTCTGCAGCTGTCGCGTATCATATGTCCGATTTGGTCATTTGACCACTCTAGCTAGTACTTCCGCATTTAAATTATATTGCATCTGCAATCAATTGTCCAAACTTTCATTCTGCACTTTCTATTCAATGGCCTCGTGATTTATCTTCGCTAATTTATTACTCTTAACACTATTATAATTAGCTTATACTATTGTTTTGAACAATATGAAGTTACAAAAGAACTCAGGAAATGACAATCATACCTTTATCGTATGATCTCTATTCTTATCCTTTAGCTTACATAATATCCTTACTACCTCGAGAACTGATTCTGCAGTAATTTTATTTATTTGTTGTTATCATTATCATTATTATTATTATTATTTTCTATATTTATTCAATTAGCCAAAACTTAAGATTCAGGGCACCCAAACCCGTCATCAAATTCAAAGGATTTACATCCATCGTGATCTCGATTATATATGATTCCTATAATGGAACTTGTATCCTCTCGTGATACCCGAGCCAACTACTCTCTACCACACTCTACGCCCATCCGGGACACTATTCCATAAGTCATCATTATCATTAATAACCTTCGATCCATTCAAAGATAGGACTATATCCTAACTTGTCGCAACACAGGTACTACATCTACCACCTTGCCAGAACCATGTCAAGTTAATGACTCTTTTATCATATCATAGCTCTATAAATCATCAATTCATAGTTTCGACCTTCTCTAGGTAGTAGAGTTGTACTTTATTCCATACTGATACACACAAGGTATACTATTCTCACTCTATAAGTGTCACCTTTACTTTGCAACTAGTCCAACCTCCAGTCCGATGGCAACTCTTGATGTAACTCTAGCTCATACTCTAGTTATCACCCAACCGTGACCTTTCAATATTCTAACTCTAGACTCTTAGCCGAGTTCCCAACTCCTCTGCAAATATAGAACTCGCATAACTGTACCAAAGCGAAGCCATCTCAAACACCCTCATTATGGAGCACCACGGGATGCACGCACTCTACACAATAATCTCATGACATCGAGAACATTGTATAGTTACTACGATACGCACTAGGTCTCCTAATTTCTTATCTCTCCTGAATCTTCTATTATCACAAACTTATTGGTCATCTGTATCCTCATCCTTATCTAGGCAATTTAAGACTCACTTTTATGTACTGTCGTGTCTTACAATGGGCACACCATTTAAACCCATACCGACAAAATATAACATTTCTTGGAGTACGTATCCTCATGATAGATCTCACATGTCTACTAACTCTATTTCACATTTCTGTACTCCACGAAAATCAAGACACTAATCGAGGTAATCTTATATTTCCGAGGTATAACGTAGAATCTAGAAACAAAGAATTACAGGAAAAGACGAAATGTAATCCTATACTCCGCATGTGACTCTAGTAGACTCTTCCCAACACTTAGACAACTTTTCCTAAGAACTGAGCCTAAGCTCGATACCACATTTGTCACGACCCAACCTATGGGAAGCCCCGAGGCCCGTAGTAAGCCTAACTGCTCATTAACCCAACTCTAAGACCCATTTGGGCCCAATATCAAGAAAACAAACGGACAGAGTCCGCCATAAAATGGACTTACCAACGGGAGTTTTCGACTCACCCGACTGTAAACACAATATATAGTCAATTGGGGAGCTCAGCTCTCACTAGACTTACTCATCAGCATAATAATATATGGGAGCTCAGTTCCCTCATCCAATCCATCAATACTGACTTAGAATATTAAGTTTACTGGTCCATCATGTTAATAATATTACGACCAAATTCAAATAATTATGCTAACACATGGAAATTCTAGAGTACATAAAATTACACAAATATCGATAAACAACTCGAAGTATAAAAGCAGTTAACCTAATAAAATATCCTCTGCGACTGTAAAAATTTTTGAACAGAGTGAGCGTTCGACGAGTAAAATATCAATTTTAACCATAATCTCTATAACTATCTGTAACTAATGCACCCTGTAGAGTGAAATGCAACATCAACATCATATTCACATCATAGCATCAAAAAGGTAATTTGGAGCACTCACGCACCCTGTAGCATTAATCATAATATATTGGGAGCTGATCCCCTATACAGCTCTCTTAAATCCAACCTGGTGCCAAGAACTCAAGCCGACTTTCGCTTAATAAACCAAATCGAGGGTCCCAAGAACTCAAGCCGTGACTACCCCTCGAAGGAACGGGTCCCAGCTAAGAACTCAAGCCGTGACTACCCCGTCCTATCCATAGTCCACACCACATCACACGCACGCCAACGCACGCACACTGCTCCAAATTACCACAACAACACTCATGGCACATTAACAGTTATGAATGCAACATAAATCGTGCCTAGAGTTTAACTACATAATTATATGCATATAAGTGATGTATGGGCATGATGAACATATAATAATATCGAAATTACAATTAAAATTAATATTTTACTCACAAACTTGACGACAAATTACCGTATGGCGGAGGAAGAAGGCTCACGACAATTACATTACATCTATTTAATAAATTTGACTCAATACAAACAAAGAAAAGATCAAGTCGCCCTAAGTCGTAAAATCAATCTCCCTATACCTAGGACCTACCCAACTCGCTGAAAGGGCTAAAAACGCACTTCTATATTCACAATCCATATATCAGCTCAATCATATCACACAGCCTCTCCGCCCATCAAATCAATCATCCATCACAATACGCAAACTTTCAATTTAGTCCTTATTATTGTTCATTTTTGCAAAAATCGCCAAACAAGCTCTAAAAATTATAAAACTTTGCCCCATGGTCCTTAGCAATATTACTAAGCTATTGCAAAAGAATCGTAATTTTCTAAGCTACCACGAATATTTTATGGATTTTTAATCCTATTCAAGCACTAGAAAATTACGAAAAGCAAGGTTCGGGTTTACCTTTGCCGATTCCGACTTGATGCTCGACAATGGTGGGGTAGCCAAAACCTAGATCCAATTCGGAGACTTTTCCGGTCCGTTCGCCGAAATTCAATCCGACAAAATTTCCGCGAATTGAGGATACCTACACGAAGCCCAATAATAATATATAAAAAAATCAGGGGTGTTACAAAAAATATCCTCTATATTCAACTACGCCCGATTGTCCATATAATAACGTTTAACCTATGTTTCTTAGTCTCTCTTCAAATTTCATCATCTCCTAGCACAATTGTGCTCTACCTATAAGGTATCATCTGCATGAACCCTTTACTGTACCATCGTCCTTCCTGACATAATATTTTATAATTTATTAACTTTACTTATACTCGACCTATGATTCATATCTATCATCGTTTATATTGTGCCCTTAACCCTTGTTGAATCCTGAAAGATTTCTCTCGCTAATAGATTCTTTCAACACTAATTCCACCCTTATCTATGGTCATTAATTTGATCCTTAAACTTTCTAGTGATTTATTACCATCCATACTTGTTACTTTTTATTCTACCCCTACTGTTGCTCTGTTGTTATTGCTTCACTGCAAAGTGATTCTGTTGATCACACTAAAAATGTTTGCCTGACATTCATAACGAACCTCTAACTACCTTCTCACTATCTCAAAAGTCTAACCTAAAACCTATGTGTCATTATCTATCATTCTTTTCCTCTCATCATACCTATTTGATCCCTTAGACTGACTTTTATTCAACTTACTGCTTACTAACTTCTCTTTCTCTACCTATTTAGGTAGTCCGCAATACCATCGCACACCTTCTAACATTTACTCATTATTATTGTATTCCATACCTCCATCACTTTTCTCACTAATGTGGTCCCATTTTGGGTTTTCCATCCTTGTCATTCTCCTTGCCAAGAATAACACTTAGCCTATCCTATATCTTAACTTTGTTCCTTTTATTATGCGCTCTTTAGGTTGTCCTTTCATTTATTTCCTTTGTCTTACCCAAAATAGAACTTGACTATTCTATCCCTGGTTCCATTCTTTTTCCTAACATAATAGCCGCATTTGCTAACTATATCTTCGAGTCTCTATCGTGTTATCATATGTCTGTGCTACTCAGATTTGGTCATTTGACCACTCTAGCTAGTACTTCCACTAGCATTTAGATTATATTGCATCTGTAATCAATTGTCCAAACTTTCATTCTGCACTTTCTTTATCCATTGGCCTTCTGTGATTTATCTTCGCTAATTTATTACTCTTAACACTATTATAATTAGATTATACTATTGTTTTGAATAATTTGAAATTAGAAAGGAACTCAAAGAAATTACATCATACTTTTATTGTATGATCTCTATTCTTATCCTTTAGCTTACATAATACCCTTACCACCTCGAGAACTGATTCTGTAGTAATTTTATTTATTTGTTATTATTATTATTATCCATGTTTACTCAATTAGCCAAAACTTAAGGTTCCGGGCACCCAAACCCGTCATCCAATTCAAAGGATTTACATCCATCGTGATCTGATTATATATGATTCCTATAATGGAACTTGTATCCTCTCCAGGATACCCGAGCCAACTACTCTCTACCACACTCTACAGTCCCATCTGGGGCACTATTTTGTGGGTCACCATTATTAGTAATAACTTTCGATCCCTTCTGAAAAGATAGGACTATACCCTAACTTGCTGCAACAAAGGTACAACATTTACCACCTTGCCCAAAACCATGTCAAACTAATGTCTCTCTTATCATATCATAGCTCTGTAAATCATATATTCATAGTTTCGACCTTCTCTAGGTAGTAGGGTTGTACTTTTATTCCATACTGATACACACAAGGTATACTATTCTCACTAAGCTCTAAGCAAAATGTTTGTCATACTGCAAAAACCATCCAAAATTCCATACCGAAGACTAGATGGTCTCACTCTATAGGTGTCACCTTTACTTTGCAACTAGTCCGAAACCTCTGGTCTGATAGCAACTCTTACTGTAACTCTAGCTCATGCTAGGGTAACTGGGTCACTGACTCTAGTTACCACCCAACTGTGACCTTCGATATTCTAGCTCTAGATCCCTAACCAAGAGTTCCCAACTCCTTTGCAGATATAGAACTCTGTTCTGGCATTACTGTACCAAAACAGAGACTGTCTGCAACATCCTCATCATAAGCACTACAGGGAAGTACGCAGCTCTACACAATAATCTCATGTCGCATGTCTGCGACTACGAGCGGACATCGAGAATATTGTATAGTTACTACGATACGTCTTGGCAGACTAGGTCTCTTAATCTCTTATCTCTCTTGAATCTTCTATTATCATAAACTTATTTTGTCTGGGTCATCCACTGATGACTGCCAGCAATGGTATCCTCATCCTTATCTAGGGCAACTGTACTTTCAAGACTCACTTTTATGTACTGCGTGCCTTGCGAAATGGGCACACCATTTAACCCATACCTTGTAAAATATAGTATTTATTGGAGTACGTGTTTCCAAGGTAGATCTCAATAAGTTTGCTAAATCTATTTCATGTTTCTATGTACTCCACGAAAATCAAGACACTAACTGAGGTAATCTTATATTTCCCGAGGTATAACGTAGAATCTAGAAACAAAGAATTACAGGAAAAGACGAAAACAGAATCCTATACTCCGCATGTGACTCCTAGTAGACTCTTCCCAACACTTTAGATGAACATTCCCTAAGAATCTGGAGCCTAAGCTCTGATACCACATTTGTCACGACCCAACCTATGGGCCGGACAAGACTAGGACTGCCAGCCTAAAGCCCCCGAGGCCCGTAGTAAGCCTAACTGTTCATTAACCCAACTCTAAGGCCCATTTGGGCCCAATTTCAAGAAACCAAACGGACAGAATCCGACCATAAAATGGACTTTCCAACGGGGAGTTTTCGACTCACCCGACCTGTAAACATAATAAATACTCAATTGGGGAGCTCAGCTCACCCTCCACATACTCATATCCTCATAAAAATAAATGGGAGCTCAGCTCCCTCATCCAATCCATCCCAGCGAAGAACTCAAGCCGTGACTACCCGTCCTATCCATAGTCCACACCACATCACACGCACGCCAACGCACGCACACTGCTCCAAATTACCACAACAACATCATGGCACTTTAACAGTTATCAATGCATCATAAATCGTGCCTAGAGTTTAACTACATAAATATATGCATATAAGTGATGTATGGGCATGCTGAATATATAATAATATCGAAATTATAATTAAAATTAATATTTTACTCACAGACTTAATGGTGGTCACTGAGGCGGCTGGGCGGAGGAAGAAGGCTGTCCCGGCTCACTTGACAATTTTATTATAATCATTTAATACAAATGACTCAATACAAATCAAGAAAAGACCCAATACGTCCTAAGTCATGACGAAAATCCAGAGTCTCCCTATACCTAGGACCTACCCAACTTTGAAAAGGGCTCAAAACACACTTCTATATCCACAATCCATATATCCACAACTCAATCACATCACACAGCCCCTCCTGGGCCCATCAAATCAATCATCCATCACAATATGTAAAATTTCAATTTAGTCCTTATAATTGATCATTTTTGCAAAAACTGCTCAAATAAGCTCTAAAAATTATAAAACTCTGCCCCGCGGTCCTTAGAAATATTACTAATCTATTGCAAAAAGAATCGTAATTTTCTAAGCTACCACGAATATTTTATGGATTTTTAATCCTATTTAAGCACTAGAAAATTACGAAAAAGCAAGGTTCGGGTTTACCTTTGCCGATTCCGACTTCGGGAACGTGCTCGGGATGCCTAACAATGGTGGGGTAGCCAAAATCTCGATCCAATTCGGAGACTTTTCCGAATCGGTTCTGTTCGCCGGAAATTCACGAATCGGACAGCGCCGAATTTCCGCGAATTGAGGATACCTACACGAAGCCCAATAATAATATATAAAAATCAGGGGTGTTACAATAACCGTCAGTAAAAACCGAGTGAAATGGTTAAATGACTCAGTCGAGAAGATCAAGTGGTCAAGATAGGTCGAACACTCGGCCAAGAGAACCTGAGCATTAGAATAACCAAAGTAAAGAGACCCGAGCATCAAATAGCTCGGACGCTCAAGCCGGATATCAAATAGCTTGGATGCTGGGACAAGAGATCCGAGTAACAACTAATCAAGTGTTGGCCGGGTTTGAGTCAACGATCAGCTCAGACAACCAGCAAGGGACACTTAATTGATAATGGTAGCACCCGCGAAAATTTTGGAATCATAACAATTTCAGATTTAGTAACCTACTAAAGTTTGAGTCGTTTATAAACTAGGTATGCTTAATCTGCACAATTTTCTATAGCTCTCTGTTTATAATATTTAATCTCTTGAATACTCCACTGACTTAAAAGTAGTTGGCTAATATACTACCGACCTCACTATTTTCATATAATACTGATTAAAGGGATTCACATATGGTAGCATCACTATGTTACAGGAAATTCCTCAACCTCATCATTTCCCTGCTCCTCACAGCTCAATCTCAGCAGCGGTGTCTTTGGGCATTGTTGAATGGTGGTGGTTCATCAATGTGGTTAACATTAACCAAACCCTTGCTCTTTCACTTCTTGGAGCATGTCATGTGCAAACACAACCAGTTAGCCGGTCGAATGGTATGTCAACTTGGGAAAATTATTGACTACACTTAATACACTAAAAATAGTACATCCATTCTTATAAAAAGTAAATTATTTTTAATTTTAAGAGTATCTAATAATTTATCACTGATTTGGGCTTAATTAAATATCACAGTTTATAAATTATAACAAGAATTCTGACATGTTTTCAAAAAAAGAAATATCTGACATAGCCCTATTGATTTGACTTGTTATGTTTCAATCAGTAGCCAATAATGGTCCAACAATTCCACCGGTAGGTTCTCCAGCAGATTCTTCCGATGATACACCTGAAACACCGAATACATTTTCAATGCCGAGACATTACCGCAGGTTTGAAATAACACTTCATACAGAAGCCAATTTTCAAGTTTCCAAATCAAATTTATATTCATTGCAGAATCCGAAATGTTGCAGACTGAATGCTCCTTTGTAGGACATTCTCTTCTTACAAAATAAAAATAGTAATTAAAATTAACAAGATAATTATCTTGACCATAGAAATATTTAAATTAGTTATGGAATAAAAAAGAAAAATAATAGCAACCACTATCATAAACATAGTTCTATTTCTTCGGCTTGACATTCTGATGATTATATTATTTCATTTGGAGGAGGTTCTAAGACAAGCATTTTGCCCAAATATGCGTAAAAAAAAAAAAAATATTCTCATTACTGTATGGTTTGCCCAAGAATTTTAAAAAATTCTCTTAAAATTTTATAATTTCCCTATGTTACAAACATGGGACAAATTATAAATCATATTCGGTATATTAAAAAATAATAAAATCTATATTCATATAAAAATAATTATACCCTAAAATAAAAAAATAAAACCTATTATTTATCTATTAAAATACACATATACCAAATATAGTTAATAATTTACCTGAAGATTGTGCACCGCTATTTATAATATGGGTAAGGTGGTGTGACAATGACATCACACTAGCATAAGTGGCAGTAAAGTCAATGTACAATGGTAAATTACAAAAAGCTCCATGTAATTTTGAAACTTATCAGCAGAGGAGTTATCCAAAACTGTTATTAATAATAATTATCTTTTAAGTTTTAACCATTCCTGGCCTGTAACAGCTGTACTAAAACAATTAGGGACATAAGTGATTTATTATTGGTAAAATCTAAAAAAGTGACAAGGCATATTGCTAATATTAACAAAGAATATAAAATTTTATTATAATTAAATGCACAACAAAATAAAAAAATTTAATTTTTGCAAGATTCATAATTAACGGTTGTTTCTTAAAAATTGAATTAAATGATTTTCAACATTTTCATTTTAAAATATTTTTGATAATATTTATTTTATAATCCTAAAAAATGAAAATGTGAACATGTAATAAAAGTCTAAATAATATAATATAATATATCAAAATTTAAGAAATATTAAATTTATTTTATTTTTAGATTTCAAGAATTTTTAAAGGAAATGAAATTATGAGGGCTTGAAATCTTAATCTTGTATATATATTAAAAACAAACACCCAAATATTAGTTTAGTAGCTTAATATGTGAAATTATATTTTAAATATGAAAATAAAATTTTTTATTTAGAAATTCTAGATAAATTAAAATATAATAAGAAATTTAAATAAAGTAAAAAATAAAATAAAATCTAAAATAAAAAAGGAAATTAAAAACTAAATCCTGACTAAAATTGAAAAAAATTAAAAGATAGATGTAAATTAATTAGGATAACAAATAAACTTTTCTGGAAAAATAAATAAAACAAATTAGATTTATGAATCCTTGCAAAACTAAGGAAAAAACGAGCTGGACTTTCTTTTAATTTACGCCCAGTAAGAAAACTTGGTGAACATTCAGCAAGCTGCCCCTCTTTTTTGTTCACAATCTCCCCTTTATAAACCACGCCGTTCTCATCTCCGATCACTATAAGCAGCCAAAAAAGAATACACATCAAGAACAATCCTCATCTACATTTCACAAACACTGTAGCCAGAAATTTCTATAGAAGGCAATGGAAGCTAGGACTAGAAGGATGGAGATCATACTTACCTTTGCTGTTATAGCGAGTTGGTGGGCAGGGGCTATGGGGCAATCAAGTAGTTGCACCAATGCGCTTATGAGCTTGTCTCCGTGCCTACTCTACATAACAGGAAACTCATCAACCCCGACACCACAATGTTGCACGCAGCTAGCTGCTGTGGTTAGGTCACAGCCTCAATGTTTGTGTGAGGTCATTAATGGTGGTGTCGCTTCACTTGGGATCAATGTTAATCTGACTCAGGCTCTGGCTCTCCCGAATGCTTGCCAAGTCCAAACTCCTCCTATTAGCAGCTGCAATGGTAAGAATGGATTAATAGCCACGATTAGTCGTTTCTTTATTTATTTATTTTTTCCCCTACTTGGGAAAGGGGAAAACTAATTTATTCCATCAAAATTAATGAATGAACAGCGTCCTCCCCTGCAAATTCTCCAGCAGAAGCACCAGGTTCTCCTTCAGGTACTAAATCAACTTGTGACTAAAACAAAAGAATTCTGTATTGATGATTTTAGTATGGTTTAGACCAGAATGATTACTTGGATCTCTGGTTGCAGGAGGAGGATCAGCACCACCAAGATCGGATGGAAATTCCAATAGGATGACATTCTCTGTGCTCTTCTTCTTGCTCTTCGTCGCATCATATGCTTCTTCTTACCCTCTGACGAATCTTTCGCCACTATAAACATAGCAGTCCCATATATTATTTATACATTCTTATGGTTTATTTCTTAGGCAAGCCTGTGCGACACACATTTCTTTTGCGAGAATAATACTCTTGGGTTTGATTGTACTTCCTACTCTTTCAATAAACGAGTGATTCTTGTTTGTTTCTTGTAATATACATATAATAAACAAGCTTATTTTCAAGTCCTTATTTTTTCTTCTGTGTGTGTATATATATATATATATACGTTTTATCTTCGTCGCCCAGTACTGCCTTCAGATCAATCTATTAATGGATAATTAAGGTGTTTGACCATTAACAATTAGCCTAAACATATGGAGGAAGATCACATGGTGGTCATATAGAAATTAAACTTCTAGAGCCATGACGTTATTTTTTACTAATTAAATTATAAAGCAATTTCAGACGGATTTATATTAGAGATATAAAATTATTGATAGAGTTTTTATTTAGAAATTAAAATTTTAAGTGATTGTCATTATTTATAATTAAATATTTTAATATAAGATAAGACGTGTTTATGTTTGATTTATTTACACTTTACACGTGCAATGTATTAAAAATATAAAATTATTTTTAAACTTTCCTTATAATTCATTAATTAAATATCAATATAAATAAGATAATTGACCATAATTTTTAAATTTTAAATTTTTTATTGAGTTAACCATTATTGTCCATTATAGTTAATTTTAAATTTTTTATTGAAATAATTATAATTGACAAAAATTAAAAAATTTTAACTTTATATATTATTATTATTATTATACATATTTGTAATCATATATAAAAAAAATTAATATTTTTATCACATCAACTATTATATTAACATTTTTTTGTTCTTTCTTTAAAACCCAGACAATAATAAATACAAAAATTTTAAATTAAGTCAAAATTGACAAAAAAAATTACTATAATTGTAAAAGCACACAGCATTCATTTGGAATTAATTATTTATAAAAAAAAATTAAAAGAATTCTCACATATGAATTATATTCCTTTTAAAATGAAAAATTTTTAAATTAAAAAAATAAATTTTTTTAAACATAAAAATTAATAAAAAAAATCAATTGAATTTTTTTTTCAAAATTCTTCATTTCAAAAAAGATAAAATTTTAGATTTTTTTTAGAGCAGTAGACGTTTAGATTTTATCCATGTGTAGGAATCGGATATATTATACATCTTATATAATATTTTTTAATACTAAAAGAATTCTAATACATACTCTTAAATAGTTTCATTTCTATATTAATTTTTTAAATAAATTATTTTTATTTTCATAAACAAATAAATTTTTATAATTATATTTAAATTTATAAATTAATATTATAAACCGATTTTGAATACCATCAGATTACAAATAAAGAAAAATTCTGTAAAGTTAATGCACTGAATGATTTGTTTAATTAATAAATCAGAAAAATTAATTTAATTAGATGTGGAAAAACTCGAGAGGAATACTTCTGACACTAAACGACTTGTAACTTGTACCAGAGGATGAAGTAAAGAAGATACCAAGGAAAGAAAGAATTTTAAGTTTTTCTTATTACTGAATTTCAACCACGTGCAGTGAACGTGTCTACCAAGCATGGGATGATAATTAACGAAAATGCCATTAAGAGGTGAAGCAGGGAAAAGGGTACGAATAGGAATATCCCAATTTCAATTGCTTCCTTATTCTGTTTTAGGGTAAGCAGAGAGATTAGATTAAACGACTTTTCTCAAAATTCATAAAACCAAACAAACCTCTATTTAACCTTTGTTTTAACCCTGGCTTTTCCTCATCACCTCTCTAAATACTCTCACGCAGGTAATCCTACGCTACCTCTCGACACAATCCCGCTAATCCTTTTGCCTTTTGGTAAGCTCTTTCTTCCTGTTTAAGCCAAAGGTCATAGACTTCTGTCACAATTTTTGATGTCCAATTGCTTCCAATTTTGATTAGATTTTCAAATTATTGAATACCCATTATTTCTTGTGCTGAATTCTAAGTAGGTTTTGTGTTGGAAGTTTAAAAAACTGCAGTTTGGTTGTTTTTGTTGTTGTGGACCTTGTGGTGTTTGGTTTATTTATTTCAATTTAGTGCCTTTTGATTTTGTAATGAATTGAAAGGAAATTGCTTTTCCGTTGAATGTTTAGAAATGCGTCTGGATTTTACTAGAAATTTAGGAGTTTTGATGACGATTTGCATGTGTTAGACGCTGAAAACTGTGGAGGTTTTGGGCTTTCTCCAGTCAAATTCATGAGGTTATGCTATAAGGCCTTAAGTCATAATTAATTAGCTATTAGATGCACGTTTATGAATATGAGATTCGTTGTATTGCATGCTGGATTTTCCCCTTAGTGGAATTGTTATCTCAAATGCTCAAGGTATTTTCGGTGTCAAAATTGTGTGTGGAATTTTTATGATCAATGAACTTGTGTGTGTTTGTGAATCAATGTGCTTAAGAATGCATGGCAAACGGCAACCCTAATATCTTAGATTGTTGGAATTCAGTTGTTTTCTATCAGGAGTTATACATACAATCACTAGGGAAATTAAGAGGCCCTATATAATTCACTTGTCATTTTTTCAACCCGTATACATTTAGGCTGTTGCTCTCTGCAGTTTGGTGATTTGTGCTTGGTTAGGAAGATTGTTAACAGCATTACTATGTTGATTTTGAACTTCAGTCTGTCTCTGTTGGATGAGATTGTTGTTTGGGGCGGACACTTGAAATTTATGTCATATGGGATTATAAAATTTGTTAAGGTTTAAACACTACTTGGAAATTTGAAAGCCAATTTTGCTTGGATTGAAGCTCTCTTGTGTAGTTTTATTTAGATTTAGAAGATTGACTGCAATGTAATTCTGTGAATTAACTTTGGATTTGAATCCTGAATGATGTTAATACTTCTTGTATTAGGTATAATTTTGCTGCTTCTGTCTTTCTTTCATTTGTGTAGTCCAGTTCATCTTCTCCCCCAATCCCATCCTCACAAAAGATGCTTCCTTTTCTTCTATCTTTTATTGATTACCTAAATATTATCAATATGGTGCTTATTGTTGTTTGTAGTAGGAGAACTTTTGGTAGTTCATAAAATATTGAGGAAAACTAAGGATTTTATCTGGAAATTCTAGAGTGGTGACAGAGTTAGAGAATTAAGGTTCTCAGAAGTTTTGGATGACTGAACATTGTCAAGAATGGATCATGAGGCTTATATCCTATTAATATGGTTTATGCTCATCTGTTTCTATATTTTCTAATGTTATTAATTATGAATAAAAATTCATAATTTGAAATTTTTTTAGCCATTCCCATTCATTGACTTTTAGATAATGCTGTTCTAAAATATAGATTGCGGTACCTTTTAGTCAATCATTGCTGTTTAGCAAATGTTTTGTTCTATGGATGCCATTGGCATATAAGATTAAAGCAATTTGAATATTACTACTGTTATATTGTAGCACTGTCTGTCCTATTTATACAATTGTTGTTTGAACATTTTTCTCTTGGCTGGATTTTATATATAATGTTTAGTTCTTTTGGTGAAAAATCATATGAGTTAATAGATTTATGCATTCCTAATATCTTAATCATATAGGCATTTCTGTTAAGTCAAAGTGAGATTAATGATAACAAATGAACATTGATTAAGACTGAGTTAAATTTATGGTTCTTGGGATTGGTTTTGAATTTCAGTTATTAAGAAGCAAGCATATGGGTGTGTGTTTGTTAAGGGATCAAAAAGAGTAATATATTTGAGATTGGTAAAGTTTAATAAGTGATTCTATTTCTTCAGCAGAATTCCAAGATCTCCATGAAATACAGTCAATGCGGAATATGATGTGCTTGATGCTGCTTTACATGCAAAACTATCTGCAGCACATATCATGTTACCATCATTAATGTCACAAATTTATCTTATGCTATCTATTGATTAAATGGAAATATTATGGGTTTTTTTTTATAAAGAATTCAAATTGATTTTGCTGAAAAGTCCAATCCCTAAAACAAAGGAAGTTACTTTTAAGAAAGCAAAAAATTGCCTTTTCTGTCTCTATACTCTGTTGGTCTTTTAAGTTTATATAATTCATGTCTTTTTGGGATTCTAATGTATCAATTATTGTTTGACTTATGATATTCTGCACCATCATTCCAATTTCTGTGTATGTCAATATGTCAAAGAGGTGATTTACTTGGGCTTGAGGCTTTGTCAATTGAATTTACTACAATAAGAAGTTTATTGCTTATTATTGTAAAAAGTCAATGTTCCACGTAATTTTAGATTTTCATTTCAGTAAAAAATTGATGAAATTTGAGTTCATAAACCCCCTTGAGATGTTGACATTTGTTTGTCTTATAGGATTTGGCAAACCTTTCATAGTTGCTTCATTCAATGAAAAGGATTGTATAATTCTAAATACTATTCCTAGGATACCTTCATAAAAAATGGGAATAAACTGAAAGGGCACTTAAATGCCACATGACATTCTGGGGAACTGTGAGGATGAGGAGACTATATATTTAGAAATGAGGTGATCCAAAAACGTTGACAGAGATTTCGATTATTGGTTACCATTTTCAATTGTCCCTTTTCTGGTTCTACTGTTTTCACTTGTCTCAAAGATATTACACTCATGGTTTTGTTTAATCAGATTTACCTAGAGCTTTGAAATATAAATAGATATGTTCTCATAGTCCTTTTGTGACAATATCAACATAGACAATTGTGCAGGTGGAATGATGGCTACTGGGTATTTCAATGATTATTTTCTTTTTCAAGTGTTCTCAATGACATCTAAACACAAATTTAGTAGTTTTGTTCTTATCGGTGTTTAGATTAGCCTTTATAAGCACATTGCTTTTGAAATTCCTAAACTATGACTTGGTTTCTGCATAACCTTGCTTTTTCACTCTGTTTTATCAGATAGCCTATGCCAATACTGTCATCAGCACTGCAACAAATTCACCATTGAAGAATCATTTGGGACTAGGTGAAACAGTGATTAGCATGTCTGAACTGATTGAAGGCCTTCCAGACGCCATTGCTATCAGGTGCATTGCACGAGTTCCCTTCTATCTCCATCCAAAGTTAGAGCTTGTTTCTCGTTCGTGGCAGGCTGCCATACGTAGTCCTGAGCTGTTTAAAGCTCGACAGGAGGTTGGTTCAACAGAAGATCTGTTATGTGTGTGTGCTTTTGATCCTGAGAATTTGTGGCAGCTATATGACCCTCTTAGAGACCTTTGGATTACTCTTCCTGTTCTGCCGTCAAAAATCAGGCACCTTTCCCACTTTGGTGTTGTCTCCACTGCTGGAAAACTGTTTGTGCTGGGTGGCGGAAGTGATGCTGTAGACCCATTGACTGGTGACCAGGATGGAAGCTTTGCAACCAATGAAGTGTGGTCATATGACCCAGTATTACGACAGTGGGCCCCATGTGCATCCATGCTTGTGCCCCGTGCGATGTTTGCATGCTGTGTTTTGAAAGGAAAGATAATTGCTGCCGGTGGCTTCACGAGCTGCCGAAAATCAATATGTCAAGCCGAAATGTATGATCCAGAGAAAGATGTGTGGATCTCAATACCAGATCTCCACCGCAGTCACAATTCAGCGTGTTCTGGAGTAGTTATTGGGGGAAAGGTGCACGTCTTGCACAAGGGCTTATCAACAGTGCAAGTATTGGACAATTTAGGGTCTGGATGGATAGTTGAGGATTATGGTTGGCTCCAAGGTCCAATGGCAGTTGTTCACGGGGCCTTATATGTGATGAGCCACGGACTAATTTGCAAGCAGGAGGGGAAAAGGAGGAAAATAGTGGTTTCAGCATCTGAGTTTCGAAGAAGGATTGGATTTGCAATGACTGGGCTGGGAGATGACATATACGTGATAGGAGGGTTGATTGGTCCTGACCGATGGAATTGGGATATCAAGCCAATGTCTGATGTTGATATCTTGACAGTTGGGGGTGAGAGACCAACTTGGCGACAGGCAGCTCCAATGACAAAGTGCCGTGGTACAATTCTTGGTTGTACGCAGCTGAGAATATAGGTCACACCATTTGTGATGTTTGTTGTTTTGTTGTGAAAATTATGCTGTTGTCAAGGCATTGATTTCCCTCCTATTGGAGACGAGGAATGTAACTTTTTTCTCTGGTTTTTGAGCCTTCATCTTTGTCCTTGATTTATGTTGATATTAGGTGTTTTTGAAACCTCCATTTTCAGTGCAACACTGAAGGTCATGAAAGCGCTTGAACCGATCGAGTGGTACATGAAATTTGGTAAACAGGATGGACGAGGAACCATTTTGTTTCCTCCCATTCTTCTTTTTGGATATATGAACTGAACAAGTTGATTGTCAAACTAGTTTCAATATCTATTTGTCGAGCCAACATGATTTCAAAAGAAGAGGTCGCTTTTTTTTTTTTTTATGACGAGGTTTTGGAAAATTGCAAAGGCTCCATTATATTATTTAAAGGAAAATATAAATTGGGTAATTTTTCTATCTGCAGATTTATCATTCTACCATTTTCAATGATATTGCTTCCGTTCAAACGTATACTTTTATAATCCATTTCTAATTAGTATCATGCGATTTTGGATCAGGCCCACCATACCATATAATTAAAACGTTCAATGAAATGCCCGCACGCTGACCCCCTTTAATCCTGATAGGCGACAAAAATTGCAGGTGCTCAATGGGTTGGGGAGGTCAAGACTTGACTTGGGGCTCATCTCGGTCCATTACTGCAACTTCAGCTTCAGGGATTTACCGATCTGGCCTCTTTGATCTATAGTAAATCCTAGAAAGCACAACTCTGTGACCTTGTAGTGATGCTGGTAGCCTGCTACTATCTTAATGGAGGCAATTCTCCTTTCCTAGAAAAGTATGCTTCCTATTATTATTTTTAATAGTCGCCCACATCTAATTATCTCCAATAAACTACTCATCTTATTTGGTGGGTCCACTGGATTAAAGTCTTAATTGCACATCTTAATCTGGAAGGCTCAAACCTTTAAATATCAAAACATGCTCGACTCCCTCTTTCTTCATTGGTCAAATAGATGGGCTCTGTCGATGGCCCATTGCATAATGCGCAGAGCAGCAGCAGCAAATTTGGAGTTTGATCTCAAAAGTCCTTTCAATTGGCAGATCATGTAGGCAAATAAGTGCACAAATTAGAACAACAGAATTTACTCTAGCTTTACCATAAACGACAAGGAAGGCACATCATGTCATCCTACTCGGTGCCAACGCCATTCTCATCCCATACTATTGAAAATCAAAGCTTCAATTTTGTGGTGTCTCAGTCAATAAACAAATTATGTGTTTACATTACTGGAAATAAAATTATTTGCCAGACAACTTATTGATTGAAATATGCACTTCGACACTTAAGCACCCATGAAAGAGACCTCCACTTGCTTGATGGAGATGGTGGGGTCATTTTATGATTTAAAACTTGGATAAAGAGGAAAAATCAATTTGCCCCTCAATTACTCAAAATCCCAATTGGGTTTTGCCACACACAAGCCAACTAGGAGGTGCCTGCACGTATATGAAGAGCAGCTAATCCTCATCTAGCAAAGAGATACGTCTAGCGGCTTTGTATTGAAGAAAATTGAGTTTCATAATTAAGACACGAAGCATAAAGATAGGAGAAACAGAGAAAAAGAAAAAAGGACTTTAGAATTTTGAAAGAAAGTGATGATTTTCTGTCAACTTTATTGGACCATCTCAATGTAGAAAGATGATTGTGTCTATCCACTAAACCAAGCATCTTAGCAAAATTTAGGAATTGAAATGATGCTTTAGAAGGACATGAGATGAGAAGTCTATTTTTGTAAAATTAGGTCTGGATAGATTAGATGCCTCGTTTGCAGAATTTTTGCTTTACGGAATAAATCAATAAAGCCAATCCTTGGTAATTTTTTATTTTCATCACCATTCTTATCTGTTGCTTTATTTGAAATATTTTTCTTGGCCACTACAACCCTTTTTTTAATTTAAACTAATTTGGTAATTTTTATGTGATTAATTATGTTTTTAATATTTAGATTTATATTCATTTTCACATTTAAGATGTGATTAGGTATACTATTTTGATATACTAATACACTGAAAGTAATCGATCATTTATTGTATAATGCATTTAAATAATGAAGAATAAGATTCAATTATTGCGTTGGTTTAAGTTTAATATTTCTAAATTTTTGGTGAATTTATGAAAAATATTACAAATTAATAATGAGAAAAGAGAGAGAAAGTCAGAGAGAGGAATTGAAATCCTCTCATGTTATATTTGGATTCATGAATTTAAAGATATGAATTTCGATTTATATAAATATCTTGTTTTAGAGATTTAAAAAATATGAATTTGGATTTTAATTAAATTCAGAATAAATATAGATATTTAAAAAAATAAATATTTCAAATAATAACATTAATTATGTAATGGTCAGCTCCAACCACTAGAGAAATTGTCTGCTTTGTCCATAAGCCTCACGGTTTTGTCCCATAGGTGGAATGGAAAACTTCCCAGGAGGTTACCCATCCTAGGATTTCTCTCAAGCGAGAGAGCTTAACCCTGGAGTTCTTCCAACTCTCTAGACCATTACATCAAAAGGCAAGCACCTCTAGTGATTAGTTCTCCCATTTTATATATCATTACTTTTTGAACCCAAAACCATCTCCGTGCTTTACCGATATGAGATTTGCCTAAGGGACCTTTCTCTCCCCTTTCAGGGCTCAGCGTCCTTGCTGAGGTTTGTCCCATCATCGCCCAAGAGGATATTCGAGTGGCTCTGATACCACTAAAACATATCACACCTTACTCCTCCGTAAGGTATAACATGATCCCGTAATATATCTAATTGAACTAATTTCATGCACCTAGGAAACCCATGAATTTCGGCCATGTTAGGGAAAAAGGGGATTTGATTGATTTTGATGACATTAATGGTGTAGGCAAGCTTGATTGAAAGTGTAAATGAATTCTATACACTTTAATTTAGTGAATTGTGTTAAATGAGAAATTAGGGTTCTTGACAATTGAAGAATTAGGGAAAATTTTGGGGTTTTTTTAAAATTGCTACCACTTGACCTAATTGAGGTTTAAAATGGTCAATTGGTGTCATTTGGAGTGTGAGTGAATGCATGAAATTGAAATGAAATGGTAAATGTGTAATGCTTAATCTGGACAGCCTGACCATGGTCCACTTAAATGACCATAACTGAAATTTTGTTGCTCCAATTAGTGTGAGGCTAATTGAAGATGAAAACTAAGACCTAATGTAATAATTTTTATGTAGAAATATTGCCCTAAAAATGATCACAAGTCGGTGAAAATTTTGGTCAAATCCAACTTGTTGTAGAAATGTCTAAATGACCTGATTTTTGTGGCAATGGTAAGCTTAGACATAGTATAACAACTTTCATGAAGAACACAATCTCAAATTCTGACCATAATCAAATCAATTTGCCACCCAAAATTATGTTACCAAATTTGTTAGAACCTAAAAAATTGCCCAGAAATCTGGACTTTAGTCAATCCGGCCAGTTATGGTTAAATGGCCATAACTTGAGTTACAAAAATCCAAATGGAGTAATTCAAAAAGAAAATTAAAGCTAAAACACTAAGGAACAACTTTGATGAATGAAAGTCAACCAAATTCCCACTGTAGAGGGTCCAATGGAACAGTAGAAGTAAGTGACCAAAAACTGAAAATTTGTCAATTCTCCTAGGAAACCTTGAATTGAGTTTGGCAATCAATACCAACAAAAATATGACCCAAAATGTGGTATGTGGGAGTAATTAGAATTAACAAACCTATTTAGTATAAAAAGTCAATATTTTGACCAATTGGTCAAATGAATAGTAACCACTATAATAAAAAACACAAAGAATTCAATTTATGGGACTTTATAAGTACAATAAAGTAAAGTGAAAAATTCAATTATTGAAATTTTTATTAGAAATAATTTGGATAGGTATTGAAACACTGTGATTTTGTGTTTCAGTAGAAAAAGAGACTAGAAATGACGAGGAAATAGTGAGTCAAGGCAAGGAGGCGACTCACTAGAGTTTTGTATATAATTAATTTTATTCAATTGATTTTAATACTGTAGATTATTTTGAATGAATTGTGAGTTTAAATGTGTTGGTAACAATTGTGATTTTCTCTTTGAACTTTTATGAATTTTGTGTTGCCAACCCTATAAGGGTAAATTCTTGAATGATTTGTGTTAAGCGAATTGAAATGCAATTATTTGAATGGAATTTTACGAATTAGTTTTTAAACCACAGTTAGTATGACAGTCCCGTTCGGAAATCCTTGGTAATAACAGCTATTTGGGATTTGGCAATTAAAAATTGCTTATGTCTCCCATTAATAACGATTAATGGGGTAAAATTATATGAATACTCATTAGCTAGCTAGCCCTTTCCTCATTAATAACGGTTAGTGAGGTAATTTGCTTTGTTATGGTGTACAACACAGCATTGATAGTGAAATTTTTTTATCATGGTCTAAACTGTGTGTTATTGGCAACACTTTTACTTTTTGATTTGTGAAATGTGGTTTAAAATAAATGATTCATGTTAACTTGAGATTTTGGAAAATACTTCTTTGGATATGAAAATTTTGATTTATTATGCTTTTATAATGAGATGATTTTTTCTTAGTTGTATACCACTGAGTATCAATACTCAACGATAGCTTGTTCTGCTGTCACAGATAAGGAAAAGGACTAGGCAGCAGACTAAGCTGCTTGGAGCTGAACTTGAAATTATTTTGGACTTTTTTTAGGTATATTAATTATACCCAATGTAAATTTTTCTTTTTGATGTAAATTAATTTTATGTACCCATATGTACACATTGAGCAGTTGTTTAAAAGTTGTATTGTTATTTTAATTAATATAAAACTTTGCAATATAAACTTGATTACATTTATTTATTTTTATGTATAAATGAAGTATTTAAATTTCTTTTAGAATTCTCTGAAATTGTGAAAATGAGTTGAATTGAGATTGACTTGGGTTGAGAATAATGGAGGTTGGGATTTAAATATGTATTGTAAGTATTTTTTCACAGGTTTTTTAAGAATCGTTTTTTCCAAATACAGCCAGCACTCTACTGAAATTTCTATAAAAATTACGAAAAATAAAATTGATCAAAATTTTAACTCATAATTTAAACTTCAATTAAAGGTTTTTAAATAGTGCTTTAACATTACTTTACAATTTAAAATAAATTGGATTTGCTTAAAATCCCTTATAGTATATTTAATGGGTTATCGGTAGACAAAATTTGGTAATTTATTATGTATACTACACGATCATGTTATGCCTTACTGAGGAGTAAGATGTGACAAATTATGTTATTTGGTATTTATAGTCAACGTAACAAAAATTATTTTTGTTGGATACTAACTTTCATTTTAAATTTAAAATTTGAATTTTTTTATTTAAATAATATATTTCAAATTTATAAATTTTAAATTAATAGACTGTCGTATCCAATATCATAACAAAGATATTTCTGATACACAGGATCCTCTCATGAGGCAAGTGTAGAGCATACGTATCTCTGATTACAAAGGACTAAGATATTATTTCAAGGAAAAAAATATAGATAATTAAAATATTTTATTCAGAGATGATCTGGATACAGTAAAATAACCTTTCAAATAGTAATTAGTCTTTTTTCATTTTGGACGGTGAAAAAATTTTCTATAATATTTTCATATTAGGAACTTTTATCTCCGTGGTTCGCAGAAGATATTAAACCACCAAACGTCAATAAAAGAACAGGCTGCACTAATAGGCTTTATTGATAAAATATTATTATTCATTATTTGAGTTTCCAATAAAAAAAAAAAAATCAACAATCTGTAGTATATTTTGAATTGTCAAATAATTCATTCAAATTAAAAAAAAATAAATAAACAGGACCCAGTATATCTATACATGTTTGAGCAACCCTTATTTTTTGAAAGGCAGTAGTTGATCAATCATAACATAGTATGCGATTCTTGCATTTTGAGTCCAACTTGGCAATCTCCTGTATTAGCGCTGGACCTAGCAGGCAGTATAACCTACTACTGTATCAACGACAGTATTACTGCTTAACGTTTAAATTTTTCTTCTTTTTTTTTTTTCGTATATATTTTTCTTTACGTATATTTGGTTGTGGTTATTTCTTTTGAAGCCTTCTAGTCAATTTGAAATTGGATCGAATTAATAGTTTCATTTTATGATTTGATTTGAAATTTAAGTATAGAGACTGATTATAATATCTCTCCTTTAACTGAATTGAAATTGATTATTTAAATTAACTATTTCAAACCTAAATAGACTCTATTAAAAAAATTTATTATTTATTTATTTTTTCTAATTATATTGGGCTTCTTTATTTCTTTGTAAGTTTAAAGGTCAATGACATCCTTATATTTATTATGGAAGTTTAATTTAATTAATTTATAATTTTTTGTTCAGTTTAGTTTAGAATTTTTAATTTTAATTTAATTTAACTTAAAAATTATGAAAAACAAGAATTTGAACTTTTTAATTTTTGAGATTAAATTAAAAAAATCAAGAAATTTAGTTGTAAAATTAAGAAATTAAAACTTTTTTATTTTTTATTTAAATTAAAAAATTTAGCTCATAAATTTTAATTATTGAGCTAGTTTAAATTAAAATTTTTGAACTAATTTTAAATAAAAAATTAAAAATAAATTAAATTAAAAATTTTCTAATAAATACATAAACTAAATTAAACATTTTACATTTCTTTTTACATTATAATGTATCAAATATTAATATTATCATAACATTTAAAAAATTTTAAATCGAGGTCAAATCAAAATCAGATAAAAATCATATTAAATTGTTTCAAACCATTATAAACCAGATTCATATAAACCCAAATTATTTTAAATCCAAATCAATTCAAACCATTAAAATAACAAAAGCCAATAATTCCGATCCAAAATCAAATCGCAACCAACCCGTATCCGGTCTAGTTCTATCGCAAGAAGCAGCCTTGCTAAACTAAAAGACAACTCGAGTCTAGCGGCCGTCATAGTGGGCAGTGGGCACCTAACCCATCTTCAACTTCAAGTGACATAACCTACATGGGCTCCCTTCACAATCAGCACTTAGGGACATACTGGGCCTACATTGTGCCACTTTTTATTTTATTTTTCACATTTTGACCTGTTATTATTTATTAATTAATACCAAAGGCACTTATTTGAAAGAATATTTTGTTAACAAAATAAAATTTGAAGAATGTAATTATTCTAATTTATTTTAAGTTAATGATAATTTCAACAGAAAAATTATTTTATTAATGGAATAAATTTTAAAAACTAAATTATTTTTAAAAAATCCACTGATATGTAATTTTTTATATTTTAGAATTAATTTATAATTTATTTTATATATATTTAAGTAATTTTTTTTATAATTTATTAATTAACTTATTAATCCATTAATTAAATCAATTTGGTCTGTCGGTGGAGTCAACCTCAAGACAAGTTTAATAACATATATATTCCAAATCAACTAATTTGTTTACACATTAAAAAATAAATCAATTAATTTTTGCTATATAAATAAAATTTTTTGGTGAATATCATGATAGTGACCTTAAGTGGAACCCTCTATTTTAGAGTTGCTGGTTAATGCTATAAAATTATCATTTTATAAAAAAAATATATCGTTTTGATTTTTTAAAAATATATTAACTAAAAAATATTAAAATAATTTTATATTTAAATTAAAATATATTTTAAAATAATTAAAAAATAATTTTTAAAATTATTTTTTAATATTTAAAATAATAATTTAAAGAAAATCGAAAATCTAAACTCCAAACTCAACCCTAAAATGGATACTTACTCGATTTGGGGTCTGTGAAGTGACTGTTGGACACAGGACAGAACCCAAAATCTACCAATTCGGAAAGAAAGAGGAAATAAAAGAAAAAGTAAAAAAAAAAAAAAAAAGACGACGGATTGAAAATATATTTATATTTAAATAAATAAAATTTAAATATTTTATATAATTATTAAAATTTTAAAATATAAATTATTAATTAAAATATATAAAATTAAAAGGTTTAAATATTATTTAGATAATAATAAAATTTAAAATAAATTTAAATAATTAATAATAAATTTTAATTAAATTTAAGGTTATTTTAAACAGCTGTATATTAATTTTGAATTAACATAGGTGATTTTTTCTCTAAAAGTTAGGACACTTCTTTTAATAAATATAAAGAGTTACGGGAAATATTTGAAAAATTTATAAATTATAACAAAAACAATAATTTAAAATGCAAATCGGAAATGTTTACATAAACTAAATCTAAAAGAAGAGGGAAGTATCTTCTAGCTTATAATAATAATAATAAGGCCAAAAAAGCAGCAACCTGCAATTGGACCCATCAATTAATGCTTTAATTAGGTGGCTAAACAAAGCAGGTTCAGTTTGGGCCCCTTGCCCTCTTCCATGTGGTGCCAAATGCCATTTAAATGACCCTCTTTCCTTACTCGCCATCAATATTCAATGGCAAACTTTATCTAATTGTTGAGGGAAAATTGAGAAAATGATTTCGGAGGCGAGATTAAAAACAAAAGCAGAGAGATAATAATGCAAGCGAAGTAGGAAAGGATAAGACGAATAGATGATAGGCGTTATGTTCTGAGCTCTAAGTTCTCAGGTGCGTGAGCGATGCATTCATGACCGTAGGGTCAAGTCACGACAAAACACTATCGAGTGTCAAACCCTATTCCACAAACAAACACACCGCAAAACGACACCTGCATGCTAATTTAACTTCGCTTGCTCATTTCATTTCAATGTTACGTTCCCCAAGCTTCAGTTCTAAAGTTTCATTGGCTAATATTAATATGTTACCTTTATAGTATTTAATTTTTTTTTATTTTTTTAATTGTTATCTTTTTTAAATAAATAAATCTGATATAAATGTGAGAATTGATCAAATGTTGCCATATCCACCGATCATATTTTAGAATTTCTCCCCTCTTTAAAGAACGGCTCTGGTTTTAATTTCATAAATTTTTTCGCTTTCCCGTCTCGCTTCTTTCTCTTCCCGTTTACGGATTTGCAAATTCTTGGCAATTGTGAAAGGGCTGAGAATGAATAAAGAGGAAGTGACGGAGTGAAACTGATGGCGAGAACGAAAACCCACTAACAGAAAGTGAAAGTTGATCGTGAGAGAGAGAGAGAGTAGTAACTTATCTTATGGCCCTCCGGTCTTGTTCCTTTTTCATGGGGATTGGGAAAACAACTTAACCATTTCTGCCTTTCTGCCTGAAGCCTTTGCCTTTTTTGTCCATATAGATTTTCTTCTTTTTGCCCTAAATGTCAGGGCTCTTCTGCATATTGCCTGCTGATCATCTGGCTTGCATATGGGTTATTGTGATGGGAATTGATTCTTTTTCTCGTTGAAGGAGTAAGGGAAAAGAATAGAACAAGAGACGGTGATAGAGAGAACAACAGTCTTTCTTTTCTCTTTCTTTTTATTGCCCAGTCATGGAGGCTAAAGAGATTTAGGAGGCATTTCAATTTCCCAAGAGTGTGTGTGTGTGAGCGTCGGTGTCAGGTTTCTTTTTTGTTTAAAAATTTTTCCTTTTTTCTTTTCTGGTGTCTGGGGCGTGGATAGTATTCTACTTCGGAATCTGTAAAGGTGGCTCTTGTGAGTTCTGAGTTGTGACAATTACTAGAAACGATTTATGATCATCTCTTCCATAGTCTAACTACAGTAATCTCAGGTGAGCTTTTACTCATGCATGTATTACTCTTTATTTTCTTTTTTGCTCAATTCGCAACTAATTCTTTTTTTTTTTTTTCTTGGGCATGCAGCTACTTTGGAGGGGCCGAGAATTATCTAATACAGAGGAAGTTATGCTGAGGAATAGATCTAGAGCAGTAACCAGCAAGCAAGCTTTAATGACTGATCACAGTTCTCAATCTCCTCCAATCCAGAACCACACAAAACCAACTCCATCTTTCTTTGGTTCTCCAAGGTTCGAAGCTTTCACGTTTAAGGCTATTCCTGAAACTGAGGCTGTGATTAGTCCTACCTCAATTCTTGACTCTACTAAATCTCTCTCTCCCTTCAAAAACCCGTTTTGGTATGACATGAACCAACCTAAATCCCCAAGAGTTTTCTCAGAGAATCAACGCTCATGGGACAAATTAGACTCAAAAGGCATTGGTGTTGCGCTTATTGATGAAAAACCCAACGAAAAGATCAATAGCTCTTTTTCTGAACCCAGTAACAGAATGGTCTTGTTTGGAACCAGTCTGAGAGTCCAAATCCCACCACTTGCAAACTTTATGCTTTCTCCAACTGATTCACCTAAATCCCCAGCTGATTTTGGAATTAAAACTAGGAATTGTCAATTAGCAGCATCTGGGTCTACAAATTCTGGAATCCAAACAAACTCTTCTCCTAGGGTGCTCACAGGATGTATATCTATGAGCGAGATAGTCCTCTCTGAGGACTATACATGTGTGATATCTTATGGTCCTAATCCAAAAACCACTCATATATTTGACAACTGTGTTTTGGAGAATTATTGTTCTTTATCAGATGAGTCCAACGCTGCCCAAAAGAGTTTTCTCAGCTTCTGTCACACATGCAAGAAGAATCTGGAACAGAAAAATGACATTTTTATTTACAGGTTTGACCCTTCCCTCTTCTTTGATGACATTACTGGGTTCAATTAGATAGACCAAGCCTTCATAAGTTTTCAGGATTTCAAAGACCTCATTCTCATTTGATCTTGCCAGTAATTATGGAGTGACTTGCTATGTTAAAACTGTAATTCCTCTTGGACTAACTTTTCCCCCACTTCGTAATTATGCAGAGGTGAAAAGGCCTTTTGCAGTCAAGAATGCCGGTACCAAGAAATGCAGTTAGATGGGGTGGAGAATTGAGAATTTGATGATGCTTAAACCGTTCTTGATACTCTGCCACCGCTCTCAGAGTTCTCATCAAAGGCCAAATCTTGCTATAAAATATTGCACTATTCAGTTGTTCCATTCTTTGACGATTAACAGTTGAGAATGATCAATTGTATGACCAAAGATTGGGTGCTCTTTCATTGTAGATTTAAATTTTTTTTTTCTTTTTTTTGTCTTTAACCCTCTCACCTGCAAATAGAGATAAGAGAGGATGAAATATTGTAGAGTGGAATTTGTTTAAGTGATGGCTAATTTTGGTAGTTTCTGCACTTTACCCAAAGTTTTTGGCCTTCTAGTGGATGGTGATGTAAGATTGAAGACTTGCCCAAGTTGTTTTGTTCATTATTTTTTATTACGATGAATGAATATAGCAATAATCACTTATTTTATTAAAGTGGCAACCAATTATTTCACGGTGAAGATTCTCAACCTTCTCAATTTTTTATCCTTTCTGCTCATGTCCATTTTTGTCTATCTTGGTTGAGTAGACATCTGGGAACATTAGTGACTTTTTTCATGGAGGCGCATACATCTTCCCAAGTCTTTTTCCAAACCAACTACATAATATGAAGCAAATAATTAAATACTATATAGTATTTAAAAACATTGATAAATATATTATTGCACTAGAGACAAGTACAAAAATCTTAAATCATTTCCAAGAATTTGTTTACTTTTTTAAGAATTAAAAACTTTCTTCCTTCCAACATCATTCATCCCCTCCCCTCCTGCTAAAATCAAAAGATAAATGAATGAAGAAAAATAAAAACAAAAATTTATAATAAATACAAAGCATTTTTAACCCTTTTAAGAGCATGTTATGAGTATACATTTGAAGAACTAAAGTTATCTTTGAATTTAAATTATTATGGTATGATATTTTTATTTAAAACTATATTAAAAACAACGCTATCATTAGAGCTTCATCAATCATGTCAGCTGATGCTAAAATTTTATAACTATTCCTATAAAATTAAAAAAAAAAAAAGAAAAAAGAGTTAGAAGATAATAAAATATTTGTCTTAGTTGATTGGTTAATATCAACCATTACATAGGTGATAACATGAATTCTAACCCACTTACAACAAAAATGACCAAAATGACAAGAAGAGAACACCATGTAGGGTCAATATTCTCGTGTGCTATTACAAATAATAATGTACTAGGCATCATGTAAACCCCATCTGATTTGAAGTCTCAGTTGCAAGTCTCACGTACCTTTCCATTGTTTTTTTTTTTTACCCAAGTCCAACAAAAGGCCAGCGGCCTCCACTTTCTTCTGTTGATTCCTCTTTCTATTTCCATTTTATCAAGCAATAATTAAAAAAAAAAATAGAAAGGAATATATCTCAGTATCAAATATTAGTAACTGGCGATCACTACATTAGTAGTGCAAGTTAAATATTATGGCTTTAAAATCTAGTCTGAGATCTTAAAGCTGGATGCTGTTGCCCACACAATTTGGGTCGATGCTTTCACGGAAGCCTTTTTCTTCTGCTCAGATGGTATACAATTATAGCCCAGGAGACAGGCTGCCGGTTCAGCTGGCCCTCTGTTTAGGAATAATAGGAAGCAAATAAAAAAACACAAAGAAATCAGATAATCTGCATACAAAACGACGCTGATTTATCTCAGTATATCAGATTCCCACTGCGTAATATATTAAGCCAGAGTTTGCGACACCTGAAAGCCATCTCTTCATTAACTTGTTGCAACAATACATGCAAGTACCATCATTTCTGCAAATATTTTGGGACAGCTTGAGCCTTGACTCCGTAGCAGAAACTAGTGATGGTGGAAAAACGCCATCCTCCAAAGAACTTCATCTTTTTCATATGATAAAAGTGCCATGGCTCAAATCTATAAGCCCATTTGACTGACATTTTACGCAAAACCATTTTATCACGAGCAACTGTAAATGAAGCTAATAGCAACAAGGAACTGTGGACGAATTTGGTAACTTGAATGATGAAAAATTCAGGTGAAAAAACTACTGTCAATTGCTGCTGGTTTTTGTGGCAGCTTTGGATAAGTAACTCTACTCTAGATGTTAATGTGGCTAAAATTTCTAGCGCAGCAATTGAAAGACCACAAGTGGGATTCTTTTTTCCAACTCATGCGATCGAAACACTTGATGGATCAACAAATAAATGTTCCGATCAAAAGTCCTGCATTTAGAAACAGATTGCCTGGCAATTAAGAAATGTAGGTTCAGGTTCAGGAAGAAAAGCATCAATCAGTGCCTTTTCTGGTGATGTGTATTGTATCATATTGGTGCTGATATATGGTGGTACGTGATTTGGAAAATGGAAATCCCAATATGCTCTAAATGCAGATGTAATCCGATTGGATTGGAGCACATGAAGGTTGGTTGGTTCTCTGACTTGTACTAGAGAAAATGGCAAGAGGTGAGAATGGAATAATGGATAATGGCTTCATATAAAACAGGCATCAATAAGTGTGTCAGACTGAAACAACAACAAATGAGCCGTTGTGTTTCTCAAACTGCAAAACAAAAAAGCAAGCCGCTGTATGGCAGATTGAAAAGAAAACCTGGGCAGGGGATTTCCCTTTTTGGTTGGCTAGGGAATTCATGGTCTGAGAGTGGCTTTTACTAGCCATCTGGTCTTCTTGTTCGTTTATAGCGTATCTGTTGTACAATTATTTGCCGGGAGTTAATGCCCGGCTCTGCGCCTGGGCTTTGAGGGAGAAATTGAAGGGAAGGTGCGGAGCGTCCTTTCCCATTCCTCACTTCTTCAATTTGTCCCGACGTTTGGTCCTTCAACACCAGATATGATACCGTGGGATTTGAAGAATGATGGACTCAGCAAGAAAACTGAGCTAAAAACTTAGGCCTTTTGATTCGTGTATCTGTATAAGATTAGTTTCTTCAGAACAAATACCTAAACTCAAATACCCAAAACAAGAATAAAAGTAACAAGCCTAAGAAACCAAACAGATGGGCTTTCTCATCATCTAGCACCAACACAACTGAGCTGGAAAGGATCTGAACAATCTCGAGCAGCATTCTTCAGAAGCTGCCCATGCTGGTAATTACGCCAGCGATCGTGAGAACAGCCCTAAGGATCTAGCAGCCTGCGCCCAATTTAATCGCATCTTATTTCTAAAATGTCTGTAACACAAATATATCGATTTTTCTAGGGCTCCATTTGTAAAACCCTAAGCAATGCATTTAGACCAACCACGGTGCAACTGCCACTTCAAATTTTCCATCCAGATAACCACTCAGCAAATTCAAGCGATATATACTTTAGCCTAAGAACAGTAACCCGTAATATCCGTGCAACTGCAACCGCTAAGGACCTATTTGCCATTAAAAATTTTTTTTTTAAATATATTAATTAAAAATATTAAAAATAATTTAAAATTAAACTAAATAAATTTTAATTATAAAAATATTAAAAAAATAAATTAACTTTTTTAAAATTTATTTTAACATTTAAAATATCACTTTTATTCAGAAAACTCAGTGCAGATGCTAGACTCCCCAGCCAAATGTCATATAAAATTCAAAAGATCAAGACCAAAAAAATATCAGATTGGCTCCTTGAAAAATAAATCATTTAAAATAAAATTCAATTGAATTTTTACATTAGTCATATTTATTTTTTATTTTTTTAAAAAATAAAATTTTATTAAATTTATAAAAAAATAAATTCTTTAAAAAAAAACAAACTTAATTCTCGTAAAATCCTAGTTTTCAAAGAGTGGAATAACATTTCCCAACCTAATAAACGAAGCACATCCGCGTGCCTGCTCTTTGGAAAATCAGCACCATTCGAATTTCCCCATGAATACCATATTTCATATTTGTAAATTGATGCCAGAACGTTAATTATGTACATATATTGAGGGAAAAAAAAAAAAAATGCAACAACATCAAATCAGGATAGCTACCCTCGTCCAAATTACAATACTGATAAATGATAATAATGAACAGCTTGTTTGATTCATCAAATAATTGCAGAAACATGCAATAAACTTGTAAAAGAGGCAAGGGTAATTAAACTAGAATTGCAGTCCTGACATAAAATGAAACTGTAAAACACATCATCATCCAATATCAGAAGCCAACCAGACTGATTAAAAGACTCGTACTCGATACAAAACGGCAAGATAGATATTAGAATGTATTTCTCGGACACAAGCGACTAGACAAACTGCATATGGATTACAATAAAACTAGCTTTTAAGAAACTATTACGCTATAACGCACATCTAATATAAAAGCAGCCTCCTGAAATCTTCCCCAACCGTGGCCTGTAACAAATGTTTAGCAAGCTTCAGTAACAATAATAAAAAATTAAAAAAAAAAATTTAATGGCAAAATTTTAAAAATAAACAATGGAAAACTATTACCTCACAAATAGCATGGTATGGTCAACAATCTCCAACAAAGACAAGCTCTATGAAGACTAGGAGGACGCCCTGTTATCCACTCAAAAGAACGAGAAACTAATGGCTTACAACTCAAAGAAGCAACGCGGATTGGATTGACCTTACAATTACAAACCCAAGAAGCAAATGCAGTAACTACTTTCACTTTCACTTGCCACTTCCCCTCTTAAAAAACAGAAAAGATGGCAAGGAGGAAACAACACCCATGTAGACCGTACACGGGGGAGTTAGACATATCTAAAAGAAACAAAGAAAGAGATGGTATATATATGAAGAGGTGTTGATTGTTGAGAAGCCAATTCAGGCAACAAAGAACCGAGTAAGGCAGTTACAAGAGAAAAGACAGTTTAAAGGTGAAAATAAAGCAAAACTAAACTAGGAAGCTACCACCCTAATCAATGCCGTACATTAGAAATCGAAGAAAAAAGATGACTTAGATGAAATAAAGATGAAATTACAAAAGCAAGACGTTAACCTACAGAATTGGAGTGAGACTAATCTAACCAAGATTTAACAGTATGCACACTGTACCTAATACTATAGGCCTAAATTTTGCACGGTAACTAAAATTTATAGGAGGAGAATATATAAAGGACTAGACATCATAACAAAGATGTAGTTTCCTTTTAAAGGCAATAGGACAGAGGAGTAAGTTGTTCCATCCAATTGCTAAAGAAGTCACCCAATTCATGGTCCACTTCTGCTTCCTAAAGGTATTAGAGTCAGGTCCCATCCATGTCACGTTTCCCAAGCTACAAGCACCCCAATCTTAACCGCATGTATTTTGATTGACTTGCTAAGAAATACCCATCACTGAAACATTAATCCAGAATTTCTCAATCCCGGATGTGAAGATTATAGACCCATAAAAGCCACAACCATCACTTCTTCCACTTCCACCACCACCACCACCACCACCATAAGCAAAAGCTAAAGCTAGACAAATTTCAGCAGATACACACTACTAACAATTTATTCCCTCTATATACAGTCTAAAACTAAAACTATTTACAGGAGTAGAAGCCCCCTAAACCTCAATCATCCGCCACATCAAGATTAAGAATGCGACGCAGAGTCTTAGTCGCAGAGTCAACACTTAGAAAAAGGTCTTTTGTAAGTGGGCTATGTTCCCTTGTGGGGGAAGCAGGGGCAGACTTTGCAATCGGATGCATTTTGATACCAGAATCACAGACGGGCAACTCAAGTGACACGGTTCGTTTTGGCCTCATTGAAAACTTGGGAATTGGAAGGGAACTAGGCGGCGGCGAATTTGAGTAAGCAGGTCCAGCCCAGAGCTCGGAAAATGGTGAATTATCGTTTGAGATACCCAGCTCATCATAAGTCGTCTCCCTCGTAGGGATAACTATCGGAATTGGAGAGCTTTTTGGAGCGGTCTTATATTCTGTATTGTCAACAGGATGAGAATTCGAGGGGGGCTTGATAGATTGTGATGGTGTTTTCTGAGAGGAGGAAGTAGGTGCAGAAAGAGTGACTTTGTTCACAGGAGCGGTGCAAGTATCGAAAGGGGTTGGCAGTATACCTGACCCAGATTGGAAAGTCCGGCAATTGATCTCTCTAAAGTGCGGAGGAGGGGAAGACCCGAATCGAGCTTGCTTACATGACTTGACTCTGGTATAGTACTGATTCCTGTGCTGGGCCACAACAACAAGCGTCTCCATAGTACTTTCGAGTAAGGCAAATCCTCAGGTAAAATCTCACCAGAGCAAATAAAAATCACACCTTCAGGTTAGATTCTGTAGCAAAATCTCACTCTAGCTTCTAGATCTTTCCCATGATAAATCCAAATCAAGCATAAACCAAACAATCAAAACCCTATATAGATTCAAGGCCAGTTTATGAAGATTAAACCACAAAAACTCTACAGATTCAAAATCTAACCAGATCTCCTCGTTAGAAGCACAGATCAAAAGCACCTCTCCATTAAACTGAAAAACCACATGCACATATCCCATCAGAAATGTACCAAAAAAAAAAACCAAAAAAGGAGAAAAATTTCCTCTATCCTTTCCTCTAGAAAATCAGAGTTGCTTACCTTAGAGTGATACAGTTTGTCCCTGAAGCCGAGGTGCGGATCTGAGTAAAAGAGACCTATGGATATATCAAGATCTGAGATCTGGGGAAAAAGGAGACTGAGGGTTAGCTTGATTAGAGGGATTAGCTCTGATACTTTGGCCTGTGATTTCCTTTTTTTGGTTTCAAATGGCCACAAAAATGAGACCTGAGAAAGAGTGAGGCAGAATCCACGGATCTGAAATGACTCGCACAATCGTACTTAAAGGCCGTACAGTTACTGCGAGCTCCTTAATGTGAGTATACACGACGACTGCGATTAGATAAGTAATCTTCATTTTGACTGGATTTACGAAAATGACATTTTCGATTAGCGTCTAATTCAACGGATGACTAGACAGTCTTAATGACCTTTTTATCCTCTGATTTTTCCTTTGACACTATAATTGACTTGCGCAACTATAAAATAATAATAATAAAAAAACTAAAACCAAATTTTATTAATATTTAAATACAATTTAAAAATATTTCATATATATTTAAAAACTAAATGTCCATTTAATTTTTTTTTTGAGATCTAATTATTAATTTTAAGCTTTGATTAATTTTAAAATTAATAATTAATTATTTAAAATTATAAATTTATCACTATTTTATATTAATTTTATCTTTTAACCACTTTTAAGTTTTTGAATGTTTATTTAAAATGTTTAATATTCATTTTTAAATTTCTTTCAAAACAATAATAATTAACTTCAAAAATAAAAATTTAAAGACATATTTAATTGTTAATGTTTCCTTCCAATTATTAATTGTTAACTTTCAATATTTAATAGTTAAATTATAATTTTTTAATAAAAATGATTATAGCTAAATTTAGTTAAACATGATTTAAATTGAAATTTTTAATAAATATTTCATGAAAAAATTATTAATTCAAGAATAATAGGAAAAAAAAAAAAGAGAAAAATATATCACTGAATTTATTTTTAAAAAAAAAAGGATTATTGGGCCGTCCAATAGTGTTAACGGAATCCGTCAGCAGGTAGGTGGGTGAGGTAAAGTGCCGATGCCTGGGGCCCACATAGGCATGCAAAAGAGTCCGGACAAAAAGATAGGGATAAAAGGTCCGTTGGAGCGTAAAGGGGTTATCGGCGTGCATTTACAGGTGTCGGTTTCCTGGGCTAAAGACATATCCTCATTTTGTTACCGGTAACCGGATAGTAATAAAAGTAATATTTATATATATTTTTATATCTATTTGGGGAAAAATATCGAGAGTGGGTTTGGGTGCTTTGCTTGGCGGGTTTGAAAAGCCCAAAAGGGCGTCGAGGAAAAACGTTTTTGATTCGACTCCAAGACAACACCGCACGCCGAAAGAGATGCTTATGCTTTGCCAAAGCGGACAGAGGTTCTACTGTGTGCTTTCGGAGCTTTCTCTGAGACTCATTTTTCACGATACATAAAATAATTATAAATAATAATAATAATTTGCAACTAAATGACAATCTATGATTATAGTTGTAATCTTCTTTTTCATTTGGGCATAAAACAAAATTATTTTTATTTTTAAATATATCTTTCTCATTATTGCATTTGCTTTATAGCAAAATTAAAATTAAAAAAAAATTAATATGTACTCTGAATTATAAAATTATTCAAAAAGTAAAATAAACATACTTAAAGTTTTGCCATAAAGATGTAATTTTATCCTCAATCTTAATAAAATTAGAACAACTTTTATGTTAAATATGTATGCCTCTAGAGAGCTATGTGCCTCTTTGTAATTGGTTCATATAAAGGCTTTTTTTTTTTTTTTAATTTGTTCTTTTGAACTACAATTTTCAATAAGCATCAAAGCCACGCTTTCAAAAAGCAGATATCTTTTTTCGTCCCTTATTGTTTTTAATAATAATATTAATAATAATCATCATCAATTAACTTTAATTCAATATTATTATTTTTTTAAATCTTAAAAATAATAATAATATATTAAAGTTAAATATAAGTCGAAAATTTATTATTTAATTTTTATATTATAATAAAATTATTCATTTAACTTTTATTTTAAAAAATATATTAATTAATTTAAATTTTTTAATTTTATCATATGTTTTTATTATTTTATTTATTTTTTCAATTTTTTATATTAATGATATTATAAATATTTATTATTATAAATTTTTTTTCTAAATTATTATTATTATTAACACTTTTGTCTTTCAATATATTATTTTTTTAGTTATTTAAGTAATAATTAATTTGATAAAAAAATAAGAGATAAATAGTTAAATATGGGAGATTAAATTTTTTATTTTTTAAACACAAGAAATAAATTATTAATTTTAATATAATTAATAAAATAAATAGTTATTTACTCTAATAAATTATGTCAAAATAAAAAAAAAGGTACAATAAAAATTTCTTTATTAGTTAGGGGTAAATTCAAATAACTTTTAACAAAACACAATTATAGTATTGGACATATAGCCTTCAACCCATCACGCTCAATTTTGACATGACAGCCCTTTCTTTTAGAACCAGTGCTGGATAGATAGGCCCGGTTGGATTTGAAATAAAAAAATAAATTAAAATTAAAATTGAAATCAACCGGCGGTTGATGTGATCAAATCGAACTAAATTGGTAGTAGCATAAAATCGATTTCTTTTGAAAAGCAAAACCTTTGCATTAACTAGCCACAAGTTAATGAAAAGCAAAACCTTTGCATAAAATCGATTTCTTTTAAAATCGATATCAAACATGTGAGAGCTTGTGAAATGAAGAGGAAGAGATATGGGAAAAGGGGTTTCCTTACTGCAAGCCTCTAGTTTGAGTGAAAAAATGAGTAGGAGCATCATTTATCAAGATAAAGAAGCTAACAATTGTCACACAATACATGATTAAATTAACCTAAGAAGTATGAAAATCAAATTATAGCAAAGCTTTTTTGAGAAAAGACCATTCCACTTAGTCATAAGCTTTATGAATATCCAATTTAATTTCCATTGAATGATTTTACTGTGAAAAGTCTTCAAGAAGTGAGAGACCTCGTGAGCAATTATGAAATTGTCCTGAATAGCTCTTGATGAAATAAAGACATTTTGGTATTGAGAAATCAAAACATCCATCAAAGATTTAAGCCTGTTAACAAGCACTTTTGATATAACTTTGTAAAAAAGTTGCACAAACTGATGGGCCTATATTGATTAATAGAAGTTAAATTTTTACACTTTGGAATCAAAATTACATTTGTTTTGTTCATCTCCTTTAACATGTAACCAGATAAAAAAAAAAAAACTTCTGATAGTTCTGCAAACATCACTACCACAATGTCTCAATTTTGATGATAGAAAATGACTATCTAGACTTGGAGACTTTAAGCTTCCCAGATTAAAAACTACTTTTTTAATTTCTTCGTCCGAGACTTATCTCTGTAAAAAGGTATTCATCTCTTTTGTGACAATCTGTGTGAGCAAGCTAATCATATCTTTCTCACCTCTAATAGTACCATGGCAATAAATTTTTTTGAAAAATAACATAATCTCATCTTTGATATCAATGTTAGATTCAAGCCATCTTTCATTTTCCCCTCTAAGTTTCAAAATAGTACTTCTTTGTCTTCTTTGAACTGTGGAGAGGTGAAAGAAATGAGTGTTTTTATCTCCCTCCGTTAGCCAATTGATATGAGATCACTGCCTCCAATGGATTTCTTCTCTCTGCCACAGTTCATGAAGTCAATTGAGCAAATTGGTTTCGATTTCAATTTGGAAGTTTCTTAAACCTCAAATTGGACTGAATATGAATCGGTGATTTGGCCCTTAGGTTCAATAAAAAAAAAAAAAAAATAAATTCATTAGAATACTTAAAAAAAAAACTAAAATCTAATTAAAAAAAAACTAAATCTAATTCAAAATTCAGAAGGGAATAAAATAAAATTAAAATGAGAAATAACAACAATACTGAAGAAGAAAAATTGATTATGGAAGTGAGGGGGTTGGCTATGGTGGCAGCGCTGCTCTCTGTTGCTGCTGGTTGCTTCTCTTTGGTTTTGCCTAGTGAGGTTTGGTATTGGGCATGGGGTTTTTCTGAGATGGGCTAATTTTGTAATGAACAATGGGCCTGGGAAAGTTATATAATATATACAATGAATATTAGTTAATTAAGTGGGCAAAATCATTATTTTGTATTATTCATAAATATAATACACTAGAACAATAATTAAACTTTAATTTTAAATTTATAAAAATTGATTGTATTAATCTATTAAAATAACATTATTCTTATTTAAGTATAAGAAAATGTTTTTGAAATTCACTTATATTGTATTTATTATATAAATTAAATTTCTTTTACATCGTTTTAGAAAATTAATTTATATCAACAAATTATATAAATTTTGTCTTTAAAATTTATTATATACAAAAAAAATACTTCATTTACCAATGGGCTAGTGATAATTTGTGAAATTATAATTTAATTTAATAATTTTAATCAGTAATTTAACTAATTTTCGTTTTTTTTTAAGTTTTATTATAATTTTTATAATTATTATATAATTTTTTTTATCATGTTTCAAGAAAATATAATTTTTATCAATAAAATTATAGTGGAGATGTTAGTAATTATAAACAATTTTAATTAAATAAATAAAATAAGGAACATGATTTTAATCCATTAAATAAAATTATAATTAATTTAATTTAATTACAAATTATCAAAATGATTAAATTAAATTGTAATTTGCGGAGAATGTTTAGTTTTCCTTTATTAGGCTTTTACCATTTTGCTCAATATTATAATTTATAGATTATCACAACCATTTGTGTAAAGCGAAGTACAGAAACTGGAAGAGCAAATCTAAATTGAGAACAAAATCATTGACAATTGCTAATCAGAAACGCTCAGGCTGTTGTTCTTCAAACTCCAAGGCGCAGATCCAAGAGGTGTTGAAACCCTTGTTTTCTCTTATTTTCTTTCAAAATCCATCATATCTCTTAACCTTTTTCTCGCCCGCACACTAACAGGTCCCTCTTTCTCGCCTTCCCTCCCTCTGTTATCTATCTCTTTATGCGTGCATGTGCGTGTTTGTAATTAGCTGATTTGTAATTGTTGGTATCGTTGTTATCGAGGGATCTATACCTTTTTATTTTTATTTTTATTTTTGTTTTTATTTTTTATTTTTTATTTTTTATGTTTATGCTTATACGATTAACTATGTGGTAGTTGTTGTTGGTGAAATTGTTGATGCTTTGTTGTTTTTGGCCGATTTAGCTTTTCATTTGAAATAGTGGTATTTGTTTGGGATTTAGGACGGATCTATTTGCTTCTTATATATTGGTTTGTTATTCTGAGGTCTAGGAAGTGTTTTTAGGTTTTCAGATTTGGTGGATTGATCATTAACTGGTTCTGATTCGAGAACAATGAGCAAAAGAAAATGGAGGAGACCTATGTTGTTGCTAGAGTAGAGTTTTATAAGCTTTTAGAAGAAGATGTCTATCTAGGCAAGATAGATTAGTTGATTTCTTACCCCTTTGTTTGTTTTGAGGGAAATGGAGAGAAAAGAAAAAGACTCAAATTTCCTTTGTTTGGACATCAAAGATGGTAGAAAAAAGGAGAAATGAAGGGAAATTATATTTTTTATTTTTTTTATTTACTCAAAATATTTCTCTCGAGAGTTAGATACTAGTTATATTAAAATTACTTATACACCTTTAACATTATATAATAACAAAATCGCAACTCATAGCAATTAAGTAATTCTATCAAGAGAGATTCATTTCTCCTTTGTTTTAGTCAATGAAGCATGGAAACACCTATCACTGGGGTTTCCAAGTGTCGGAAACGTTTCCGTCCCGGAAACGGTGGGACATGGTCTTGAAACGTTTCGGGGCCGTGTCCGGAAAATCCAAAAAAATGGAACGCATTTCCCATTCAAAAACGCGTTTCTCCAAAAAAAAAAGGAAATTGCAGCAAGAGGAGAAGAGGACCCAACTCTCTTTTACTGTTTCATTTCCCATCAGCAAGCAACCAGGCCAATAAAATTTACCAAATCAACAAACCAAATCTTTTTTTTTTCTTTTAATTACACAATAATACAAAATGTAATAAAAAAGATCAAGGAAAAGCAAAAGCAGAGGAATTGAAAGATGAATAAGAAGAAAGAAAACCGTAGATTAACTAGGCAAAAGTTCAAACAATGACTTACTTGGAAGAGAAGAGATTAGATTGAAAAGACAAATTAGAAATGGAGGTTGTGAGATCTGAAAAAGTTGAAAGGCAATTAAGGAGAAAGAGAGAGGTAGATTAGGGTTCGATAGAATGGAACAAAAAAAGATGATAAAAAGCTGATAATCGGTGAAGAAGAAGAGTGTTAGAGAGAGAGCGTGAGAATGAGAAGAACGGGAGGCTGGCTTTTAACGTTGTGTTGTACATGGCCAGAAAACAAATGCTAGAAATGCTAGCCTTTAAGGAGAGAGAGAGAGAGAGAGAGAGAGAGAGAGAAATGAGAGGCTGGCTTTTAAATTGAAAATTTTTATTGTAATTTTTATCTTATTATTTCTACTCTTTACTTTATTTTTTGAATTGATTTTAATTGAGATGTAAACTCAAATTTTAATATCTTTAATATACTACTTTTTTTAATAATTATACAGGAGGTGGGAGTTTAAAATAAATAATTATTTTTATAATTTTTAATAGATTATTGATTTTATATATATACCTCTATATTTTTTATATTTACGCGTTCCCTCTACATTTCCGTTTCCTATATTTTTGAAAATGCCGTTTTCCAATGTCCCTTTCCGCGTTTTCTCGTGTCCACGTTTCTGTTTCCGTGCTACATAGGTTTTAGTTAGGTATCCAAACAATAGAAAAGAAATTTAAATTTTCTTCTTTTTTTTTTTTTTCTCTACATTTCTCCTATTTAATTTCTCCTCATTTCCACTGCACAATTAAGGATCCAAACAAAGGCTTAATGTTGCTGGAAAGTTAATATATGCAGAGATTAAATTGTCAATGTTGGCATGTGGGTTATTAGACTGCTGATTCTCATACTTCAATAGCATAGTATTGATCTATTTGCTATATTGGCCATGCCTTATAGTCCTTTTGTTTTGTTCTAATGGATTTTGGTTAGCTGGTATATTGCCATAGAATAGTCAATTAGTTTATTGCTCTAATATTATAGGACACATTCAAAGCGCATATATTTGTGTGTAATTAAGAAACCATGTCAACTGTGGATGCTACACCCATGCTTATTAACTTGCTGATAAATAGTGTAATTCCAAAGGAGAAGCTAGCTCTTATTCCATGGAGAAATAATCTGTCTCTATAGCAGATTATGGATGCTTGATACTTGATTTGATATTTTGGAGTAGACCTAGCCATGGTCAGGTTAGGGCCCGAAACCAGACTGAAATCGGCCTGACTTGAACTGGACCTGAACCTCCAGTTCCAGGTGGAAGCAGGTTCGAACCACCCCCACCCACCCACCACACCCCACCCCCTCCCCTCCCCCCCCCTTCCCCCTTCTTCTTTCAAGAGAGAGAGAGAGAGAGAGAGAGAGAATTTGACTATTAGATTTGATCAAAACCAAAACCTGGACTGGGAGACCCTGCTGTCTGGTCGTCCCTCTAAACTACTGTCTGCAGCCAGGTATATTTTGGTGGAGTAGGTAGATCTCGGTAGTTTAAATTTTATTAACATTTAGAAATTAACGAAAGAGTAAAACTCTTTAAAACGTCAAATTTTTTCTTTTTTTTGAATAATAGATATTGGAGACGATGATCAGTAACTACTCTTTTTATACATCTTTTTTTTTTTCAAACGTAAAACTCTTTAAAAATGTCAAATTTTAAGTGAAAACATACCACATCTACGCATACGCATTTTTTTGAATGTCTAATATGCAAGCATTAAATCTAAGCATAAACTCCTAATTTCTGAAATAAATTCCGGATCCCATCAATTGATGATAAAATTAAGCCAAATAAACTATTTTCAACTTCAAATATCACTTGCCAACTAGTGAAAAATATAACATAAATGAACATGCAAATATTTTGAATGACTGATATAGAAAATTGAAGCTTTGAAAAAAAAAAAAAAAAAACTCTTATTACCTTGAATTAGAAAGCAGATCTCTTGCACTGGGTTATGTAGCAGCATTTTTTCGGCTCTTTTCAGCATAGTTGCATGCATGTGCAATTCTCTTGATGTTGTAATTGTTTCATATTAAAATCTATTTACATGCATTTATGTTATATTTTTCACTAGATGATTATTGATATTCAAGGCAAAGTAATGTTTTGGTTTTGCTTAACTTTATCGTCATTTGATGGGCAAGCATCTGTTTCAGAAGTCAGGTTTTTGTTAATTGTCATAAGATATGATTTTGTGAAATTTGGTAATTGAAAGATGTCTGTAAGTAGAGAAATTGAAATTCTGAGTTTTTGATTTTGGTCCTTGTTCAGGAGAAGGGAACGATTTTAATATAGGAGCCATTTGAAGTGTTATATATTCACTTGAGAAAATGCCCTCTCAAAAGATTGAGACAGGTCATCAAGACACAGTTCATGATGTGGCAATGGATTACTATGGTAAGCGCCTTGCAACTGCCTCATCGGACCACTCAATCAAGATTATTGGGGTTAGCAACAATACTTCCCAGCATCTTGCTCAGCTGACTGGCCATCAAGGCCCTGTTTGGCAAGTAGCCTGGGCTCACCCAAAGTTTGGGTCCTTGCTTGCTTCATGTTCTTATGATGGGCGTGTCATAATATGGAAGGAGGGCAATCAGAATGAGTGGACTCAAGCTCATATTTTTGATGACCACAAATCATCGGTCAACTCTATTGCTTGGGCACCTCATGAGGTTGGTCTTTGTTTGGCTTGCGGCTCTTCCGATGGAAATATATCAGTTTTTACTGCACGAGCAGATGGTGGTTGGGACACATCCAGAATTGATCAAGCTCACCCAGTTGGTGTAACTTCAGTTTCTTGGGCCCCATCAACTGCACCCGGTGCTCTTGTTGGTTCTGGTTTGCTTGACCCTGTTCAGAAGCTTTGCTCAGGTGGTTGTGACAATACTGTGAAAGTGTGGAAGCTCTACAATGGAATTTGGAAGATGGACTGTTTTCCAGCTCTTCAAATGCATACAGATTGGGTAAGGGATGTGGCGTGGGCACCTAACTTGGGCCTTCCAAAATCAACGATTGCTAGTGCTTCCCAGGATGGGAAGGTTATTATATGGACTGTGGGAAAGGAAGGGGATCAATGGGAGGGTAAGGTCTTGCATGATTTCAAGACTCCTGTTTGGAGAGTCTCATGGTCACTCACTGGAAACATATTGGCTGTTGCTGATGGGAACAACAATGTGACTCTGTGGAAAGAAGCTGTTGATGGGGAGTGGCAACAGGTGACTACAGTTGATTCCTAGATCATCAGTCCTTTATTACGTTTTTCCTTTTCCTTTAAAACTATATTGTGTTTTTGTTCCATTGCATTATATGATGAAAACTTATTTTTCCTTGATGTTCTTCCATAGTTGGAGTGTTTTTGTTGGATATTTGGGTCCTCATGTTTTGGACATTTAGCTTCTCGTAAAACCTTAGTTTGCCAGATAGGATGGTTCATGTAGTTTGCACTTTGCAACTTAAGCCCATATTGTTCAATGAATGCATAGATCATTTCTGACGCTGTTTATCATTTTCTAGTGTGAGATTTCTTGTGATAATTTTTTTTTTTTTTAAATTTTGTTGGATTATTTTGACTATGTTGCTTTTTCTTTTTTATTTTTAATCCCCTCCCCCAATATACAAACGCAAGACTAATCAACGACATAATGTTATGAATTTAGTCATCTCTGTTTTGGCTCTTGTTTTAAATATCTGAGGAGGGATTTTTTTTTTTTTTTAAATTTTAAATGTTAGCTGTATAAGTAGGCAAGCTGGTTGAAATAGGGCTATGGAGTTTTTCTTTTGAGGTAAATGGTTACTAATTAGATCATTTGATTGATAAGCTTATAAGTTGTCAATAGATCGTGTCTGTAGCCATTCGTCATTTGGAATGGCAATTGGCAAAGATGGATCAGTGTTGCTGAATCTTGAAACAAGAGAAGAGGGTTTGACATAGTTACTGGTTTCGTAATTTCAATAAATATAAATTTCCTGTGTGTATTCTTTTATGTGAGCAAAGCATACTTCCACGTCCTACTAAACAGGAACTCATTTGAATCATCAAATTTTCAATAGCAGTCGGCATCTACGGACAATTGAGTTAGGAATACAACTCAATGCAACTCAAATAAGTTTTTATTCTACAAATTTATTGATATATAAATTCTCTTTTTCTAATATTTCTAAGAATGTGGATAGAAAATTATAAAGACCTTTCATAAGTCGTGTGACGGTTATTTAGTTAGTCATCAAGGGAGACTCTATATATAATAATCAAATCCCTCACTCTCAACTTAATCTATAACGTATTTTTCTTTTTAATCAAACTTAAATAGATGAAGATAATATCAAGCGGAAAAGTAAATAATAATAATAATAATAATAATAATAATAATAATAATAATAATAATAATAATAATATCCCCGACCAATTGGGGGTGGATAAATGATTGAATTTGAATTCTAGCTCAATTACTTTGAAAGTGATTCATGATTTATTTAAATTCATATAAAATGATTTTAAAATTGATTTAATAATTTGATTGAGTATAACCATTTTAATTAATCTGATTAATTTAAAATTTGATTAATTATTCATAATACGTAAATTATCTCTATTAGTGATCTAATTGGTAACTCGAATTAATCTACAACTTAAAATGATTTAATTTGAATTCAATTTAAAAAAAAAAAACAAAAATCAAATGACTGTAACTCGAAATAATTTAAACTCAAATAATTCTATCCAAATATATCCGAATCATCTCGTTTACCGGCTCAAGGCGAATAATGATCATAAATTCATAATGATGAGATGATAAAACATGTTTATTTGACCTTTTGTTTAGTATTATTCAATCTAACTTTCAACCAGAAAAGAGAACATTAGTCTTATAAGATTAGAAGACCATAGTAAATTATACATAAATATATATATATATATATATATATATATATATATATATATATATATATATATATATATATATATATATATATATATATATATATTTTACTAGCAAACCACCTTTACACTATGTTTGGATTATAATTTAGGATAATTTTATATTATATGAGATAGTTACTTTATATGTTTGAAAAGATCGTTGATAAAAAAATTATGGTTTGAGATTATAAAAAGATGATTTTCTTATCATCATTTTATCGTAACTTTTCAACCCATTGAATTGGTCGTTCGGCATAGTTTAAAATTTTTATTTTTCCATTTTATTTCTATACAATATATAAGATTTTAATTGTATAGTTTCAATGTAATATATTTATAAGGCATATTTAGTTATTAATTAAAAAATAAAATGTATATTTAATTATTATTATTATAGTATTATTTATAAATTAATATTTTATTTAAATAATTATTTTCAAATTATTTATATATTTAAAACAATAATAAAATTATTTTAATGATCTTTGTCTTGATTTTTACATATCATCCATTCATCTAGATAAAAAAAGTTATTAAATTACCACTATACCGGTTTTTTAAACATGTTAACAATAAAAATCATATCATATATTAATAAATCATGCTGCACTCAATCCAAATATGTTAGTAACAATTAAAATGTCTAATTAATTTAAATCAATATATTTTTTTTAAAATTATTCAAATATACAGTATGCAGCTCTCCCCAAGCTTCCTTTCCCTTAATTTTATTCAAATCTCCTTTTCGATTAAGGATCTCATCACCTAATGATGAAATCCTTAATCGCTTGAAAGGAGTATTTGAGTCAATATTTTATTCAAATTTATTGAAGGGATAATGCCACAAAAATTTCATCATCTATCCATAGTTTGCTGGCATAGTTCCCTGTAATTGATGAGAAGAAGGAAGAGGAGAAGAGATCCTATGAAACAATGAAAGCTTTCAAGACCAGATGACACATCTGGTAGCATCAGTGGGATTGGCACTTCACTTGGGTCCTAATAATCATCGTTTTCATATTGCTAGTTCTTTTTGAAAGATCGATGTGATGGAACGTATGGATTGGTATTTTTTTTTTCTCCAACTTTTATCTCTTTCTTTGTTTGCTTTTTATGATATATAGAATCAAAGGTGATGGAAAATTAACGTGGGGTCGTGCATTGTTTATGTTCTCGTCATATTCATGCCACGCATTATCCTTGCTGCTGTGTTTTTTTTTTTTTTTCCCAAAGTGTACACACACACACACACGTAAATGATTCAAGGATAGAACAAGCTTCTTAGTAAGGCACCTTAATTCCTAAAAATTGCTTATACATATTATCCACAACCAATGTGAAATCTTAAAACAGATCACGTGCACGTGACTCACTGTGGGGGGTTAAGTCAACACACACACCAACCTCATCCTCCCAAGCTCTTTGAATTTTTTTTTATTCAAAGGTGTACGTACACAGATGATTTAGGGATAAGACACACTCTTTTGTAAAATCATAATAATTTTACTAAGGCTCTTAATTGACCTGGTGAAAAAAAATGACAGTTTTCATAATTAAAAATGTCGTCGTCATAAGTTTTCACACATCTACATATACAAAAATCTCGCATTATAAAAAGCCATGCTTAGCTAATTCAAAATCCAGGGGAAATTATTTTGGGCTAGTGAAAAGAGTGGTCCAAACTCGTCAAGATCCCAAGTCACAAAACTGAGGCCAAATAGTTTTGGGCCAGAGAAACCTACAAGGGCTGCAATTTGTCACCGATGGACAAAGGCTTGAGAGATGATCGTATATACTGATATCGTCCAAGCTAGTTTCAAGTTTCAAGGAGATACCGTTCTGTTTTACTTTTCCTATCTACTTTCGTATTAGTTGGAGCTTCCATGTGTGATGATAATTAACCCCCAACTTCTCTAATTTTTTTAGATGCCATCAAATTAGCTCGCACAGTTCTTGTATAACATTCACATGAATGATTGCCACATATACTAAATATTTTACATTTAATCAATAAATAAGCATCGTACCTATTATAATATTTACGCTGTGGATGCAATTTTCTCCAAATTGATTAATCATTTTGAAGAGTATCATTCAACGGCTAAACTCTTACATTCTAGCCATTGTGACTATGTAGACAAAGATAATAAATAAAAAGTTATTGCATTTGGTTGCTGGTGGCCCAAGTCAAAGGATATGGCTTATGATCTACCGACATCACCAGAAAATTAAAGAGATTTCTGATCTTCACGCTGAAGTTCTGTGTTTGCATCTTCCACGTCTTTTTTTTTTGTCAATGTCTTCCACATCCGATTAAGGTTCAAAAATCGACATGGGCCTCGGAAATAGGAGTCGGCTATCGGCCTAGCCATCGAGAAATTATTCCATCGGTAACAACTTACTGGTGTCCAGATTATGAACACAACCGCGTAGGGTTCTGTGCCAAATGACACAACAACTTGTGCTTAAGCGATAAGATGTGAAGCAAGCCGCCACCTGGAGAATGATTGGCTTCAATCGCCAACGCGTGTGGAATTTGAGAAATTATACTGTCAGGTCCCTATTATCCTGCTACCGATTTAAGCATCGCTGTACAATCCACCTCTTCAGAAATCCTGCTTCAATTTCTTCCCGCTCAGAAACAGCAGTATGCTTATTTTTCACAAAAAAAAAAAAAAAAAAAGCGAGCCAACGGCAGCTATGGAGAACTCAATACGATCGGGACCCCGTCAAATACAGCGACGTGTTTGATGTCTCAAGAGACGCAGCCACCATGCAGTCTGCGGAGAAAGAAGTCCTAGGGCAGACCCAGAAAGGTGGCCCCGCCTCAGTCATGCAATCTGCTGCAAACGTGAACGTGAGAGCTGATCTCGTCGACCCTGACGATGCTAGTGATGCAGTTAGATATTAGGGTGTCACGGTAACAGAAGCAAATATAGGCGGCACTCGCGTTGTCACTGAAAGAGTTGGCGGAGAGGTTTAGACAACTGAATTAATTAACATTTCACCTTCTTCCTTCCAATATATTATATATATTGTTTAGCGGAAGTTGTGTTTTTGGAGGGCAGGTTGTGGGACAGTACGTTGATCCAAGGCTACCAGCTGCTTCTCCTGGGTCAGCACTTGGTATTACAATTGGCGAGGCTTTGCAGGCAACTGCTTATTCTGCTACAGGAGACAAGCCTGTCGATCAGAGCGACGCTGCCGCTATCAAAGCAGTAGAGGTGAGAGCTCCTCGTAGTAACGAGACACCTTCCACTGGAATTGGCGCACAGGCGCAGTCAGCTGCTGATCTTAATACCAGGCTTATGAATGACGAAAGTAAGACCACTCTCTCCGATGTTCTGGCGGTATACGTTGATCCAAGGGTACCGGCTGCTTATCCTGGGTCAGCACTTGGTATTACAATTGGTGAGGCTTTGGAGGCAATCGCTATTCTCGCTACAGAGACAAGCTCAGATCAGAGCGACGCTGCCGCTATCAAAGCAGTAGAGGTGAGAGCTCCTCGTAGTAACGAGACACCTTCCACTGGAATTGGCGCACAGGCGCAGTCAGCTGCTGATCTTAATACCAGGCTTATGAATGACGAAAGTAAGACCACTTTCTCCGATGTTCTGGCGGTATACGTTGATCCAAGGGTACCAGCTGCTTATCCTGGGTCAGCACTTGGTATTACAATTGGCGAGGCTTTGGAGGCAACTGCTTATTCTGCTACAGGAGACAAGCCTGTCGATCAGAGCGACGCTGCCGCTATCAAAGCAGTAGAGGTGAGAGCTCCTCGTAGTAACGAGACACCTTCCACTGGAATTGGCGCACAGCGCAATCGGCCGATCTTAATACCAGGCTTATGAATGACGAAAGTAAGACCACTCTCTCCGATGTTCTGGCGGTATACGTTGATCCAAGGGTACCAGCTGCTTCTCCGGGGTCAGCACTTGGTATTACAATTGGCGAGGCTTTGGAGGCAACTGCTTATTCTGCTACAGGAGACAAGCCTGTCGATCAGAGCGACGCTGCCGCTATCAAAGCAGTAGAGGTGAGAGCTCCTCGTAGTAACGAGACACCTTCCACTGGAATTGGCGCACAGGCGCAGTCAGCTGCTGATCTTAATACCAGGCTTATGAATGACGAAAGTAAGACCACTCTCTCCGATGTTCTGGCGGTATACGTTGATCCAAGGGTACCAGCTGCTTCTCCGGGGTCAGCACTTGGTATTACAATTGGCGAGGCTTTGGAGGCAACTGCTTATTCTACTACAGGAGACAAGCCTGTCGATCGTAGCGACGCTGCCGCTATCAAAGCAGTAGAGGTGAGAGCTCCTCGTAGTAACGAGACACCTTCCACTGGAATTGGCGCACAGGCGCAGTCAGCTGCTGATCTTAATACCAGGCTTATGAATGACGAAAGTAAGACCACTCTCTCCGATGTTCTGGCGGTACACGTTGGTCCAAGGGTACCAGCTGCTTTTCCGGGCTTTTGATAAAAAATGTGTAATCAAAAATACAAAATACAAAATACAAAAAATGATGAGTTTGAAAGGTGAGTTTGAAAATAATTATCAAAAAGGGGTGAATTATGCAGAGATGGAGAGGTGAGTGCGGGACGCTAACTATAATAACGTTTTTAAGGTTCGAACGATATTCAAAATAAATAGCGTCTGCGTCAAAAATTTAAAAGGAGAGCTGGATGCTATTTTGAATAGCGTTCAGCTCTCCTTATAATAATAAAAAATTAATTAAAAAAAGTTTAAAAGTTGAACGCTACTTATAATAGCGTCCAACTTTATTTTTTAAATTTTTAATAATTTTATTTAATATTTTAAATAAAATATAAATATTAAAATTAAAAAATAAATAATTAAAAAAATTTAAGAAAAGTTGAACGCTCCTATAAATAGCGTTCAACTTTTCTTTAAATTTTTAATTATTTTACTTTATATTTTAAATAAATTAAAATATTATTTTAATAAATAAAATTATAATAATTAATATTATATATTATAATATTTTTATTATAAATATTATTTTTTAATTTAAAATTAAATTAAAATTTAATAAAATAAATTTTAATTATTTATTTTTTGATTTTAATTTTTTATTTTATTAAATTTTAATTTAATTTTAAATTAAAAAATAATATTTATAATAAAAATATTATAATATATAATATTATATATTATAATTTTATTTATTAAAATAATATTTATATTTTATTTAAAATATAAAATAAAATTATTAAAAAAAAAAAAAAAAAAAGGTTGGACGCTACTATAAGTAGCGTCCAACCTTTAAACTTTTTTTAATTAATTTTTTATTATTGTAAGGAGAGCTAGACGCTATTTTGAATAGCGTCCAGCTCTCTTTTTAAATTTTTGACGCGGATTATTTTGAATAGCGTTTGGACCTTAAAAAGGCTATTATAGTTAGCGTCCCACACTCACCTCGTCCAGCTCAACATAATTCACTCATTTTTTGGTAATTAGTTTTAAACTCATCCTTTTCCTGTATTTTGTATTTTTTATAACACCCTTTTTATCGAAAGCCCTGCTTATCCTGGGTTAGCACTGGGTATTACAATTGGCGAGGCTTTGCAGGCAACTGCTTATTCTGCTACAGGAGACAAGCCTGTCGATCGGAGCGACGCTGCCGCTATCAAAGCAGTAGAGGTGAGAGCTCCTCGTAGTAACGAGACACCTTCCACTGCAATTGGCACACAGGCGCAGTCAGCTGCTGATCTTAATACCAGGCTTATGAATGACGAAAGTAAGACCACTCTCTCCGATGGTCTATCGATCAAAAAGAGCAATTTAATCAAGTTGATAGTAATTGATTGGAAGTGGAGTTGTTCCTTCTCTATTGCAGGACGCCACCACCAAGTTGCCTAGGGACAATAATGATACTGAAGGTATGATCGGAGCGGAGTTAAGAAACAAACCTGACGTGATGAGAACCACGCCAGGTGGGGTTGCAGCATCCATGGCAGCTGCAGCTAGGCTTAATCACCATAATTTTACTTATATCTGTGGATTTGCGAGTGTGTGGAGTAGCTGCCTATGTATATTGCAGAACGTCAATCCAATAAGAAATCCGAGTAGTGAACTCTTGTCCTAGATGAGGTTTTACTTTTATCTGTAATGTATCTAAGCTATGTATCTCCATATCTAAACAATGATCTTCTATTTTGCTTGATCTGATCCATCCATATTTATCCCATGTCTTGGCTTGTTTAATTACTTCATCCCTAGAGTTAATGATGTAGGTGTAGCTGCATCTCATAGTAATCAGAGAAGTAATTTCTCGTGCTTCATTTGTCCTTTTTTCTTCCCAACTTTCTGGAATATGGATTAATGCGTGCTCATTTAAGTCTGGGAGTTTTTATTTCGGTCCATGGTTTTCTTCTAGACTTTAGTCCATTTGTGAGGAAAGGGCTTTGGTCTCTATTTTAATGAAACTCACGCCCATGTTACAAAGAATTTTATTATTTAATTAATTGAAATATAATTTAAATTTACAGTTTTTTTTCTGCCCTCTTTATCTAAAAAATAAATCCTTTTTTTTCTTTACTAAAAAAATTTTAATTTCCTTAAAGAAAGGATAATACTAAAAAAAAATATCCATCTCTTCCCTTTCCCATGCATAGTGTTAAAGATCCCGCTGATTCATTAATGGCACAATGTGCATATATATATATACACACGTGCAGTTGATTCATTAATTCAGGAGGCATTGCGCACGATCACATGAAAGTGTTGGTGTGAGGTGGAACATGGAAAGTGTAACTTAGAAGAATAATACGAGTAGTTGCCAATTGTGATATTGGTTGTTAAAGATGACCATAACTACATGGGGCAAGTTTTGCCAAACACCCACCATGCACGAAATATTATCATGCAGATGCATGTTTTGATTATCTACACGGTAAAGAAAAAAAAAAGGGCACAGCGTGCAAATTAATTAATCCTCACACTGGTGATAGATGCAGCTACCTTGTGGCAGCAACCTAATTTTTAATGTTCGAATCTTTTTCCCCATGTAGGAAGTATATCTTTGTCAAAGGGTAACATATCAAGCTGAAGGAAATGATGATGCCCATGTATATTATAGTCAATAATGTAGCACTAGTACTGATATGTTATACAACACACACAGCGAGGAGATGAAGTTCCAGTGAGTGTAGTGGTAGAACTTGGCTAGCTTAAGGGCACAGTATCGTCCAAAGAAAATACAAAGCTACAGCTCATCTCTATGATTTGCAACTGATGAAGATGCCCCTAACTTGACACCGTGTCATACGATCTTTTGCTTCCTTCTTGTTTCTCTCATAATCATGATCACATATGTGAGAATTCTCAGAAACCCTTTCCTTGCATAATTTAGAGGCTCTGGACATTGTCTGGTCTACTGTACTGTACAACTGTCCTTGTTGAAAGTCATTTAATTAATAAATTACTTCACATGACCACAGCTCCTATTTTACTTGAGCAGAACAGTAACCACGTGTGACTTCTGAATTTTTTTTTATTGATAAAGCTTCATCAAGATCTTCAAACAGCATTACAGAGATTTGTGAGCGTGTATGCATGTCCATTTAAAAAATTACCCTTTCAATAGGAAGACTTGTCTCAGTTAAATTAACTCTGAATTTCGGTTGTTTGGGAAGAAAACATGAGAAAGGGCAAGTCCAAATTGGTGTTTGTGGCCTCGGTAATAACTAGAATTCTGTTACAAAAATGGCAGTGTAATTTTATTACTACAGAGATGAAAGTGAAAACTTAGAGAATATATATATATATATATATGCTAAGAGTCACATAAGCCTTGTTGAAGGAAATGAACACAATTGAAAATAATGAA